>NC_137197.1:32430946-32438446 GCF_960531495.2 Zeus faber | reverse complement strand
GTATAGGGTATGGTCATCTTAATTTCCCTCCATGGATTGATAGTGTTGTCTTAAATACACAACTACACAGTAATGGTTTAAACGAATTTGGCCAATATCTTGCTCGCTGAGAACTGACTCAAGACGACCCTTCCATCGAATTCGAGTGGAAGGGAAGAGTGGAACTGAACATACAATACAAAATTAATTTTAACACGCAATACTCCTCAATGCGTCACATGTGCATAACTGTTAGTGCGTTGCGCTGGTGTGTCACTACCCAGTTGAGCCGGAGATTCATGTGGGCATGACAAAATTAGGTCACAGAGTGCCCACATGGCCATCTCAATGTCAGCCCTGCCCGCATACCGTGTCCACTGGCTGCAGCATACTTTTGCCATGAATATTTCATATTAATGTCATGTTTTATCCATTTTAATAGAAAACATATTGGGGTTTTGGTGGAAGAACAGCTGCCCTTCGCAGACGGCGCCTGATAAACAGACCTGATCTAATGAAGCAACGAGCAATTCGAGTGCGCCTCAAATTAGGAGCACATGCTGGACACACATATGCACACACAAACACACATACACACACACACACACACACACACACACACACACACACACACACACATGCATGCGTGCAAGAACATGAATATACACACTGACCATTGTGCGCACAGGCTATCCGGCTTGCTATCATGCTTACAGACATCAATGCTCAGACGCCATCCCTGAGCACACAATTGCCCGAGGTGTGGTACTGACAGGAAACGGGGACCTTAGCTTCCTCCGCCGTCTTTATTTACTCTTCTCTTCCTCTGTGGCCTGCTTCTCATCTTCCTTAAACGCTTTCCTCTCCCTCACTCTATCTCTGTCTCACTCTCCTCTTTATTTCTTGTTCTCTCTCACTTACATCTCTACCAGCTTTGGCCGTACATACTCAGTCATTGACTTCCACAGTTAAATACCTAGAAGTGATTTCTAAATAGTGTACACGCACAAACATACACACACACACACACACACATACATATATATATATATATATATATATATATATATATATATACAGTATATATTCACACAGAAATCTGTACCCAGACACACACACACACACACACACACACACACACACAACATAATCTCTGGCCAGGAAAAGCCCAGAGCCAGAACAGGCAGGAAAACTCTGGAAAACCAGGATACAATTTGGCACTTATGGAGCCTAAACGATTTCCTCCTGGGCGCTGGGCTCCATTCTACTGGGGAAAGCCAAAGCAGCGGCAGAGAAAATTACATCCGGGAAAATGTTTATTCAGCACACTCGGCTCCTTCGCATTCTGCCCCGCAAATGAGTGATTATTCGTCTGCTTTTAACCTCTCTGAGAGTGCGTGTATGTGTGTGGTTGTGTGTGTTGGGGGGGCAGGAGGGGGATTCTTTCCATCATTAGTTATTTGGCATAGCTTGGCTACTTTGTCACAATGTGAGCTTCCTTCTTGGCAGGGTTAAAGGTATTTGGAGAGCTCTCCGGTAAATGTTCAGGCTGCTCTGAAGAAAATTGGGTAAGGCTGGTAATTGGGCCAGGAAGGGGTTACATACGTGGCCACAGGGGCACACAGAGACACTTATGCAGACACACACACACAAATGTATACTTACACTTACTTGTTGCTAATAGAGTCTTTGCTCGGTTAATTATTTTATTTTGGGCGTCTCTTCAGCAGGTAGCCTGTAGTCCCAGACCTCTGGCATTTTAATGTGCTTTGCCAGGTAACACAAGACCACAAGCCCCCCTCTCTTATTCTTCCCACCACCTCTCCACACACGCACACACGTTCATTCCAAGCTCCCTCCTTCTCCAACTCCTCCTCCTTGCATCCACTCTAAAGCCATGTCAGCCAAGTGCTGTCAAGCTCTGCTGACCCCCAGTGTTTGTGTTTTTGTGTGTGTGCTGAGAGCAGAGCAGAAGACATGAAAGACAAAATTCACTTCAAAAAGGCCAGGTCAGTACGTTTGTCAAAAAGGACACATTTCTCATTTGCAAAAATGTTACCAGGCAGCGGGTCTCAACCCTTGACACTTGACCAGACACTTCTCCACGGGAAACACAGCTGCTCGCAATGGCACAGCATTAGATCAAATGGAAGTTTCCTCAGCCAATGTGGAGAGTAGTTGTTCATATAGGCGGACGCATGAGGCATCATTACGTTTGATGACCCTTTAAAAATTATGCTCAAAAGTAACAAAGTTCTTACCATGCTTATTCAAAAGCATGATGCAGTAAAGGCCGGCTTCCTGTTTCTCTGTCAAAGTAACTTTGACTCACCTTAAGAAGTTATCTATCTGGGAACATATTGCAGAAGCAGGTTCCACACTGCATCTGTATGGATAACGCAACAATATAGCAGCTAGGAGGGGCAACGCGGAGGCTTTTGGGTTGTCAGATTGTAAAGATTAATCGATTCTAAAATCCTGCACGGCCATTCTGTATTGGCAGACAGGAGCATCCCATACAGGGCTTCACAGCCGTACTCGAGACTTGAGTCAAAAAGACCTCCCCGTCAGCATTATGCAAGCATGCAATAATTAACCCGCCAAAGCAGTTCAGTTCACCCCACCCCGCTCACATCCTCCCGCCTCACCCAGCGTTAACTTGTCCCAGTGGACGCTAGGTGTCGAGTCACTTACCGTAACAGCTCTGTCACAGAATAAGAGAGCCAGAGGGAATAGGAATAGAGAGAGAGAGAGGTAGGGGCATGGAAGGATGGATGGATGGATGGATGAGAGGAAGGGAGGGAGGGGGCCGTGGGAACTGGCAGGCACGACTCTGCTTTTGTTTTCTTTTAACAGCTCGTTCGCACATAACGTCTTCAGATTCAGGCTAAAGCAATTTGTCCACCCCTCCTTTCCTCCATCCCCCTCTCCTCTCCCCTCCTCTCTCCTCTCCTCCCTCTGACTCGTCCTCTCCTTCCCTCTTCCTTTCTCCTGCCTTTGAATCATTCACCAGCTGGGCCCAGTTTTGCTCATGTCGTGTGATGGTGTCTGTTTGTATGTCTCTTGTCTGTCGGTGCGTGGCAGCTTGTGTGTGTTTTTGTGTTAATGTCTGAGTGTGTGTGTGTGTGTGTGTGTCTGTGTGTGTGTCTAAAACTGTGTGCACACACACACTCACCCAACCGCCCCAGGACCTTGACCGATTCCCAGTGGAAAAGTGTGGCCTTTCTCTTTCTCTCTCTCTCTCTCTGTCTCTCTCTCTCTCCCTCTCGTTCTCTCTCTTCTCCCTGGCGTCTCTGCCTCTCTGTATCCCTCTCTGTTCAGACATCTGGAAGTAGGCTGTTTTCAGTCAGGAGCCCCTTGCGCTTTTCTGACTTAATTACATTATCTGGTAGATCTGCACATACATGCACGCACCCAACGCTTGCGCGCAGGGGGGTGTCTTCCCGTGCCTGTCTGCATACTGTAGTACGGGTGTAGCACATGGATAAAGTTGAAGGCATCGCCAACCTCCACCCCTCAACATCCTCATCTGTCTCGCTCTCTCTCTCTCTCTCTATCTCTCTGTTGAGGGGTCAAGTGGTGATTGCTGATGTTGTCTGCTTTAAATACATGTTTAGTCAGGGCCCAGTCACGTTTGGCAACCATTAGACAACTTCCTCCCTACCTTCCGGAGTTAGCCCTCAGTGGACTTTGTGTGAGTGTGTGTGCATTTATGTGTGTAATAGAGAGTATATATATATATATATATATATATATATATATACACACCCTTTAATGAAGTCATAGGAAAGATATTATTATTTAATTCATAAACACACACACACACACACACACACGATGAGGCCCGGGCCAGACAGTCCTCTGTGTTTTGTTTTTTTTGTTCTATAGGATCAGCGCAACTGTGAACTTAACATGTGACTGTAGCCTCGGAGTTACAAACACACACACTCACACTCTCTCACACACACACACACACACACATATACATACACATGGCTAAGGGCCTCGGTGGGTCATCAGGAAATGAAAGGATCATTTAGCTTAGAGCGAGATGAGAAGATGCAGAAGGGAAAAAAGAGCAGGCGGAAAGTCTGTCTGAATCCTCAAGCAGCTCGTAGCATCCCAAGTCAGACAGAGTGCAGATCGCAAGACTGAAGGACGGATAGGCAGACTTTAAAAACACAACACGAGCAGACCAAATGCCCAGCTTACATGCGACGGCGCTTCAGGTCCTGGGCCCTGTTTTATTGGTGTTTTTATCTGGCACACAGAGTGAGAAAGTCACAGAGAGTCCAAGACTCCGAACATCTGTTATTTGGCCCCTCGGAAATTACTTGTCACTGTTTTGCACTTTTAAGCAGTGACTTAAGTCCCTTATCCTGCCAGACAACAAATACTAGGCAGGGGTAATGGGTGAAGACCTCCACATTTTGACCTTGTGATTTTATTGTCATTTGATGGTAAAATGTATTGCAATACCCCTTTTCCTTGCATGAGACCATGAACGTTTGAATTCCTCTGTCATTCAGAACATTGCCACTTAACTAAAAAGCAAAGGAAACGCTATACAATACAATCACCACATTGGCTACAAGTGGCTCTAAGTTTCCATCATTGCAGAACCATTCATTAAAAAGTAAATCACTTCAACCTTTTAAACTCCCTCAGCATGAGAACTGGGGAAAAGCAGCGCGAGGTGGGGGGGTTATCCCATGTGGCCAACGTGGCATCAAAGTCCCCCTCGCCAGCATGTCGCCATGCCACTCTGTGGCGTGTTATGGCAGAGGGCACCGAGAGGGCACAGTAAGTTTCCCACTGGGCATCGGAGCCACATGTGTCTCTGCTAACATTCACCTCCACACCTAGTGCTGTGTGTGTGTGTGTGTGTGTGTGTGTGTGTGTGTGTGTGTGTGTGTGTGTGTGTGTGTGTGTGTGTGTCATGCCCTATTTCCCTATTTCATCCCTGTGTGAAGCAAGGCCAAGTGTAAGTGAGTTCATTTGTGACACTAGCAGTGGTCTGGTACAATGCGAGTGCTAGCTGCACAAAACACGGCTTATATCCCCTATTAACACTATACAACACAACATACAGAGGTGGGTATAATTTTATTTGTTTTTTACTTTTACTAACAGTGTATTTGTAAAGCAAATAACATATATATTTTTTCAGTTACATGTCCTCCGTCCCTACAATTTAAAAATATGTTTTTATTACTTTTGGCAATACCACAGCTGCTAACCCAAAGACACGCACACACCGACACATTTGATTTTAGTTGATGTGATCGTGTAAGGTTTTTCACAAGGTCCACTCGGAATTGCCCTTATATTTCACGTTTCATTGAACTACCACATTTTAGAACTTCACGCTGAAGTGAATAAGGGAACAAT
The DNA here is from genome assembly GCF_960531495.2 of Zeus faber. Lineage (NCBI taxonomy): Eukaryota > Metazoa > Chordata > Actinopteri > Zeiformes > Zeidae > Zeus > Zeus faber. Next base: position 32,433,076 of record NC_137197.1, on the reverse strand, counting down.
TAAGAAGAAATGTACTTGACACCCTTATTCCTATCTAAATGTAGTCGTACTTTGTTTATTTATATGTTCAATTGAAATTCATCATCTGTTAAATTCATCATACAATACTGTTACTTCTGCTGCAGTATAAATGAGCACCTTACCCATCTCTGACTACAGAGCAGCGTAGCATCTACCACTTGCCGAAAGGGGATCACAAGATTATGCAAGCGTGTTTATGCGTTTACGCGCCATGATTCTGTTGGCAAATAGCCGGTACTAGTGTTTTCGCATTTGCACACATGACACGGTCATACATTCATGTGGCCTACTTGTGTGAATCTTTGTGTATTACTGATGTGTGATCATGTCACTGTGTGTTTGTAAGCCTCAGGTGCGCTAGTCTAGCAGCTCCCGCATTAGCTCCGTAACCAGGCTAGTTTGACACCTACAAAACCCAGCTAGCACTAATCTGTAGTTCCTGGCACATCAAGGACCAGCACAGCCTCTGAATAGACGCTTTGTCGCCTCAGCTCTGGCTCAGGTGCATGCGTCAGTATGTGTGTGTTTAGTCACACCTTTCCTATCTGTTTTAGTGGTTTACTGATGATTTATTTATTTTTTTGCCGGCACTCTCTGCGCGCATCAGTTCTCATTGCATGTTTGTGTCTACGTGAGTGTGTGATTGTGGTGGCGAGTGTTTTCACACGTTGTGAGCGAATAAATGTATCGGTGTGTTTCATGCGGGTGTGACAAAAATGCTGACAGGCCTGTGTATGTGGGTTATGTGCGCCTAACACTGTGTCCAAGTGCATCTGATTGATGCAGTATGTATACTCTTTGTGTGTTGGCGCGTGCATGCAGCTGTGTTGGCAGGTGGACGTGACAGGGCTTCACTTTTGCAGACACCCAGTCAGCAACTCGCACTAATCGGCCTCTACAGCGAGTCGACTGCCTGCCCTGCATTTTCTGTGCTATGAGCTTCTGTGTGTGTTTGTGTTTGTGTGAGAATGTATGCACAGCGTACAGACCTTTGACCGATGCACCTGTGTGTGGGAGATGTGTCGATGTGGGGGGCCAGGGGTGGTCTGCAGTGAACAAGTGACCATGCCGAATGGCTTTTCATGTCTGCAATGTGTGATAGACACATACACACGCACACTCGCACACGCACAGTGTGTGTGTGTGTGTGTGTGTGTGTGTGTGTGTGTGTGTGTGTGTGTGTGTGTGTGTGTGTGTGTGTGTGTGTGTGTGTGTGTGTGTGTGTGTGTGTGTGTGTGTGTGAGATAAAAAAAAAGAATCATATTATAAATGATTTTCCCAGAACTACGTGTTTCAAAGATCCACATACTGTACCTCCGAAGTAGAAGCGATGGGAAAGCTGTTTTTGGGGCAGGGGGTGGGGGTGGAAGTCGTTGTTGAACCGCATCAACGCAGATCCAGCCAGACATGCTGTTGGGCAGGGAGTTGGGGCTGTTGGGAGCCATGGGGTGGGAGGGGGCCCCATTAGGGTGGTCATTAGAGTGTGTGGAGTCGCTCTGGGCAGGGAAGCCCCCGACCCCCCTGCCCCCAGAACCAGAACGTCTTTTAGCCCATCTCTTGTTTGCCCTTTCTCCTTTTCCCTTTGTTACTGTATTTTTTTCGTTGTCCCATTCACATTGTCTCCTTTCTTTTCACCCACCCCCCCACCCCCCGCTTACTGCAATAGCCAAAGGGACTCACCCATTACAGCAATAGCTAGCAGGAAGTGTGTATGTTTTTGCTTGTATGTGCGTTTGTGTGTATGTGTGTCACTTGCAGCCAATTCAACAATGCAGACACTTGCACACTACTTGCTCAGGCGGCAGCCGTGTGTGTGTGTGTGTGTGTGTGTGTGTGTGTGTGTGTGTGTGTGTGCGTGTGTGCGTGTGTGCGTGTGCACGCTCATTTCTTTCCTTCCTAAGCTCTCTGTGGGTGTTCACCTACCTTGTTAACACCCTTTAACATGCAACACCAATTAACCCCCCCCCCCCCCCGGCTACACAGACATACACAGCAAGTTTTACTATCACACCTCTAACCCCTGCAGTCTGTGACACACACACACTAGCCTACTCCAATGCAAAACAAATGGCCATAATATTCACAGTCGTGTTTCATCTATACACAGAA
>NC_137197.1:32278446-32425946 GCF_960531495.2 Zeus faber | reverse complement strand
CTACAGCTTTCACTACCGCCCCTCCCTTACCTTGCTGGTTGCGAAACCTGGTTTCTGTCATGTTGAGCGCTGAATGGAGAATCAGATCTTAATTATGTAACAGATAACAGGGTTAGGTAATTGAGGGAGGGGGTTCCTGGTCCGTACTACTGCAGCATCCGAGATGGAGTCATGAAAAGACCTGTAGTATGTGGCGTTTCGTGTTGACTGGGAATGCTTTAAGTATTACTAACCGACCAGCACGGCACACCAGGCTCTTACAAAAACCTTGATACGCACACATGGGGGAAAAGGGAAATGGCAGGAAGAAAATAAACTAGCCTCGATAAGCATGGGGTTGTTGCATGCCCCTGTGTAAGTGTTTTCCTTAAGCGTACGGTGCTTCCCAGCATGTGCACAGTACAGTGTCTGTGCCTTTGCACTTCCAACAATTCCAACTCATCTCCTTTTACAAGGCGAGGCCATTACATAATTACCAACCATCAATTAGATCACATCCTGTGCTGCGTTGCATGCACAGGCCACGTTAATTAATCATCCGTCCCTAGAGATAGAAAACCTTCACCCACATACACACACACACCTCTTTCGATGATGTCATAGCCGTGTGGGTTGGATTCGCGGAAATGCCCCGTCTGTCACCGGGGAGGGTGAAACGTGGGGAGGGAATTCCCCAGTCAGCCCGCGAAAAGGAGCTTTGATATCGTAGGAGACCAGGCCATTGCGTGCACACGCTCCAGCCCGGAATCTCATGGCAGCGCATAGGTTAGATTTCTCCATGGTGTCTGCGGTTTGCGTGTGTGAGCATGTGACCACGTTTGTCTTAATCTTCCAGCACCATGATCAAAGCGAGGTAGGGGCGCATTAACATGCACGCACGCACGCACGCACACACGCACACAACAGACAAACATTCTTCTTAAACAGCCCTTCTACACCAGAGTTAAATTAGCCAGTGGGCTTTTTAAGTGGCACAAAAGGTTCAAATTAAACACAAGACTTTGAAGCCGTACAGTATGCAGGGATAGTCTGTAGCCCCACTTGTTTTTTTCGGCCTCTGCATCGTTCCCCCCAGATAAAGAACATGGAACACATCAAAGGTTAACTAGGGCATGTGTACTGTAACCTGTCACCAGCATGGCACTGATTTCCAAACAGCAGGGAATTGGGACAGAATGGCAAGAGGGCTGGGGGAGAAGCGTGGTGTGTAATTACACAGGGATCTGCGGGTCTCTGGCAACCCCCCCAGCATGTCTATATGAATGTCGGTAATTTGATGGAAGCACATGCGGATTACAGTATATCATGTGTACGTAGCTAGAGCCAGACTACAGAGCAGCTATATAATCTTGCGTGGTATGAGCCAGCACCATAGACCAACTGTATTAGATCAGTATATCACTCTAATGTACTGTATTGCTTCTGATTTTTATCTGCCAGTCGAGTTCAATATCGGATCATTATTTTATACAGCCAACAGCAGGTCAATGCATTACCTTGTGTACCTTTTTTTCATATGATGGAACCTACTTGTATGAATGTTTGTGCTACATTGTCAAAAGCAAATACTTTTCCACTATTCCACAGTCACAGCTTTGTGTGTGTTTTTCAGTGAGATGGAGAGGGAGATGGAGAGTATTTATCTTGGCGGCACGGGGCCCAGAGGTCCCAGAGCCAAGTGCCCCACCTGCCTTGGGACAAACCAGGTGGAAATGCTGCACATCCAGCTGCCAGTGCTCTTCCCTCTAATACCAGTGCATTTAACATCAGCTCCGTCTCTGAGTTCAGGCAGGAGAAGTGAAGGGGAATAGCTTGAGTGGAATGCTCGGAGGAGGACGTAGGGAAAAATATTTTTTTCATTATTGTGTCTCTCTGCGTGTCTCCGTTTGTGTCTATGAGGAGTTAATGTTAGTGGAAGTTGGGAAAAAAAAGAGACATTGTGCCTGGGATGGATAGCCATTTGGATTTAGTCTTCTGACATGGATAATTTAAGAAGAAACTAGGGCCAAGGTGTAAACACAATTTGGTATAATTTAATGCAGTGTGTCTATTTGGTTTAGTATTCTGGGAAATATGTGAGATTGTTAAGAAGCACTTTTATTTTTTTCTAGTGATGCAACATGACTCACATTGTAACTTTAGTAACGGCAGACAATAACTATTTATTCTAGTTTAAGAAGAATAAAAATTGTATTTGTCTTGACTAAAGAAATGTAGCTTCTGCATTTCTCCCATCCTTGCCGTCCTTCCTCCAGGGGCAGCCAGGAGCAGTGGGCAGCCCTCAATTCGTCTGCAATTCCAGATGATGGGTCCATGTCCTGGTCAGGGACAGAACCGGAAAATGTTCTGCATGTTTTTAATTGGGGTCTTTTACCTATGTTGGAAGTGACCCATGTGAGCACAAGGAGAATATGCTACTCTAACATTTGAGTTAGAGCCATACTATGGCTACATTCACACTGCAAACCTTAGTGCTCAATTCAGATTTATTGTTCTGATCCGATTTTTTTGTTTGGCTGTTCACGTTGTTTTTTAAATATGGCCAATATCAGATTCCAGTGTGAACTGGTCACGGTCCTGAACCGCTCCGCATGCGCAGAAGTAACAAGGACGTCACACACAGCCGTATAGAAGTAAACATGGCAGGCAAATGCACCCGGTGGTTGTGGGGCGGTGTGGGACCGAGTTCCTCAGCTCAAGCTCGCAGATTAAATCTTTAAATCCAGACAGGGGCATGGGGCTTTTTTGTTTCGTTCAATAAGGAAATTTAGTAAAATAAAATACATCTAAAATAAAAACACAATGTGCGCAAATTGCACCCCGTTTGCTACCTCATAGGACACACACACACACACACACACACACACACACACACACACACACACACACACACAGTATTTTTGATTCGGTGCTATTCATAAAACGTGGCGAGCATGGGTGCCCCCCTCACCGGGTCGGTTATATTTATCTATCTCCGGTCCCAAATTAAGGGGGAGAATTTTATTTTATTCAAAGTTTTTTCTCGAAACACTGGTACTTTTTTGTGTGACCCTAATAATCTTTTATTGTAGATGTATTTAATGTATAATTTTCCTCTGTGCGTAACAGGGAGAGACTCAGTCACACCCCCGGTCCGTCCGTCCGTCCGTCCGTCCCTCCATCCGTCTGTCCATCCATCTGTGAACACCGACCCTGCGGTGATGTAAAAGTTGCATAAATTCCGATTTGGCTGTTCAGACTGAGGTCGCATTGCAAAAACTCAGACCTGTATCCGATTTAGGACCACATATGAAAGTGTCCCAACTCCGAATTGAAACGGTCAGATTCCATGTGATTTGTGCTGTTCACACTGTCATGAAAAAAACTGATCTGAATCACATTTGAGCAAAAAAATTGGATTTGAGCCACTTTTTCCTGCAGTGCGAATGTAGCCTATGATTTGATTGCTGAGAACAGAAATACTAATAATCAAACTGTTTTCAATAGCATTTTCACTATAAACAAGCCGCTATCGTTCTCTTCCCTTCCACTGAGCTAATTGCTAAGACAAGCAAGCTTGTTAACATGAAATTCCTTATTAAACATGGAAAACAATAAAATAAATACGTTTATAAAATGGTAGAGTCCAAAGGGAGAGTTGCAGGAGGCTGCAGCTACTTTTTCCATCGTTTAAACACTGAAAACGAAAATGCAACTGGAAAATGCGTTAACGATATCAAAATATTAATGGCGTTAAAAACGTATTGGGTGTGTGCTATGGGGCCTTTCATGGGGCCTCCGGCTGCTGGGGGCCCCAGGCGGTTGCCTACCTGGTAAATAGAAATGGTAATGGTAATGGTAAAGTCGGCCCCTGCAATTGAGAACTGGTCAATAGTTTGCACTGGTGACTTGAATACCCTCTGCCACTTGAGCTCAAAACACACTGTCTTTTACTTCACCTCTTGTTCTCAACATCTTCGTTCTGCTCAAAACCTTCTGTTTTCTTGTAAGTAACCTTACACCTTAACATATTGACTTTTTAAGCCGAGTGAGAGAGGTTTACATGATGAGAGAACTCCATGTCAAGGTTGTTGAGTCATTTTTTTTTTCTGTCCAGCTCAATTCTTCTTCGCACTATCAACCTTTTTTCCATACCTGTGTCACAAAGCTGCTGGCCTCCCCTCTTTGTGTGTGTGTGTGTGTGTGTGTGCGTGCGTGCATGCGTGCGTGCGCATTTAATTCTGCAATCTCTGTCTTCACCTTTGCTGACACTTCTGCACCTCATCACCAGCTATGTGAAGTGACAGGCCACATCCTGGGGGTGCGGCCGGCGGGAGGTTTAGGATAGACACAAAAGAGCATCACAACTACACAAACACACACACAAAAACACGCATAATGCTAGGGTCACACTGTTGGCGATAGGACTGCAGTGTGAAGCCAAGCAGCTCTCGTCTCATCGCCGTATGGTCACACCGCTGGCGACGGGGCTTCTGTGCACCTGGCGTTTGTGGGTGTATCGGCTCAAAATCAACTGGCAAAAGACGGCCAGAATGCAGGCAAGGACTAGACGTTCACACACTAAGTACCCCCCAAAACACACACACACACTCACAAACACACATTACCACCTCTAACATATTAGGAGCATAAAGTTAGAATGAAGCCACACATGATTCAACTTAACAGCCAATGCAGAGTAGGGTGTGAAAAGTGGTCAGAATCTCTCTGCCCACTGGTTGCCATGTCAAAGGAGGCATGGTTTGAGGTCCTAAGAACCTCAGTTACTCTCAATGGTCCCTAATAATTTCTTTCGGATGAACTCTTAGGTCTGAGTTCCATTCAGAACCTGTCTTCCTTCACCCCCCCCTCCTTCAAAGTTATTTGCTCTTTCCCTGAATCAATCATTCCTTCATTGTTTTACAGCCAAGTGGCTTATGATGACTTATTTTGTTGGCTTTTTAGTTCCTTTCCTTTTTTTCAAAGATGTGTCCCACGGCAGATCCATACCCAGATGTGCGCTTCCTCCATTTTATTTGGATTGAAGAAAAGTTGCCCTTTGGGTGTGAGAAGTAGTGAAAACAAATGCGTCCTTGAAAATGACAGGACCCATTATAAGGAAACAGACTAAGCTGCTCATGAATCGCAAAAAATTGCATGGCTTCTGCAGTTCCATCTCTCGGATACTGGTTCATATATTTGTTTATATTCACAGATATACAGTCATTAAACTTTCCTCCTTTATCACCCAAAATACAGTGTGTTTACTCACTGACAGTATTTTGCAATTAGATTTGCAATCATAACCAGGAGATTTGCCTTAAATATTACAACTATTTGTCTTTGAATTATGCTCAATATGCCATGGCTCCTTCTGCCCTGCAGCTGTGCCTGTCTGGGGACTTTGAGAGAGAAAAGAAGGAGAGAATAGGAGAATAGAAAGAGAGGAAGAAGTGGGCAAAGATAAAAGTATCAGCAGGATAGAGGGCTAAAATCAAAAACAAATCTGCAGGAGCGTTAGGGTCAATCTCCCCTGACTGCCAAGTGCTTTGAAGTGCTCGGCTATACAGTTAATTGTCCGAGCTGCGATTCTGGAAAAGGTGGTAACAATTTAACCCGGGGAACCGGGAGAGTTGCCGTGTGGCGTTCGAAGCCTATCAGGTGTTTACAGATGTGCGTTCCTTGGGAATGAGGAAAGAAAATGTGACGTCTGACTCCCAGAGATGAGAGGAAGGCTTAAACGACCCATAATGCTTTGTTTGCTCAAGCCCTCATCACGCTGTAATTGGCTAGGAGGGTGAGGGGAGGACAGAAGCAATCCTATTGGACAGCTGGACCTGTTACTGTTGCTATTTTGGAATCATGTGCTCAGGCCGGACAGACGGCGGCAATTAGAGTAGCTCTCTCTCTCTGTGCCCGGCTTCCGGAAGACTGCATTTCCCTCACCATGGCAACTGAGCTCATTCACCTCAACCGTGAGGTGAAAGGTCACAAACTCTCTCTGCGGTGACAAGGATGCACAACAAAGGATGAGACATTTGCACCAACAAATGTGCCAACCTTTAAAAGTGTTTCTATTACAAACGTGCTGCTCTGTGATCTCAAGTATTTTTCATTTCACTCTAGTAATTTTTTCATATTTCCTTAACTCCAAGCCATAGTTAATGACTACCATGTACATACTGCCTCTAGTTATCCAAACATAATCGGAGTGCATTTAATTTGCAGTTTATTCTGCGCTTGCCTGCACTATGCAGCTGACAGATGATGGGCTCCAAACTGTGACCATTTAGTCGCATTTTGCGACTATTTTTCTCGACTGTGCTACTAAATTTTATAACTAAGCGCACCAGCGCAACTTGCAAATATGCTGACACTTTGTTTTTATTTTTTTATTTTTTATTTTCTTCGTGTTTCCATAAGGAGATGTAAAATAAAATAACCTGCATCTAAAATAAACACACTGTTCTGGCGTGCCGATCACGAGCACCTCACACCGCACACACATAGTAGGCACCGTCGGACAGGTGCGCATTGCGCCCCAATCGCTCCCACTCTGCGACTGAAATAACTGCTGTAAACATTTCAAATCGCGGGCGCCACAATATCATAATTTATGGCGTGTCTAAACGTCACGACAGCTGTGATGACTATAAGCCAGGCTTAATACAGTTAAAATGGAAAAAATATGAATGTGTGTTGCATGTTGATTTTAGTGGTGCTCCTACATTTTGTGCTGGTGCCCCTAAAATTTTCAGTAGGGAGGACCAGTGCTACTAGTGGAAAAAGTTAATCTGGAGCCCTGAGATGTCTTGTTTTTTTGGTCATTTTTCCGTCCTGCCAGCTCTTATTTGTGACGCTAGCTGTCGCCTCACTTTTTTGTCCGTTTTTTTGCTGTTCGTCTTCAGGTAAAGCAGGTCCTGAGTTTGAACTGGAGCTGAGTTCGCACTGTTGAAATTGACCAGTGCCTTTTCTTTTTGTACTGCGGTGGTCATCTATATGTCTACATGTTGGCAATTTTCCTTCCCCCTCAGCAAAGTGCGCTGACACAATCTGATTCATGTTGCTTTTGTTTTAAGCCAAACAGAACTGTTTTTTGGTTAGTGTCCATGTATTGAAAGGCGCAAGTCTTCAAGCCAAACTGTAAGATATTCTCACACATAAGTCAAATGTTGTTAAACCATTTGAACACACTACCTTTTGTCTTGTTTTCATGGCATCCAGCTTATCACACCCTTTCCCACAAAGTCATCACTCCCTTGTGTCTCCCAATGTTGCTCAAGATTTGCAAGATTCTTAGAGGCTCCTTAAAGGGCCTTAAAGTACTTAAATTAAACTTTTTAAAATGTAGATGCCTGAATACCTGATACATTTAATTCTTATATGTGGAGGTATATCATCAGCCTGTTGTTCAGCTCTGTAGTTACTGCTGCAAATTTTACCAAATTGATTGCATTTTGGAATTTCTCATTTGGGTGTTTTTTGTGTGTTGCGTACATAAGCACTGTCGTTGTGGCAGTTCCTCCAACCACACGCCACCCAAGTGACACACAGAAGAACAAAGGTTGTAGGCACCAGTTTATTGTAGAGAGGAGGCTAGTTGGAATTTGCCAGGAGCAGATGGAACATATCATGACAGGGCTCCTATCCTGAGTGTGTGTGGGGATGGCAGTTTTACCTGCAGCTCCTAAGACCAACCAACGGGCAACAGGTATGCAGCCACTCTGACCCAATCACCTAGATCCAGGTCAGGTGTGGTTGTTCAAACCATTCCATCTCCACACCACAGTCGTGTAGGATTGTTTTCACCATACAGAAAATCACAAACGCTGGTAATACAGTCAATATTTTATAGAAAATAAGAAAAATAATTGGTCAAACATAACACTAGTCAAGCAGGAAAGCAATCTGTATTTTTGAAAGATAACTTCACCAGCACGTAAATGTGTGAACTTGTATTTGCCAATATGTCTATAGATTACTGAAACGTTTTGAATACACCACATTCCAAATTATTATGCAAATGATATTTTTCTCTCATTTTCCTAAATAGTCGATGCAAATGACAGTCAGTATAATTTTCAAGTCATCAACCGTTAGGGTATAATTTGAATGTTATTGAACAAACCTCCCAATGATAACAGTAATTTTTCAAAAATAAAAAACTCAAAATGCACTGTTCCAAATGATTATGCACAACAGAGTTTCAAAACATTTTATAGGTTGTAAAGAACTGATCATGGTCATTTGTTGAATTTGCAGCATTAGGAGGTCATATTTACTGAAATCAAAAGCTATTTAAATCAAAAACATCTTAACTGGTCAAGTTACATGTGAACACAAGACCCCTTCTTTGATATCACCTTCACAATTCTTGCATCCATTAAACTTGTGAGTTTTTGGAGAGTTTCTGATTGAATTTCTTTGCAGGATGTCAGAATAGTCTCCCAGAGCTGCTGTTTTGATACAATCTGCCTCCCACCCTCATAGATCTTTTGCTTGAGGATGCTCCAAAGGTTCTCAGTAGGGTTGAGGTCAGGGGAGGATGGGGGCCACACCATGAGTTTCTCTCCTTTTAGGCCCATAGCAGCCAATGACACGGAGGTATTTTTTGCAGCATGATATGGTGCATTGTCATGTACGAAGATGATTTTGCTACGGAAGGCACAGTTCTTCTTTTTGTAGCATGGAAGAAAGTGGTCAGTCAGAAACTCTATATCCTTTTCCGAGGTCATCTTCACACCTTCAGGGACCCTAAAGGGGCCTACCAGCTCTCCCCCCATGATTCCGGCCCAAAACATGACTCCGCCACCTCCTTGCTGACGTGGCAGCCTTGTTGGGACATGGTGGCCATCCACCAACCATCCACTACTGCACTCATCAGTAAACAAGACTGTTTGAAAATGATATATATAATATTTCTGGGCCCACTGCAACCGTTTCTGCTTGTGAGCATTGGTTAGGGGTGGCCCAATAGTAGGTTTATGCACAACTGCAAGCCTCTGGAGGATCCTACACCTTGAGGTTCGCGGGACTCCAGAGGCACCAGCAGCTTCAAATAACTGTTTGCTGCTTTGGAATGGCATTTTAGCAGCCGCTCTCTTAATCTGATGAGTTTGTCTGGCAGAAACCTTCCTCATTATGCCTTTATCTACATGAACCCGTCTGTGCTCTGAATCAGCCACAAATCTCTTCACAGTACGATGATCACGCTTAAGTTTTTGTGAAATATCTAATGTTTTCATACCTTGTCCAAGGTATCCACTAGTTGACGCTTTTCGGCAGCAGAGAGATCCTTTTTCTTTGCCATACTGCTTGAAACCTGTGGCCTGCTTAATAATGTGGAACATCCTTCTTAAGTAGTTTTCCTTTTATTGGGCTCACCTGGCAAACTAAGTATCACAGGTGTCTGAGATTGATTTCAGTGATCCAAAGAGCCCTGAGACACAATACCATCCATGAGTTTACTTGAAAAACAAAAAATGTAATGTTTATGACACTTAAATCCAATTTGCATAATAATTTGGAACACAGTATATAATCACAAGTGTAGTTTTGTGTGGAGTTCTTATGAACAGATTCAATACTGCTGGAAAATACTGCTCATTAAGAGTCCGTAAATTTGATTTAATCTGATTTCAAATGTATCTCTTATGAACCTCCATGTAGCTAAAGCGTGGTTTCCCGGATACAACCAATCAGTAACAACTAGTTTCGACTAGCTGCTCTTTTATCAGCCATCAACTCCAACCCAAACCCAAACGGCAAATGACTGTATTTTTGCTACTCAACCAATAACAGTGTCATTTTTACTCCAGCCCCCTTTTGGTGGCTACTGCCACCAAACGCAGGGTTCCCAGTCTGGCTACTTCCGTGTGGCCGAATTTCATTCATGTTCTGCTGACAACTCGGGGCAGCAGATGCTGTCCCAGCAGCCCCCTTGCCGGGCTGGAGAAGCGCCGGTGTTTATCCCAAAACAGTGTCGTGGTCAGAACAACAAGCACACAATCACCTGTCTAATGGTGACGTCATCTAAACCCATTTTTCCCAAGATCACCGTTGGCTTGAAATTAACATGCTCTAGAGAGTCCATTTACAGGAGCTGAGATGTTTAGTCCCTCTTTACTGTCAAATATTTATCCTTTGATTTTTGGATAGATTTCCAATAACTGCCTGTTTTTCTTTTTCTCATTCTAGTTACGCTCTCCTGTCTTCACTTTGTTCTCGTTTTCTGTCCGCCACACACCTCCAATCTTTATCCTTTGCCTCTTATTAACTGTCTCTTGTCTCTTTAACTCCTGCTCTCACCATCTTTCTTTCACTCTACCCCCCCCCCCCCCCCCCACCCATCTTGTCTCCAAGGCCCCCTGGATTAAAAAACTGCTCTGTGTGTGTGTGTGTGTGTGGGGGGGGGGGGGGGGTGGGTGTTTGTAAAGCATTATAATTTATAACTGGGCAGAGTGGATTTAATTTCAGTGTGCGGGGGCTCGCCAGCAGGGCGCCAGCTTGCAATCAGGGGAATCAGCAGGGCCTGCAAACACATACACACTTACACTTACACTCGCGCGCGCACACACACACACACACACACACACACACACACACACACACACACACACAGAAGAGCGCAGAATGGAAAGTATTATCACTAGCCACAAACGGACACTGTTTCTCCTCTCGACGGATGCTCCTTTTTTCGCCCGTCAAGCAATGTCTCAGTTTAGCATTCAGCGCTGCTGCAGCTGCTGTCTCTCTCTCTCTCTCTCTCTCTTCCTTATTGAGTGTATATCTTTTATATATATATATATATATATACTACTTTGCGTCTGGCTTGCATTATCTGCCCCTCCCTCATCCTTTTCTGTTTTTCTTTCTAACCGTGCCTTCAGTTTGTTTTTGTGTTTTTTTGTTATCTCATTACCACCACGTTGAGTTCTCGCGGGACTCTGTTGCCCTACTGGATGAGGGGTCAACACAAGGTCAGGTCCACCTTTTAAGACCTCCCCCGGAACGCTTTCAAATATTTGCCTGCCGCCCTCCCCGCTCCCTCAAACCCCCTGCCTCCTCTGCCCGTAGGCCCTGGCTTCTTTCCACCCTGCCTATTTGCCAGTTGCAATTTCCCCTCCGTAAATCCTGGCTCTTTGGCAAACCGTGCCAGACAGTGGGGATGCTTCCCCCCTTGTAGAGGGTCAGAGACTGAACAGCCAGAGAAGGGAGGGAAATATATTTCTCAGAATTTATTTTGGTAACCGTTGGGCAGTTTGCGCAGGCCATGACTGCCTGTTGGAGCGCTAAGTCCTCTGCTCTTACAAGAGCTCACTGAGATTGTTTAGCAAAGCCAGCGGATTTTTCTTCAAAATGGACGTCACCTGCCTCTGCGGCTGGAGTTATTTGCAGACTAGCCTGGCCTGGCCTGGCCCAGGTTCCCGCCCACACACGCCCTCATCCTTTCGGGACGCAGATAGTTTTAATCTCGGCATCATCCACTGTGTTGTTCTTTTCCTGCTGTTATATTAGGATGATTGGACATCTGCTGCGGGAGGATGAGTGGTGGGGGTGTTTGGGTGCTAAGCTGGAAGCTGCTAGTGCAATATCCAATGAGGCTTGACTATCTGGCCACCACAACGTCATCGATCCACAATGAGCGGGCGGCATACATGCAGTGTGATTTTTTTTGAACCACACAGGTTTGGTTTCCTTTACAACCACACACAATCTGTGAAGACAATATGTTTTATAGATGAGTATGTGTAAAAGTATAGATGAAATTGTAGTTTTTGCAATGTGCACAACGTGCATCATTGAATGTCTGCCACATAAACAACTCAGCACAGTCTTTCTCCGTTAAGCATAATTAATACCCTTCCTCTATACAGTGCCTAAATGTGCCTCTCACCCCCCCATCCACACACACACACACACACACACACACACACACACACACACACACACACACACACACACACCACACACTCCAACGGATCACAAAACTCACGGTTCAGATCGTATCAAGAATTTGAGTCATGCATCGGATCATATTTTGGATCAGAAAAAAAAAAAAAGTGAGACAAAATTAACTTTGCTTTCCATTTATTCTGTAAAACACTTTAAGCAAGGAATAGTCTCAAATGAAAACAACATTTAAGATGTCCAATGTTTAAATAAAATTTTAAAATATATAAAATACTCAATTGTTAAATTAAAGTGCAACATGAGGCACACATGATAATCCTTCCTTTAATCATGGTAGTGAATGAAAACATATGATTAGATCTACCCCAGTAACTGAATTTAACTCCAGTATCATGTTAAATTTTCACGTTCAAAACACACTAAATTTTATGAAAATTAATTCAGAATTTAGCGAGTCACAGTCGATTTTGTAGAGAAGTCTGCGTCTCTCAATTCAGGATTCAATTTGATTTAAACATATGCATTTTTTTTCAGCACGAAGCGATCCGTACGGATCACGGATGAACTACAGTACGTTCCGTTACACCACTACCAGACACACACACACACACAAATAAATGTGTTTCAGACCCCACAGAATAACATAAACTGATAAGGTTTGTCTGCACGTAAATACTCATGCACCCAGATACCGCTTTCAGAACACTTTTAACAAAAAGCCACAATTAACTCATTTAGGTATACTGGTCTTTGCAAGCCAGGTGAAATGGACCGGAAGCAGGTCATTCCGATTCCTTTGCTGAAAAAAAAAAATTACACTGTTGTTTTGGGTATTTTCTTTTAGAATTTCTAATTTCACAAGGGCACGCCACAAAATCTCCCACTTTTAATTTCTGATTTGACCAGGTTCTAATTGAGAGTGAACCAGATAGTGATGGAGAGATGCAGCTAAGGACTGAAAGAAATGGGCTGAAGTCATAAAGATGTGCAGGAAATTCAGAGAAAGGAAGCTATCGAGGATTGCTTTAATTTGTAAATTAGAAATTTGCTGAGAAAAATAGCGGCAGAGGCAGTGTACACAGCCACCCCTCATTCAATACCACCAACTCAATGTTATATATAATATATATGTGTCTATATGTATATATGTGTGTTTAGAGAGAGAGAGAGAGAGAGAGGTAATTTGTGTTGCCGGGCAGATTACGGAGCAAAATCATTTTCTCTGCCAATAGAAATACACCTTATGACCTTGGTCGCCTTACCAACCTCTTAAGACACAGCGTGTGTTCATGCGCACGTGCAAATGCATATGCAATTTGTGTGTGTGTGTGTGTATGTGTGGTTGCAGTCTGCTACTAATGGCTATACAGTTGTAGTTGTTTCATTTAAGTCAGAGTTATGAAGTGTTAGGGAGCCCTTTTAGGGTTTTCAACCTCCCTTGACAGCGGTTAGGAGGCATACTACAAAGGTTAGAAGGCTTTGCTTTCCTTCACTTTTGGCCTCATTCCCTATTGCACACACACGCACAAAAAAAGCAACGCACGTCAGCATGAACACACATACACACACGTACTTAAATTAAGCTACACTGACCGTGGCCTTTATACATGAGCTATACTCAAATTTAATCAAAAGCCCTAATGGGGTCTGTGTGGGACGTTCCTTCTTAAGAGTGTGTGTGTGTGTGTGTGTGTGTGTGTGTGTGTGTGTGTGTGTGTGTGTGTGTGTGTGTGTGTGTGTGTGTGTGTGTGTGTGTGTGTGTGTGTGTAGGCAGGGCAATGGGGGCCCTAGAGGCAGCAGCAGTTGATTGGGGGGGGGGGGGGGGGGGGGGGGGTACGTGTGATGTGGCTGAGAGATCAAACGCACACACACACTTGATAAATGTGAGAGAGGAGGGGGCGCTGCTCCTTTCACTGCAGTTGATCAAGGTTGGGCTGTTCTTGGTTCATTAGAAATGGCTGAGTGGCATGCAGCACACACACACATAATCATACGTAGGCAAACATGATGTCTGCACAGAGTGCATTAGACATAGAGGAGATAATACAAGTCAAATGCGGTTTGTTTTTTTGCTGCTCATTAATATGTGTGTGTGTGTGTGTGTGTGTGTGTGTGTGTGTGTGTGTGTGTGTGTGTGTGTGTGTGTGTGTGTGTGTGTGTGTGTGTGTGTGTGTGTGTGTGTGTGTGTGTGTGTGTGTGTGTGTGTACACGAGTGTGTATGCACGCCCGTAGCCAGTAATAAGGTTACAACCCCTCCTTTGTGCAGCCACAGCCTCCTGTGTGTGTTTATCTCTGTTACATGTGCAGAGGATTACTCTCATCTCTTTCACTCTGATCTACTCTCCACTCTCTCATACTATATACCCCCCAACCCTCCCACCCACCCCATAACATTGTAAACACACACACACACATACAGCTGACATTCTGAGAGCTTTACAAATCAATGTATGGCAGCAATTACATCCCTAAACGAGGCTTTCACTAAATAATTGCTTGGGAAATTCAATGTGATAGTCCTATGCTAATAGTTGGATAGCACACACGGCTTCCTATTATTATATGTTGTTTGGATCTGTTGGCAATACCACGTAGACTCTTATTAGATTGTATTTCAACAAAACTCCTGCATATGCCTTTGATTTCCCCATTCCGTTCTTTATCTGCTTGTTTAGAAGGTTTTAAGAATTAAGCTGGCAACCCCTTCACTTGATGCATCACCCATCTCCAGTCTGGGAAAATGTAATGTAGTATTTATGAGGAGAGCAGGACAGATGGAGACTATACGGCTGGGACTCTTATACACTCACAGGTACTCTATTAGAGCCATATTCAATATGGTCGGTTAAGTGGCCCTCGTAGCTAGCGAGCACCCAACGTGGCCCACACTCTACTTGGATTTCACGCCACTACACGCATATCTTCATTCAAACACACACGAACACATGGATGCCCATCTCAATTTGCAGCCCGTTTCCCTGTACAACCTCCACACACACACACACACACACACACACTCACACACACACACACACACACACACACACACCCTCCCCCACCCCACTCACTTCACACATGACATGGTCCACCTTTTTACCCATCTGCCATAAATGTGTGTGTCTTACTAGCTGTCATGCAAGGCTAACGCAGCGCTGATCAATGGGCCAAGCTCATGGCATATGGCCATGTCCTGAGGTGCCGTGGCACGCAGGCATGGAGGATAGCAAAACTAAACGGACAGGGGCATGTGCATACAGGCGTGTGCTTACTTTTGTGTGTGTTTGTATGTATGTGTCCCATTTGCATACAAAAAGAAATACATATACTTCAGTTTCCAGCACTCATCTTTCACTGCCTCTGCCAACCCTGCCTGCTTCATAAGCAGAGTGCAACCAACGGTCCTACAATATAGGACTGAATATATAATATATAATATATAATATAATAATATAATATACTGTATATATATATATAATGAGGCTTAACGAGGCGGCAGTCACTGGAATTACCATGACAGGGGTGCCTGTTCACAGAGTCATTCATAGGCAGCACAAGATATTTCAAGTACTTTACCAGTCCACCTTTATTTTGTTCTACATCTTTCTCTCACTGATTTCCTCGCCCCGGTGCACACAGCAGTTTCTGGAATGGCCGACTTGAGCATATTGACACTGATGGGCTGCTTCCACTTGGAGGCAAAGGTATCCTTAAGCACGAATCCTTAATTCCCATCACTGCCGTCATGTCCATTATGGTGTGGATGCAGAGCGCATTGCTCCTTCTCGCTTGTGGACTGGTGGTTGCAACTCACTGCTGCAAATTAGGTTTACATTTGCGAGAGGGGAGGAACTCTATCCAGAAGGCCATTCATTTTGATTTGAGTACTGAAAGCACTGATGCTGATGACCTATAGGCCACCTTCATCCAATTTTCCTTTGGTGCAATCACATTGTAGTAACAGTATGGCAACCAATGACTAACGAAGCAGATTCTCACACAACAACTACACTACTAGCTTGGCCACTCAAACTGAAGTTGTGGAAGAGGATGATTTTTCTCCATAGACACCTTGCAGAATAAGACGTGTTGTCAAAAGGCTGCAGTCCCTTTGTCACAAAGAAGCAGAATGAGGGTGAAAAAATGTTTTTATTTCAGTGGGTGTGATAAACATGTTGTATGTCAGGGTCGTTCCAAGAAATTTTAACAAGGGTTTGAACTTGTTGAATGTTGAAATTAAAGTGTCAACATCAGTTCTTTCTCAAAAGTGTATGACGTTGAATCAGTCGATCATTCAATGCCAGCAGGGAGTGGCATAGAAAAATGTTAAATATCTCCAAAATGCTTAATGTATTGGATGTGCCCTTGAATGAGGTGTGTGTGTGGGTGTGTGTGTGTGTGTGGGTGGGTGGCTGGGTGTGTGTGTCACACATCAGACCCTTGCACACAATACACTGCAGATTAAGAGTCTATTACTGTATGCCAAACTCACCAGAGGCAGAGTGGCTTGGCAAAACAACTGAGTGGACTGTGGAAAGTCCCCACTAACCTCCCTTTTGGCGCAGGGGAGGGTGAGCGGGAAGAGAGGAATATGAATATGATTCCTGTAACACAAGATGTCCAACACACACTCACACTCTGGCTCCTGCAGTCCCGCTAGAGGGCGCATGCCAATGGTAGTCCTTTCCACCCTGCCTTAAGGGTGACGGCACAGTATCGGCTACAGATCCATACAGCCCTCATGTAAGAGGATGCGTTAAAGCATTCATACTCCAAGGCTACTATAAAATGTTTTCTCTTTCATGGTATTCTGTTCAGAATTTGTTTAATAAATTACTGTCTGTTAGGTTTTCCGCCTTGATGGCAGTCATGGTGCATTTGCTTGAGGCCCTAATGCAGATTACCAGTCCAGATGTTAATCCGATGACATTACAAAAGCAGTATTATGGTGACGCTTGCGAAAGAAGGGGATCGTACGTGACAGGGAGGAGTGGGGGGGTATGGCCAGCAAAGCGGGAAATACTTAACCCCTCACTCCACTGTATTGTGGATTAATCGCAGCCTGTTTATTTCGAGCTGCGATCGGGGCCGAGAGGATTAGCGCAGGAGCCTTTACCTCAACCTGAGCCACCCCTGAGGCTGAGGATGGAGGGTTGGGATTTGTCCCCACAGAGGGAGAGAGTCCACATGTTAGCACTTCATAGTAAGTGACGTCAGTGGTCCCTCATCTGTAGTTCATCCCCTGAATGAAAACCTCAAGTATTTATTTTGCATTTTTAGCTATTTATTGTCTCTCACTGCTCACTCACTGCTGTAATACGATAATCAATTCCACAGTCACCAGCAAACTGTGTTGGTAAATAATTGATTTTAGCACAGAGTTCAACATTTCAAGCTCTTGTTTCAAATGTGCTTTGTAAAACTTTGCATTTGTTTAATTGATTTATGATTGTAAAATAAGTCATTTCTTTACACTCATTCTGCATCTTTGCGACTGAACAACTACACCCTTTAGATCAGGGGTTATCAAACTTTTGGCAGGCAACCCTGCATAGTTTAGTACACAGTTTATGTACCCTATAGAAAAATTGCAAAAACAACAAAGATATTGGCCGAGATACAAGTGTCATAGAGACGACAGTAATGAAACACTTTATTTGAAGGTTGTTATCTGATCCAGTCTCTTGTCCCACTGCACAAACAGCATTCATACAGCATTCATTATGTTCAGCGCAGCGCTGAGTAACAGCGCTGACAGCTGACACCAATAGAGACTCATTTGGACTCGACCAATGAGGAGGCGTTCAGAACGCCTTTTCATGAATATTCATATCTTGCCAAGAAAATAAGCTCTACACTGCCTTTGCATGTCTAACGCCCCCCACCCCCAACAATCCGACTAAAATGGTTATGTTGGGTGGGGACCTCAAACCCCGCTGGTCGATTAATGATACAGCTGTTTCCAACAAAATCTCGATGCCCATTCACGCTTTAAAAAATAAAATAAAATAAATCTTACAATGGCCAACAGTAATGCACAAAATCCTGGTTCATACAGTTATAATGTCCATATTAATACATAAAATTGAGAAACCACCTCTTCCCAACCTAACACCCAATCTGGGATGTAAAAAATATTCCTGCAACAACGAAAACAATCAGTGTACTTATTTCACACAAATTAAACAAAGTAGGCCTATATCAGTTTCTAGGCTAAAACAGTAAGTGTATAACACACACATATAATGAGTTTGACATAGGAACATTTCTTTTAACCTTCTTTTAACAACTCATCATTTTAATGAGAAGGATGGACCTGCTGGAGTGTAAGAGCTGGATTCTCGGCCTAATGCTGGACGCGGCAATACGAATATCGTCCTCCACTCTGCTTAGCCGTAATCTATATTTATTTTTGATAAATACCAAAGAAGAAAATGTCTTCTCGCACAGATATGTGGATCCAAAGGGAGTAAGTATGTCCATAGCAGCCTTGGACAATCCTGGGTATTCCTCAGCAATCGAGAGCCAGAACTCATCCAGTGTTCTGGTGGCAAAAGCAGTCTGCAGCGTCCGCTCACTAGAAAGCTCCAGTAGCGCGGCCTCCAGTTCCGTTGAGAGGTCATTGCCAGAAGAGTGGGTGAATGGTTGACGCACCCAATTGTATTCCTATAGAGTTTGCTCTTTTGGGAAACCTTTCTTAAATTGAACCATGGGAGCTTGAAGGTGAGTGGTAATCATTGATTTTATGAAATGGCCATTAATGTCATTCTGCTCCATAAAATCCTGCAACTCTGGAAATATTTCCAAATTCCCACTCTCAATTCTGGCAGCCCAGTGCTCCAATTTCTTTGTGAAAGCATCCACTTTGTCTGAGAGGGTTAAAATATTAGTGTTAGGTCTTTGTACTGACAGATTCAGGGTGTTTAATTTGTCAAATATGCATGCCAGGTATGCAAGACAGTCAAGTGATCCCCAAGGGAGTAGCGTGCATCTGAGAGGAATCTGCGCACCTCCTCCCGCACCTCAAACACACGGCTAAGAACTTTCCCCCTTGAAAGGCATCTGACCTCAGTGTGATAAAGTAGAGCTTCATGTTCTGACCCCATCTCTTGGCAGAGAATGGAGAAGAGTCTGGTATTCAAGGGCAGTGATTTAGTAAGTTCACTATTTTGGTTGGAGTTTGGAGAACGTCATTTATAGCTGATTCTAGTGTCTTGGCAGCAAGGGACTCTATGGATAAAGCAGTGGGTAAACTTACTATGTGGTGCCACATTCAGTGCTTTGGCTTTCAGTCCCTTGTTCTTTCCCTGCGTAGTCCCAGCCCCATCTGTGCATACAACAATACAGTTTTCCCAACACAGACCCTCCTCGCACATCTTACTCTCCAGCTTCTTGAAAATGTCATCACCATTGGACTTTCCTTCCAGTGCAGAGCAGAACAACATATCCTCACTGAGTTTCCCTTCATGACTGTATCCAGCAAACGCTACTAAATAAGCAATATTTGATATATCAGTAGGCTCCAATCTAGTTGCAAAGAAAATCTACATTTCTTCACTTGTTCAGTGAGCTGACATTTGATGTCGCTGGCCATGTCACTAATGCGCGCCAGATAGTGTCATCTGAGAGGGGGATTTTGTCAAGCGCTCTTGCTATTTTTCACTGTGCATAGCTTGAGTCGTGACCATTGCTGCAGGAAGGATCTGGCTTTGGCCTATTGTGCAGGGCTTTTTTGATTGAGCAATTAGGTAGGCCATTGCTCGGCTACCTGAGCTTTGGTGGGTATAGTATCATGTCCATGTATAATTGTACTTTGCTCAAACAGGCCCTGCTCCCTGTGCCTAAATAAATCCACGAGTTTATCTATGTGATCTGGATGTCTCTTCATTTTCACTGGCTTTAAGCTTTTGTGTTCCAAAACCTCAGAGCATAGTAGCCATTTTGGGTGATCCATCTCATTTTTACATGGTGAAGCCATATTGTAAAAACTCCTCCTGGTTTTTGCGGCGCTTAGTAGATGGCTTTGTTTTTCACCGGTACAGACTTTATGTTTCTCACTTTGGGTCAAGGAGGATCCTTGTGGAGTATGAGCAGTGGAACGCTTACTTGTAGATGGCTCTTCTTGTTGTTTAACATTTTCAGCTGGCCTTTTGAGCCACCAATCCATGTTTTTGAAATAGTAGAAGCTATAGCTTCTTACAACACAGATGCACACACACACACGCATACACACACACACACACACACACACACACACACACACACACACACACACAGGCACGCACGCACACACGCGCACACACACACACACACGTACACACACACACACACACAGGCATGCATGCTCTTTCTCTCGGTCTGTATTACAGAAAATGTAGCCTACTACTGAAAAGTTCTTCATTGTGCATCTAATAAATAATTTAACTGGGAGAATAGATTTTTTTTTTCCATTATAAACATAAAAACACACATCCCCCCCCCCCCCCCAGGGGGTCGTGACCTACAGTTTGAGATCCTCTGCTTGAGATAAGAAGTCCATTGAGGGAGTAAGCTATGTATCAAAAAATCCTTCGCTGCAAATCTTTCAGTTGGGTGGTCCTTGCGTTCCCCTTTTTTACTGTCCACTATCAAGACCAGTTGGTTGGCGAAAATCAGCTTTTTTCACCGGTTACTTAAAGAGGACCAGTTATGCTCCTTTTTACACTTTTTTTTTACTTTACTTTTTAGTTAATATAGGTCTCTGAGATCCCTTAAAATCGTTTTTGAATTGTTTTGGTGAAAATACCACTCAGATAAGGTTATTTCAATTACTAACTACATTCAATGGGACATTGGCTGGAGGTGGCCTTGGGATCTCAGAAAAAGGCCTAATATGAGATTTGGATGTGCATTTATTTCCACATCCTCATTAACAAGAAATGGCAATGGCTCCTGCAGTGGCGAGCTCCACACGCATGCATTACATCCATTGAGTATGTCTTAGTATTTGTAGGAATAATGTGCCTCGCTGCAACTTAACAGAGAGGTTCATCACAAAGCCCTTCTTACAGTGCAGCACAAGAATGAGCATACGGCCCCACTACCGAGCTGGATACCGCTGCCGCAAACGGTCGCTTTGACTCTATGTACATTAAAAAGTCTGCATTGCGAGCCTGGTCAGTTGTGTTGTGCACGTGAACACACACAGGCACACGCATTGCTTTGGACCCACTCAGGTGATTAACTCGTTTTGGAGCCCAATCAGATTCTGCCTGTACTCGTGTGTGTGTATTTGTGTGCATGTGCACACAGTGTGTTTATGTGCGCAGACATTCTCTCAGCTGAGGGAGCTGGTTCACGGGCCGGTCAAAGCCTCCTTATTTCCTTTTAATTGACTTAAGATGGGCAAACAAGACCTCAGCAAGCACACGGCACTCATTACTACTCACACACACATGCATAGTCACACACGCACATAAATACATGCACACTAATGAAATGGACACAGAGGTACACAGCACCACAGTTCCTCTCTTATGTCTGTTTGCTACTTTGCCGCATCAGGCTAAATGAGGGTGTTTTCCCAGTGAGCCCCACTGGCTTCTCAAGCCCCCTGCAGACTTCCGGGCCTGGTGCTGGTTTAAAACGCCATAGCTGGCACCAGGCCACTCTACTAAGAGTTGTTTTTTTTTTGGTATGTCTTCCTTCGGCCACCTTAGCTCCCATTTCTTCCCACCAACTATCACCGCTTTTGTTTTTGTTTTCCACATCGGTATCTAGGGGAAGCGATCACACTTAAAGAACCATACTGTTGTCAAATATACTGTACTGTTTTAGACTGCTCATTAGTCGCCACTCACAATTATACATAACCCCTGACAACTACCTGGTGATAGCTCACATTTTTTTGGCTTTTGGGGTTTTGATTTTGAGCAATATGGTGAGAAACCTCCCTTGAAATGATCTCATGGTCTGCTGACAACTACGGTAGCATGTATTTTTGTCAAAGTTAATTAGTTATTATGCAAAGTAAGTTTTCCACAATATTTTTTTAATATAAAATAATAATAATTGTAATGTTTTGTTCAGAAAGATAAAGTAATATTAATCACATTGTCTTATTTTTGGTAATGCAGATTTTGACCAAAATGACAGCTGATACCATATACAGAGCAGGTGTGTGTGTGTGTGTGTGTGTGTGTGTGTGTGTGTGTGTGTGTGTGTGTGTGTGTGTGTGTGTGTGTGTGTGTGTGTGTGTGTGTGTGCGTGTGTGCGTGTAAATATATATAAAATTTATTTTCACATGGGCTTCAAAATGACTTCTCCATGGATAAAGGCAGAAGCCTAACCTCATCACCGGAGATTAAAAACGCAACTTCTATCTTTTCTTTTTTGTCTGTCTCCTGCAGGTGTACCCTAAAGAGGAAGCTCCTCTCTCTGCCTATTTCTTATTGTTTTTCTCTTAAGTTATTTATTCATTCTCGCCTTGCAAAAGCACACCTACCCATTCTTTAGCCATTTTTCAGTTCATTCATCCATCCATTCTCCCCATCTCTCTCTCTTGCACTTACTGTAGCACTCCACCCTCCTCCCCTGCATCTCTCACACCCACACTCCACTGCATTGGTTTACCTTTGATGTGAGAGAGAGAAGAGGAGAGGAGGATTTCCAGCAGGGTGTGTGCAGTGCAGTATTGGGAACGGCGGTCCACCAATGGCATTCTGCTTTTCTTTTTTTCATCTGCATGTCCAATCACCTTTGCCCATGCCCCCTCCACTCCACACACACACACGCACACACACGCGCACACACACACACACACACACACACACACACACACACACACACACACCCAGGAGGCACCCATTTCTGTGTTCAAATAAGGCATCAACGGAGACGGGCTCTACTCTACCGAATGGATCAAATGACACCATATGGGCCAGGTCAACTCCGATTTGTGTGTGTGTGTGTGTGTGTGTGTGTGTGTGTGCGTGTGCGTGCGCGTGTGCGTGTGCATGCGCACGCACGCACGCCCCAGAGCCAAGATGGCCGCTACATTGTGGGTAGTTGTCTTTAGTGGCCCACAGCTGGCTGGCGGCTCTAGAATGGAGGAGACTGGCGCATTGGTCCCAGCTGTCTCTCGCATTGTGGCGGAATTGTTCTGCGGAGCGAGGCACACAAGCACACTCACAAGAGTATTTTTTCCCTTTGGGCACACAACAGAGCACATATTGTCCATAGCTGAGATTATTGGGGGGAGAAAAAGAGGGGCGCCATTGTAAATTTGCTGAGGGTGTTATGGGGATCTATCTGTGTATGTGTTCATGCGTCAGAACCTATAGTTAAATGCAATACATGTCGACCGCCTGTTATTTAAATTATGGCACTATTCACAATTGAACTATGTTTGGACAACACTCTGTTTGTACTCTTTACCGTGCCTGGACTACATGTTCGCTCTTCCTGTCAAATGTCCTCGTAGATGTTTCTGTATCTGTAAAATGTGATGTGTAAAGTGCTTCGCTGTTACCATATGAACATACAATTTCATATTCATGTACACTGTATGCTGTGATCCATTGCCATTTTGACTCAACATTAAAATGTGTAATGTTTACTCATGATCTCCGTTTTTTTATATGCGCACGCACACACACACACACACACACACACACACACACACACACACACACCCTATCCAAGTCTCACTGGTTTGAGCATTCTGCACAGATGCTGTTTTTTCTGTTTGAGTGCGTGTTTTGTGTATGCGCCATTTGCACACATTTTTATGCATTATTTTGCGTTTATGGGTGAGGGACAACCTTGCATCATGTAGGCCCCTGGCTCTTTTTGTGTGTGTGTGTGTGTGTGTGTGTGTGTGTGTGTGTGTGTGTGTGTGTGTGTGTGTGTGTGTGTGTGTGTGTGTGTGTGTGTGTTTGCGTTTGTGTTTGCGCGTGCGTGTGTGTGTGTGTGTGTGTGTTGATTTTCTTAATGCCATGCCAGGCGATTGTCACCCCACACGTTTTGTTCAAACAGTTTCAGACCCTCCGCGCAGTAACATGACGTTGTATTGTAAAGGCACAGCGCGGGGGAATTGTACTGGAACTACAAACTGTATATTCTCACACCACCTCTCGTGTGAAGACAATGGTGTGATGCCAGAATGCTCAGGTGTCCTTGGCGTACTGTATTTGCTTGGACATCTCTGCTCTCTTCATCCGTGACCGTGCCCCAGCCGCCCTGCCGTGCACTCTGCTTCTTCCCCTCCTCTCAATTTGAGTCATTATCCTCCACTTTGTAATCAGCTCCAACAATTATAACCTCTCTCGGTACGTCTGTGATTGCTGTCCGTGTGTATTTTGGACCACTGGCGGTCCCAACAGAACTTGAGGCTACACGGACTCGCGGTAACCCGGCCTGTGTGTGTGTGGGTCCCCGTTTCGTTTGATGTCCTCATTCACCCCCCCACACCCAAATTACAGTGCTGCCATAATGAAGTATTACCATGCAATTCCGAGGCACAGTAAAACGGCTGAGCAAGTGTGTTTTTTCATGTCTGTGTGTGGTTCGCCCTGTGTGTGTCTGCGTGCACTGGACGCTTGAGGTGAAGTGCAAGACAGTAGTTGCCAGAGCGCAGTGTTTTGCAGGGCTATAGGTGTGTGTGTGTGTGTGTGTGTGTGTGTGTGTGTGTGTGTGTGTGTGTGTGTGTGTGTGTGTGTGTGTGTGTGTGTGTGTGTGTGTGTGTGTGTGTCTGTGTGTCAGGTGGTGTGAGAATACACAGTTTGCAAATGTACATAAACAGCATATGCATCTGGGTGTGTGTCCATGTGTTGTGTGCAATAGAATTGTGTTTGTGGCTTTGTGTGTTTGTGTACGGGCACTTGCAATGTTTGATTGTTCAACATTGTGTATACCTCTGATTCTCACTTATAAAAAAGGACCTTTGTTTATTTTTTGGTGGGGGGGTTCTGTGTGGATTAACCAGTCAACTGTACATTAAAGCCCACCCACCTCTCTCTGAACACACACACACACACACACACACACACACACACACACACACACATACATACATACATACATACATACATACACACACACACATATACATGTACACACTGAGAACCGGCCAGGTTGGTTGCAGGCTGTGTTGCCCTCTCCCTTGTCCTCCCTTTCCTTTTGAATAATCCAAAGGCCCCGCCCCCTTCTCATGCATAGTATATCAGCACAAATATGCCATCAGATAATATACATACTGCATTGGCTCCTGCACCTTCCTCTGCACCGCGAGGTGCCCAATCCATTTTTCATCAACACATCTGTTGTCTGAGGACAGGCAGGTCTACTTATTTCCATATTTGTGTGATGAGGAAGACACAGAAGGTAAGGTGCCAGCCTGCCACAACTTGACAAAACATTTCTGCCTCCTGTCAAGTTTGGGCCCCATCTCTTTCCCTTAACGTGGCTCGCGTGCTAGCGGGGGCTAAGAGCTTTGTTGCCCCTTCGCGAAACGCACAGCCTTTCTTAAATGAGAACCATTCACCCATCCTGCCATCTCCTAAGCTGCGTTCAGGGACGGGAGCCGGGGTCACCAGCTGGTGGAGGAGGATATACGTATGGCAATCGTTTATGAAGAGAAGAAAAAGACAAGCTTTTCACAAGCGAGATAAAAAAAAAAGAAAATGGAAAAAAAATACGAAAAACTGCTCTGCCCCTCAACAGCCAACAGCTGGGAAGGGTTGGAAGTAGCCTGGAGGCTGGCAAGACACCTCCCCTCTCCTCCTTCCCCCCTTTCCCGTCCCGTGCCTTCCCTTGCCCCCCTCCTCCTCCTCCTCCTCATCTCCCCGTAGTCCAGATGGGGGAGGTTAGCATGAGGGTAGCTCCCCCCTCTCCCTCCCTCCCTCCATTTCCCAAACTTCCCGTTCCCATTAAGTGGAGGCTGAAAATTGCGGAGGAAGGGAAAGGAGGAAGAAAAGCAAAAAGAAGCATGACTGCTTTGCCCCCCCCCCCCCCCCCCCCGGCCCTAATCAAATAAAGCAGGAAGCTTCCAAGACGGAAGAGGAGTGTTTATTGATATTTGTGTGAGACCACCCCCCCTCCCCCCGCACCCTACACGTACTTACACACACTCCCTTTTTCCTTCTGTCCCATCCCTGGAATTTATTTTCAAAGTAACCACCACTGCTCTCTCTCTCTCTCTTTCAATATTTCGATTTTTTTGCTTGCCACATATATTGTGTTATTGTGTCTAAAATAAGTCCTTTTAGGGCTAGTTAGAGAGGACTATTGTTTTCAATGGAGTGCATACATGTGTGTTAGTATATAGTATGTGTGTATTATACACTGATTAAAGCCACATTTAAACCACCACTAATAACCGCTAATATTGTGTCGCTCCCCCTCATGTGGCCAAAACAGCTGTGACCCGTCGAGGCTTGGACTCCACAAGACCTATGAAGGTGTCCTGTGGTATCTGGCACCAAAACGTTAGCAGCAGATCCTTTAAGTCCTGGAGGTTGTGAGGTGGGACCCCCAAGGATCGGGCTTGTTGTTCCAGCACATCCCACAGATGCTCGATCGGATTGGACCCTAACCCTGGCCAGCTACATGATGTAGAACCTTTCACCTTCTCCGATTGCTTCATGGTCCAGTTCTGACGCTCACATGCCCATTGTAGGCGCTTCGGTGGAGGACAGGGGTAAGCATGGGCACTCTGACTGGTCTGTGGCTACACAGCCCCATACACAACAAGTTGTGATGCACTGTGTGTTCTGACACCTTCCTATCATAGCAGCATTAACTTTTTCAGCAATTTGTGCTACAATACCTCTTCTGTGGGATCGGACCAAACAAGCTAGATTCTGTTCCCCACGCGCATTGATGAGTCCGTGGTCATCCATGACCCTGTCACCAGTTCACCACTTGTCCTTCCTTGGACCACTTTTGGTAGGTTCTAACCACTGCAAACTGGGAACACCCCACAATACCTGCCGTTTTGGAGATGCTCTGACCCAGTCGTCTAGCCATCACAATTTGGCTCTTGTCAAAGTCGCTCAGATCCTTATGCTTGTACATTTTTCCTGCTTCCAACACATCAACTTCAAGAACTTACTGTTCACTTGATGCATAATATATCCCACCCCTTGAGAGGTGCCACTGCTACAAAATAAGCAATGTTATTCACTTCACCTGTCAGTGGTTTTAATGTTGTGGCTGATCGGTGTATGTATGCATATACAGTATATATGTGTGTCTGTGTCTGTGTGTGACTTATATTTGGTTTTCTAAAATCTAAAACACTCTTAAATTGAACCACTGGGAAATTTGGGGAGAGACCACTGCATCAGTTGCACAGGCTGAGCTAAATGGCTTCACCAGTCAATTTAACGCAATAAGAGGGCGTCGCACGAAATGAAACGGCTTCACAGAACAGCCCTTAAATATGAATTGATGACCCTGCTCTCAATAAAAACGTACCTTGTGCACTTGCACACGCACACACACACACACACACACACACACACACACACCAGAGCCAAGAAAAAGCCTGTCGAGAGGGTATTGTGTTACCCTCTTTCCCTCATTTTTTTCTGCCCTTAAAAAAGTCCAAATTGCCTCATGGATTCAGCTCAGAAGTGGCTGCTTTAGATGGAAAAAAAATGAACCGGCGCCTCGCTGGGAACCAAACGGCAGCTCTAATGCAGATCTCATGTGAGCGAGCGTTGTGGACAGAGGAAGAGGCTCCATCAGCGACTGTGGAGTTGAGGAGGACCAACACCGGTTGTTCTGAAATCTGACAGGTCACCCCGCTCAAGGAGCGTACAGCTCAGTCTAGTGTAGTGCAGATCCTGGGACATGCAGTAAAGGACTAGGGCTCTGCACTCCTCACTCATTCCTCCACCAAAATTCAAAAGCAAACAGTGTGGCAGAGGTATAAAGTGCACTGAACCCAAGCCAAACCTCATCCACTTCCTACACAAGCGAGCGGCCGGAGTCCAGAGCAATTTTCTGCTCTTTATAAGTCTGCATAAAAAAAACAAGAATAACTACCGGGCCACTGGTCTCGATGTACAATTCATACGCGCGGCATTTTCTGTAACAGGAGAGCGGGAGGACATCGTACCCGGTTTTCGGGTAA
Source organism: Zeus faber (assembly GCF_960531495.2). NCBI lineage: Eukaryota > Metazoa > Chordata > Actinopteri > Zeiformes > Zeidae > Zeus > Zeus faber. The sequence continues at coordinate 32,397,940 of NC_137197.1, read as the reverse complement.
GATATTGCAGCCTGTATTTTATGAAGGTATGCAAAGTTGACGCTGATTGTAGGTTTTCACCGCCAAATCGGATGTTGATTTTCATATATTGACTTCAGGCAGCGCGACAAAAGGGGAATGGAATCCTATGCGGAACTGGTTCAGTGTTGTTAAAAGGATCCAGACCTCTGAATAGAATAGCACTTGAGAAGTCGCCCCGGGTAACAAAGGGGAATCTCTCATGAACTGTCGCTACTGTACCCTGTCTTGTTATTTTCAATGGGCCTTTTGTTTGAGGTCATTGAGAAACGACAGGGCTCCCCCTATTCCCCCTGGAGCTATCTGTGTGTGTGTGTGTGTGTGTGTGTGTGTGTGTGTGTGTGTGTGTGTGTGTGTGTGTGTGTGTGTGTGTGTGTGTGTGTGTGTGTGTGTGTGTGTGGTGTGCACATTTAGATGTTCACAGAATGAATTCTTGCAGATTATGTCTTGGTGAAATAAAACTTCTTACCTGTGAAGCCCCCGCCCTGATACCCTTACACACACAAACACACACACACACACACACGCACACAAAGCCTTAAACACACACAAACAATTTCAGCCCCATGGGCACTCTATAGAGTGCCCCCTAAAGGTCAAAACTCACGACCTCTGGTGCCCTGGCAGATCAGTGTCCTGGGGTGCTGTTGCCCCCAACAACGACCCCCACCACTGCCAAGTACTGCACAGCCATTAGCCTCGGAAATTGAAAACATGGACTCCCTGCTGCCTGCTTATACACAAATGTGGAATGCAAACATTGACCATCAGGTGTGCATCCATACACTTAATATGTACCACACAGATGCGCCGCTCCCTAAACACACACAAACACACACACACAGACACACACACACACACACACAGTCGTAGGACCATTTGTTTGGTCTAATAGTGAGGTAATGGAGGTGGAGCGGAAGGGGTGAAAGGTGAAGGGTCAGATTCTGGCAGGAAAGAGAAGTGTGTTGTGCTAATACAGGGAGGACCGTGAGGCCTCTCTTTCTCTCTCTCAGTTACATACATTTTTCGATTTTCTGTAGAATTGTGTGTGTGTGTGTGTGTGTGTGTGTGTGTGTGTGTGTGTGTGTGTGTGTGTGTGTGTGTGTGTGTGTGTGTGTGTGTGTGTGTGTGTGTGTGTGTGTGTGTGTGTGTGTGTGTGTGTGTGTGTTTCAGAAATCAGATGAGCAAAGCCCTTCAGACCTTTGTTTAAACATCAGATCTAGACATTGTACCAGAAATACACTGTTTTAAAGGCAAATCCCAGACATCCCGTTAGAAAAAAAAACCATTTGGCAATTCTTAGATCACTTCATATTACTTTCAACCAGCAAACCCTAAAGCCCAGATGTGTCCCTTTACCAACCCCCGTCTCTCTCTCTCTCTCTCTCTCTCTCTCTCTGTTAAGCACACACACAAACACCCACCGTAACTCTACCCCCCGACGTCCTCTAAGCCTCCTGTGCACCTCTACAATCTCTGTACCTATTAACATGTGTAAGAGCGACAGGGTCTCACCTCGGATGAGGAAAAGCAGGCAGCGCCACTAGTCCATTAGCCTTCGGCCGTGTTGAATTAGCCGTACAACGGGGGCCCCTGTGCTTTCTCACCCCCCTTCTTTGACACTAAGGACTGCTACTCGCATACACATTAAGAAGTGGGTTCTGGGCCCCGTCTCGAGACGGTAAACACACACTCAAAACAAACTACATCCACATGTCAGTTCTCATCTGTGCATGCTCAGGTGATTAGATGCAACGACTGTAGGATCTTCAAGTATTGTTTTGGAAATCAGAAACTTGGGATTTACGTTTATGAATTTTAGGGGCAAACAAAGCCCCGTAACTTCTTGTTTCTAGTCTCGTATGTTAGTGCGGATGTAGCCGAAAGAGTCAACGAAAGCCTGATAAAATGCACAAATATCAAACTGTCTGACAATATTGGGTGTTTCTCGTTATTGATAGAGAGATTTAACTTTATTTTTAGGCCTAAATGTTTGCCCCATTGGACTGCGTTTAAGCACAGTGAGAAACTGCAGCAGAGTTTCTCAGTAGTAAAGAATTGACAAAAATCTAATAATACCTGGCTGGAAAAATTGCCTTCCCATCCTTAAAGAAATAGATAGATAGATACTTTATTCATCCCCGAGGTGAAATTTTAATGTGTATAAAATAATAAAGCAATGCAATAAAATAAAATGAATAAAAGAAAATGGCAATATATGGAAAACAGTTAACTGTGATCTTACTGATAAACAGCAATAAAAAAACAGATATGACCTAAAAAAAACAGAAAAACAATTCAAATGATTGACATGAAAAATACCTTAAAAATAAAAGGTCATGTCCAAAAATGAAGAACATGGTCCTATACAATAACTTGTGAAATAAACAGTGAAGCAGAAAGGTGAATGTACAATAAACCTGGGATTAAATATTACCCCTAAACAGTCAAAATGTTGGCAGTAAGCCGAAACACCAAAATCTTTTCTTTTTTTACTTATTGGTTTTTAATGGAGGAGTTGTATAGTCATCTGATGGAAAACAGGAAACAGTTGCTGAAAATAATATATTCTTAAATTTTTTTTTTTTTTACTGCATACAGATATAAAAAAAAAAAAGTGCAATTAAATTTGCCCAGATGCCGAAATGGGCCGAGAAGACTCTTTGGCATATGGTTATAATGACAATACACAGTCAAATGAGCTGCTTACAGTCGGCAGAAATATAACACTAACATATCCTTGATTACCAGCCACTGTGCCGATATTTTGGTGGGGTAAGGGTTAAAATCGTCTGCTTCGGTCTGCACTCACTCATCTCCTCTTTAACAGTGGTGGAAATTGCCAAAATGAGGGAAATTTGATTCACTAATTGTTTTGCGTTATGTAATTAGGAAGTAATGACATTAACCATGCGATGTACCAAGTGGCACTAACTGGCTAAACAAATTATTTTCTGTGGGTTGCTGAGCAATGAATAGCTTTAGTGTGTGTGTGAATTGTGTTCACCTCTTTTTTTCTTTTCGTTTTTTTTTTATGTTTATTTAGCCTTTTTCATCAATATGGGCAAAACAAATATACTATGCCCGGAAGTTGACCCTTAACAAGATAAAGGATGTCCTCAATGCAATGGCCTACAAGTACTCTGTGTTGTATGCCAACCATGCTGACAGCACAGGTTGACCAGCACTGGTTTTAAGACCATATTTTAAATAGGAGTTCTCACATACTTCTTGTGTCCGTGTCTCCATACAGTGTGTGTGTGTGTGTGTCCGCCCGCCCGTGCGTGCGTGCGTGCGCCTGTTAGCTAAGTGAATTACACAGTAAACATCTATGAGCAGGTGGCCACTTGGCTGCATCACAACTACTCCACGGAGGAGAGGAATTGTCGACCTAATGCGCACTCACATAAAAACAAACACACACGCGCATGCACGCACGGCAAAACTGAACATCACCGTATGCAGCCACAAACATCCATAAACATGCAAATCCACCGCACAACACACATTCCCCTCAGCACCCACAGGACACACACACTGCCTTGTTTACAGCTTCTCCGGAAACTTTCACAGGAAAGGGGGAGAAAAAGACGCTACCCCCCCATCCCCCTGTCTCGCTCTCTCCTCCAGTCTCTTCTCTCCAAACTTTGTTTTTTCGGATGTCTCTACATCAACACTTGGGTTAGTTTATTTGTCTGAGACAACAACGCTTCTAGGATTTATGGCTCCCCCAGCACAAAATGTAAATGGCGGGAGGCAGCAGCGGGTTGGGGTTTGGGGGTGGGGGGTGTAACAGGGAACACATTTCCGGAAGAAGACGCCGGCAGAATACACCAGGGTATGTAAACCGGGGAACGGAGCATGAAGGATAACAAATAAAGATGCACTCGCTGCGAGACCGATGCTCAGAATGTTTTCGTTCGGATGGACACAAAGGAGTTTGTCTCAGGCAAACACTCTCCAAATAGTCTGCCCGTTGGCTCTCTCTTCCACTCCCCCCCTTCCCCCGCCTCTTTCTGGTTGTCCCCGGCACTCGGTCGCGTCTGACCTGCCGTCGTTGTAATACACTGGATTTAGCACCAGTGTAATCGCATCGAATGTTCACAAATCACTTTGAACATGGCCTGAGGAATAAAGTGTCGGGTGGCAGTTTTAAGCCCCAGTCGATGAGGTTGTAGTCGTTTTGTAAGTGTACTCTTAAGTGTGTGTGTGTGTGTGTGTGTGTGTGTGTGTGTGTGTGTGTGTGTGTGTGTGTGTGTGTGTGTGTGTGTGTGTGTGTGTGTGTGTGTGTGTGTGTGCGTACGTCAGGGGTGGGGTGCATTAAAGCGCCACTAAATTGACCAAACAACACACACAGGTGGAAGAAGACATTGTTAATCTCATGTTGCCCAGATATGTTATTTTCAAGTGTAAAGCCCTTTCAATCAGCGATTCTGCTTTTCATGCAGATACACAGCTTTGGAAGCCCACACACACGCGCACACAAACACTACTAGTACACGCTGTTGGCCCAGACACCCTTGAACTCCCTCGGAAGTCTGACAGCTGGACGGGGGGACATAAATCGGTTCTGTCCATCCCAAATTATTGATGTTGGAGAACTGTTAATGCCTTGCATGCGTTTTGTAGCTTTCTCTCGCTCTCACTCCTTGGCCTTTCCTTTCATCACTTTGCTCTCGTTTTTCCCCAAGCTGCTAGTTGCTGTCCACTACTGCTACTAGTAGTCGCTCCGGGATGGGATAAAGTAATTTGCTTGTACGACAGATCCAAACAATGGTAGGCAAGTGTTTTTTTGTTGTTGTTTTTTCAAAAAATAATTGCACTTCACTGAAATTATTTATAACATTTTAAAACTAGAACATACAACATTCTGCCAATTGTCCGATTCTCCTCAAACTAACAACACAAAAAGAAACCTGAGCCCGTTTTGCTGAATCATTTTCACGTGTTCAGACAGCAATCCCCCCGGAGAGCAACAAAAACGAAGGCGCTCTTTTGGCACTCGTCCACCCAGGGACTGAGGCAGGGTAAATATTTGGAGGGCTTAGGGTGAGCGCACAGACGAGTTCCAAAGAAAGAAGGCCCTTGAACTTCTGGCTCTCCCACATTGAGAGCGAGAGCGACCGAGTGAGAATATGAGAACGAGGGAAGAGTCGCCGCTGCAAACACAGTGGAACATGGGCACGTAAACAGCGAGCGCCGTGAGTCTCATCCCGGAGGAAACATGGACACAAACACAGGCAGAGGGTGGGGTGGGATGGGGGGCTGAGTCACACACTACCTCGCCGGTCACATAACGTGTACTTTGTTAAACACAACTCAGGTCATACCCTGACAAGTCAACACCCTCCCTTCCTCACACTGACAGCAGCAACACATGCAGCAATTCTACGTTGAACCACATGAAGATGGCTCTTCCAATTCGAATAAAAGCGGTTTGAAAGTTCAGAAGCGGATCCACCCCCCCCCCCCCCCCCCCCCACACACACACACACACACACACACATACATACACACACATGTTTTTCTTTACCCGTCGTCCAGTCCATCACAGCATTCCCTCATGCACCTTTCACACCCTTAATCGGGAATTTTGATTCTATTGGGAGGTGAGAGGAAGCCAGAGCAAATTAGACGACGGTGAGTTGTGCCTCTCACCCCCGCAAAAAAACTATCCAGCGTTATATTCAGAACGGGAGCGTTGTATTTATTGACTGGACACCGTCTGCGGCATTCGCTTCCAACCCACCCCCCACCCCGCCTTCTCTCTGAGTGGTGCTATTTTTTTTCTACTGAAAGGAGAGACACTTTGTACTGTCGAGGCACTCGTAAAAAGCCTCTTTTTTGCCTGTTTTTTTTTTTTTTTTCCTTTTCCTTTTCATTCCTCTGTCTTCTCGGTTGCGTCAAAAGCACAGAGGCTGTTTAACAACGCAGCCGGTCAGCACGGGTCACAAAGTAATGAAGCCAGGCCACACGAATTCCACATGCAGGAGGGTGCGTGTGTGTATTTAAGCTTCACTCTGCATGGTGTTCTCGGAATTTTAGAAGCCAATGTTGACTGTGGATGCAGAAATGTCAGACAACTCACCCCTTCCCACCCCCCCCCCCCCCCCACCCCCAGTGTTTCAGAATGAGATGGTATGAGGTGCAAAGTGAACTTGTTTTAATCCCTTTCTCATCCTTTTTTTTCCTCTCCCCATGTTGCGCCTGGCCTGTTCTGCCTTCTTTCTTCAGGTGAGTGTCCCCGCAGTTTGTGTTGCCTTTCTCAATGCAGGCCAGTTTTTCCCTCCATCACACCCTGGCATTGCCCCCACCCCCCGGGATGTTCAGTTCCCCCGACACCCCATCATTATTTTAATCAAATGCAATTACCTCCATAATGGTAGGGACAATTGAGATTTGTTGACGGGCCTTTTGCTGTTACCCCCTCTAGATCCTGCGTCGCCCTAGCCGCCAGAGAGGCCAGTTTTGGCTGCATTGTACTTATCTGCCACTCAGACACATGCACAAGCACACACACTTTGCCTGAAAGTACAGTGGGTGGATTGGGGGGGGGGGGTTGATTTGAGTGTTAATGGAGTGCTTTGTGTTTGGTTGGCATGTCAAGGCCCAGTGTAAAGTGTGTTTAAGAATGTGTCTCTGTGTGGTTAGGTGGGCGGGGGCCACAACTCCCCCGGGGAAGGGGAGGTGGGAGGCATCTCGTCCTGCAGTGTGACACTGCAGCGGGACGTGATGCCTTCAGGTTCTTCAAGTAATAAGCTTCTGTGCCTCGCTAAAACACGCTCTAGTCTAGCTCATAACTGGGCTCACCATTGTTTCCTATCTGTGGCCCCTAACCCACACACCCACCCACACCAATCAGACACCCACCCCAACTTCATCCCAGAACATGATTTAGCATAATTTGCCGGAGGACCTGAATAACCCGCCTGTTTTTTCAGTCCTGTCTAGTAATCAACACACAGACATAACAAGATAGGGATAAAGGATGGAAAATGTTTTAAAGAAATTCAGAGCTTAATTTTGCTTTGTGGGCACCTCACAAAGAATCCACAAGTCCCGTGACCCCCCCCACACACACACACACTCTTTAGCCACATACTCACACACATCGTGTGCGTATGTATTCTGGTCTATATTTTTGCTCATGGCGATCCTTGCTGGATTCTATACTGTCTAGACAGACACCAAGTTAAACCTCAGTGGATCCCTCCATGGGCCCCCGCCCGTAGCCTGCAGTTTGCCTTGGTACTTGGAAAAAATCGAATGAGGAGGTTTAACCAACACTTTGTTCATTTATGGGAAAGCCATACAGTAGAACATGCCACATGAATGAAGGAAACGGGTGTGTGGTGAGTGTCCCCATGCAATCCTGGTGCTTGGCTTCTGACTCTTCCATCTTGTTTAGTTTTATTGTGCGGTGCGTTGCGGGCAAAGAGAAGGAGACTCCATTCCCCTCCTGACGTGAGATATGGACATCGAAGGGACAAGACATTAACATTTCACCACTGAGATCTCCCTCTCCTCTCTCTCTCTCTCTGTCCTTTGACGAAGCACTGTTGCTCCCCAGGGTTATAGCAGGCTCTCAATGTGCTGTGCAAAGTGCCACCAGCCTGAGGCACATCCAGATAGTTGAGAGAGAGTAGATGGGGGGGCTAGAGAAAACGGTATATGTATGGCAGGAAAGAAATCTGCTGTCTTGGTGTGGCAGAAGAGCTGCCGGCAACTTGCTCATCCCTCAGGCGCTTGCGTCACTTCCAACAGCTTTTAAAAAACACTTTCTCTCACTCTTCCAATTTCTTTCTGCCCCGCCCTCTTCCTCCATCTTTCGCACACCCGTCTTTTTTTACACAACCTGCACTGTCACAGCTCTGTTAGAAAAGAAATAGGAATTTGAATGAGTTTACATTCAGGTGGAGACTGAGTAGGTTTACACAGCCCAGAAATTACAGGGTGTACTCTTTTCTTCATTGCTCTGGTCTATATTTGGTTTCTTAATAAAAGACTTAAGTATTTTAGTACAAAAATAATACCATGTGCTCTCTTTTTTTTTCTCGCCTTCCCCACTGTTTACTTTAAGCTCAACATTAGCACCCTGCGCACATATGTTAACAGCCCTCTCAAAAAAAAAAAAAGTACAGTGTGTGGTCGGGGCAGGGGATTTGTTCAAATTAGGCCTCTTAAAGATCGTGTAACATAAGTGAAAACAAATGTGGATGCCTCCACCTTGCTATTCTTCAGAGCCTCAGCTTCCCAGGCAAAAAAAGCAATAAAAACAATCCGAAAAAGAACTGTTACCTGACCGAGGATTTATTCTGCTCCCATGCTGTGCTCTATATTCCCTTGAGCAGCACCCAGGAGATGTTTAAGGAGGGGTGAGGGCCAAGCAAAGCATGTAGGAGGGCACAGCTATGCCAAACACTCTCTGTCCATTGACGCTTTGAGAATGCGAGGTCAGGGAGGCTGTGTCTGTGCGAATCAAAGAGCTACGCTGAAATGCCTTTCTCACGGAGACGGAGAAGTGGACCTTTGTGGCGGCGAACGCCCTGCAACTTCTGACGCCCCAACGTCTCATAAGAAAAGGACATTACGGCCCTTTGTTTTAGCCAACGCCACCCATCTACTCCGAAACGGACGCCACTCCTAAAGTCAACCACTGTGCTGCAACCAACCTGCAACTCCTCTCTTCAGAGCGCTTTAATGGAAAGAAAAAAAGAGCTGGCTCCAAAAACGATAAAGTTCCCCCTGTGGACAATACACTCTGTCGCTGAAATGTATTTTAGTTCATCTTTTGCTTTGTCTGGTACACGCAGTACCCAAATAACAATAAGCCTGGCTCATCTGCGTCTAGAACTAAGCGGCACTTCCCCCTGAAGGCTTCACCCACATTCATCCTTTCTTCTTTCTCTCTCGCATTCTGTGGTGAGAATGGTGTCTTGAGTCTGTTTTAAAAGCAACCCCCTGCCCGCCACTACCCAACACTTCCACTTTCGCAGCGTTGGTAGTATTGGAATGTTTTTCATGAGAAGGGAGCTTGTGAGCGAGTGAGGGTGAGAGGGAGGAAAAAGAGAGAGAGATGAGCAGTGCACAGGAAAAGCATTTATTTATAGGTATCTGAAAGCTGCACGAAACTCTGTGATGTATTATGACGTGCCTTTGGAAAAAGAAAATGATAAAACCCTTCCAGCCAGTTTGTGTGCCATAAAAGCTGTGTCCTCTTCCACCCTCCCTTATGTCCTTATGGCTCATAGCGCAAGATATTTTCAAATCCTAAAAATTTGACTGCTGACCGGCATGAGCTGATTGACCGCTGTCAAGATTCAGCGCAAGTGGGCATCTTTTCAGCAACCAGCCTTTGCGCACCCAACCACTTTGAACATTGACAAAATTGCACGACACTCAGGCATGAAGTGACCACATTTCATTAATTTTCTGTTACTTCCAAAAGGGGAAGAAACAGCTCTCTATGAAGGGGGGCCCGGATTGGATCGCTACGCCCCCAGTGTTAAAAGACCTCAAACGATGAAGTCAACCCTCTCAAGATCGCGCTCCTTAATGGAGTCCTCATTCCCTTTGTCCTTAACAATCCATTTCCATTAATTATTCAGCGGGGAGAAAGGCAAACCGTTTGAGTGGGTAACACTGATCCAGTGTACTCAACCAATCTATGCAGTGTAAGTAATAAAACCCGCTGCACTCAGACGACACAATAAAAGAGATGGAGACAGAGGAGATGCTTGTTAAAAATGTAAGTAGACGGAAGAGGAGTGCGAGGAGGAAGAGGAGGAGGGGACAGTGGTGACATCTTGGTGTCCGGGTTAATCAGTGAAACAGGCTGATGGCAGTGTGGGTTTCGTGTGTGTGTGTGTGTGTGTGTGTGTGTGTGTGTGTGTGTGTGTGTGTGTGTGTGTGTGTGTGTGTGTGTGTGTGTGTGTGTGTGTGTGTGTGTGTGTGTGTGTGTGTGTGTGTGTGTGTCTGTGTGTGTGTGTGTGTGTGTGTTTGTGTAAGAGTGTGTGCCTCCCCAGTGCACATAGGGCGTCTGTCTGAGGTGGAGCCTAGAGTCGAGGTGATGCTAATTGGGATTAGCGCCTGTCGTGCCAAAGTGATCCAAGGCCTTCCGGGGTTCCGCGGAAAGGCCCGGACTCCCAATGCTGTCAAACTATGCCTTATGTTTTTATCCAACACCTCCCAGAGCCACACCAGGCATGCACGGCACACTAAAAAAACAAAATTAAATACAAAAGCAAAGTGAAGAAGGCAATGGGAGAAAAGTAGATGTACTCTGTGGTGTGAATTTTTCAGATCGGAAATAGGAGGTCCTGCCCTTGTGCGGTGGTGATGATGGTATGCTCCTAGACTGGAAAAGGTCATTGTGTACTTTTGAACTTTTGCTCCCTTGTTGGAATGAGGTACAGGAGTGCGGGTTGGCTTCGGAGGGATGGGGGAGGGGGACGGGGAGGGGGGGTTAGAAATCCATAAGAGCTCCCGCAAAGGAGACAACCCTCCACTCTCGCTCTGCTACAAGGCAGTTTGATTCTTTATTGACCATAGGCTGCAGCAAGATGACCCAACAGCCGTAGCTCGTGTGACGAGAATTCATTTCGGCGGGCTTGACAGTGTGTTTTTGTCAATTGTCTTTCATATCAATATATATTTTAATTTTACCTCATTTTATAGGGGGTGTTGGGTGGGGTGGTTTCTGAAGTATTAGATCCATGAACTGGGAGTGCTGTATTGAATATTTTATTGACTGTCTGCTTGCCCCGCACTGACCCGTCCTGACATGCCAAGTTCCCTGGCTCGCTGGAGACGCCACGTCGCTTTGCATCAGCCCAGTCGCCCGTGAGGCTCCCCTTGCATTTCCTGTGAATAAAACTCCCGCACAGTGGGGGTGGGGTAGGGGTAGGGGGTGGGGCAAAGGGGCACCAGAGCTTAGCTGAGAAGCAAAAAAGGTACCAAAAAAAAAAATATGTGCGTTCATACTTTCCCACAAGCACCCGTCCATTTAAAAAATGCATACGCGTAGACACACAGGGCTGATATGTGACACTCACACACACACACAAACATGTAAATACACTCAGTGGCCACTTTATTTCTTACACCTGTATACCTGTTTGTCAATGCAAATATCTAATCAGCCAATCATGTGGCAGCAACTCAGTGCCTTAAAGCATGCAGACATGGTCAGGAGCTTCAGTTGTTCTTCAGACCAAACATCAGAATGGGGAAGAAATGTGATCTACAGTGGGGCAAAAAAGTATTTAGTCAGCCACCAATTGTGCAAGTTCTCCCACTTGAAAAGATGAGAGAGGCCTGTAATTTTCATCATAGGTACACTTCGACTATGAGAGACAGAATGGGGGGAAAGAATCCAGGAAATCACATTGTAGGATTTTTAATGAATTAACTGGTAAATTCCTCGGTAAAATAAGTATTTGGTCACCTACAACCAAGCAAGATTTCTGGCTTTCACAGACCTGTAACTTTTTCTTTAAGAGGCTCCTCTGTCCTCCACTCCTTACCTGTATTAATGGCACCTGTTTGAACTCGTTATCAGTATAAAAGACACCTGTCCACAACCTCAAACAGTCACACTCCAACTCCACTATGGCCAAGACCAAAGAGCTGTCAAAGGACACCAGAAACAAAATTGTAGACCTGCACCAGGCTGGGAAGACTGAATCTGCAATAGGTAAGCAGCTTGTTGTGAAGAAATCAACTGTGGGAGTAATTATTAGAAAATGGAAGACATACAAGACCACTGATAATCTCCCTCGATCTGGGGCTCCATGCAAGATCTCACCCCGTGGGGTCAAAATTATCACAAGAACGGTGAGCAAACATCCCAGAACCACACGGGGGGACCTAGTGAATGACCTGCAGAGAGCTGGGACCAAAGTAACAAAGGCTACCATCAGTAACACACTACGCCGCCAGGGACTCAAATCCTGCAGTGCCAGACGTGTCCCCCTGCTTAAGCCAGTACATGTCCAGGCCCGTCTGAAGTTTGCTAGAGAGCATTTGGATGATCCAGAAGAGGATTGGGAGAATGTCATATGGTCAGATGAAACCAAAATAGAACTTTTGGGTAAAAACTCAACTTCTCAAAGGAGAAGGAAAGCTGAGTTGCATCCAAAGAACACCATACCTACTGTGAAGCATGGGGGTGGAAACATCATGCTTTCGGGCTGTTTTTCTGCAAAGGCACCAGGACGACTGATCCATGTAAAGGAAAGAATGAATGGGGCCATGTGTCGTGAGATTTTGAGTGAAAACCTCCTTCCATCAGCAAGGGCATTGAAGAAGAAACGTGGCTGGGTCTTTCAGCATGACAATGATCCCAAACACACCGCCCGGGCAACGAAGGAGTGGCTTCGTAAGAAGCATTTCAAGGTCCTGGAGTGGCCTAGCCAGTCTCCAGATCTCAACCCTATAGAAAATCTTTGGAGGGAGTTGAAAGTCTGTGTTGCCCAGCGACAGCCCCAAAACATCACTGCTCTAGAGGAGATCTGCATGGAGGAATGGGCCAAATACCAGCAACAGTGTGTGAAAACCTTGTGAAGACTTACAGAAAACGTTTGACCTCTGTCATTGCAAACAAAGGGTATATAACAAAGTATTGAGATGAACTTTTGTTATTGACCAAATACTTATTTTCCACCATAATTTGCAAATAAATTCTTTAAAAATCAGACAATGTGATTTTCTGGATTTTTTTTTCTCATTTTGTCTCTCATAGTCGATTTGTGTGGAAAAGCATAAAACATCCAGTGAACGGCAGTTCTGTGGGCTAAAGGCCTTGTTAATGAGAAAGGTCAGAGGAGAATGGCCTTGCTGATTAAAGGTGACAGTAACACAAATAACCACAAGTTACAGCAGTGGTGTCCAGAAGAGCATCTTATAACACACAACACATGGAGCTTTGAAGTGGATTGGCTACAACAGCAGGCCATGCCTTGTTCAACTCTTGTCAGCTAAGAAAAGCAATGTGAGTCTGAAGTCAGGACATGCTCACCAAAACTGGACAGTGGAGAATTGGAAAAAACATCTCCTGATCTACCGAATCTCGATTTCTGCTGCGACAGTTATATGGTAGGGTCAGAATTTGACGAAAAACCACATGAGTCCATGTAACCATCCAGCTTTCAGGTTCAGGCTGGTGGTGGCACTGTATTAGTGTGGTGGAATGTTTTCTTGCCTACATTAGGGAAAGTAGTTGAGCATTGTTTAAATGCTACAGCCTACCTGAATGTCGTTGCTGACGTGTGCATCTCTTTGCGGATAGAGTCTACCCGTCTACTAATGGCTCCTTCCAGCAGGATAACGCGCTATGTCACAAATTATCTCAAGCTGGTTCCACAATCATGCCAGTGGTCGGTGTACCCCCATGGCCTCCACAGTCAGCAGATCTCCATTGAATAGAGCACCTTTGAGATGTGGTGGAACGGGATGTTTGCATCCGACAAATCGGCAGCAACTGTGGGACGCTATCACTCAAAATGGACCAGAATCTCTAAGGAATGTTCTGGGGGCAAAGGAGGGTCTTCCAGTACTAGAAAGGCCACTAATGAAGTGGCCACTGAGTGTATACAGTATATTCACAGAAGAGTTTTGAAAGCAGTCTCTGAATTGAAGTAATTGTCAAAAACTTCAGTTTTAATTACAGGCTCACTATGCATGTCGTGTGGCACGCCATCTGTGCATGTATGATGTAAGTCTGTTTTGTGCTAGCCGTGCCTCATGGAACTGGTTTCAGTATGTTCATTTTTTTCTCATAAATTTTTATTGTCACTCTAGAAAATACTAGAACAGTATTAGAAGAGAATATTACATTTGTGACAGCCAATAGTAGCAGTAATGTTATTAACATTAACAGTAACAACAACAGTAACAAGTTGATGAGAGTGACAGTCGAGTTTGCCTTGGGATTTCCCCTCCGACCCCAAACCCCACCGCCACCCCATGTCCGTCTGTGTTTCGCTCATTACTAGGCAATGAGGTCTTCCCTTAATGTGTTAAAACTCAGTGGGGCGTAAACATCAGCCAACGGACACCACTCCACGAGCCCGCCATCCCCAACATTCTTCACTTATTAATGCTCTGCCCTGGCCCCTGTCCACAGGACAGCAAAGCCACCTAACCTATGGGATCAGTAAAGGGGCCCCGGCAAAGCCACCAGTGCACACTCTCTCCCTCACATTCAGTCTCCGTCTGCCATCTTTCTACATTCTTTTTCCGTCCTTCTACCTTCTTTTTCCTGCCTTACGTCCAATTTTTCGAACCAAGTGCCATCTTTTCTCACCATTTTTTTGTTTGCCTACTCTCCGTACCATCTATCCACATCGGTCGTCACGTTATCTTTGTTTGTTGTTTGAAAATCATAGAGCTCCTCCTGGCCATGGTGTGGCCTAAAGCCCCAAGTGTTCCTGATGACACATGAGCAGCAATCCAGTAGATACATCTTCTTCTTTGTATATCATCAGATGGCCAACTCAGTGTCATATAGCCACGCCCTCGTCTCCAGTCCTAGGTCAAAAAGGCCAGCTTCTGAGGGTGGGCTGTATAGGGGGCAGCTGGTGATTATGTGCTCGGCAGTCTGTTCAGGTTCGCCACACTCGCATGACGCACTGTCGGATAGGCCCCACTTCTTTAGAGAGGACTTGAAGCGCCCGACGCCAGTACGCAGGCGGTTCAGCGAGGTCCATAGGTGGCGTGGCATGTCTTCTCCTTTTACACCTCCTCCTGGGTCCCGGATGTATCGTTGGATGCGGGAGGGCGCAGCTGACTCCCACGATTGTCTCCAGGATGCTGCCAGCCAGGCGTCCTTGGACAAGTCGTCAGGGATCGACTGTAGCATCTCTTGTGCTGCCTTGTTGTAGGGATGGCGAGACTTGAGCCTGCATGGTGGTGCCGGTGTTGTTGTGGCTTTGTGTAGGATGTGCCAGTCGTTCTTCTGGGCTTTCCTTGCCAGGGCGAGGGTAGCTGCTTCCCGTCGGAGACTGGGTGGGGCGATACCAGCTAGGACTGGCAGGTAGGATACAGGGGTGGGTTTCAGACAACCAGTTACTATCCGGAGGGCGCTGTTGATGACAGTATCCACCTTGTTCGCATGTGGACTTCTGCTCCAGGCAGGGGCACAGTATTCCGCTACGGGTAGGACCAGGGCTTGCGTGGATATGCGTAGGGTCTGGGGGGACGCTCCCCAAGTCGAGCCTGCAAGGCGGCGGATGAGCGAGACCCTTGCGGTTGTCTTGGCCTTCACTTCATCCAGGTGCTGCTTGTAGGACAGCGTCCGGTCCAAGCATACGCCGAGGTACTTGGGGGCTTGCTGGAACTCCAGGCGGATGTTGCCAACATGCACGTCCAGTTCCCTTCTTGCCTCCCGGTTGTAGAGGTGGTAAGCTGCAGACACTGTTTTGCCCATGCTGAGCTGAAGGTGCCACTTCTGGAGGTAGTCTGCCAGGATGCCCATGTCTCGGTTGAGGCCTTCTTCCATAGTTTTCCATGTTGGGCATCGAAGCATGATGGCCAGGACGTCCGCATAGCCGTACTTCTTGGATGTTGTGTCTGGCAGGTCGTGAATATAGATGTTAAATAACATTGGTGAGAGGACAGAGCCTTGCGGGACACCGTTCTTCAGCCTTCTGAGCCTGCTGGTCTGGCCATCGCTGGTTTGTAGGATGAAGCTATGGTTAGATAGCATCGCCATAAGAAATCTCACCATGTGCCGGTCCGGGATTGTTCTCAACAGTTTCAGGTGTAGTCCACGGTGCCACATGGTGTCATAAGCGGCTGTCAGGTCCAGGAATACTACTCCAGCTTTCTCATTATCTTGGAAGCTGTCCTCGATGTCCTGGGTGAGTAGCGTTACCTGGTCCACCGTTGACCTGCCTCTGCGGAAGCCGGCTTGTTCCGGTGGGAGTTGAGGGTCCACCACTGGCTCAATGCGGCTGTGGATCAGCCTCTCCAGAATCTTGTACGGGACACAGAGCAGGGATATGGGCCTGTAGGACTTCGGGTCTTCGGCGGGTTTGTTCGGCTTTGGCAAGGCTATGATGGAGGCACGGCGCCAGGTCTTCGGGAGCTTGGACCTCCGGAAGCATGATGAGAAGAATGTGCGTAGCCATTGAGATGTTCTTTCACTTTGGTGCATAACAAACTCTGGGTGGATATTGTCTCGACCTGGTGATTTGCCCAGCTTCAGTTTTTTAATTGCTGCCTTTAGCTCGGCTGCTGTGAAGTCTCCTGAGAGATTAGCATCAGCGCTGGCTGCTCTGGAGAGGGATGATACCTCACACGATGTCAGTCGTGCGAAGTTTTTGTCCGCATCAGGGAAGCGACCATTTTTCAGGAGCTGGGAAGCAATAGCATCTGCAGTCACTGGACACCTACGAGGTGTTGTTTTTCTCCCTGAGAGCAAGTTGATGGTCTGCCACGCCTTCCGGCTGGAGTGGGTGAAGTCGATGGATTCCGCTACTTCCGTCCACCTAGCCCTTCGGGTGTCATCCAGCTTCTGCAGTAGGGTTGTTGCTGTTGCGTCCATTTCTTCCCTGGTGATCGCCTGCTGGTGTTTGCGCAACAGGCAGCTGCACTCCTCATCCCAGCCCGGGATATAGTTTTTATTGTAGCCACGTGGGATGTTGTGCTTTGCTGCCCTTAGGAGGACTTCACAGTAGGCACTGTATGAGGCATCCACGTCTTCTGTTTCTGGGTCCATGAGACCAGCAGTTCTTCTTTCTGTTTCCACCGTAAACGACTGCCAGTTCGCCTTCCTGAAGTTCCATCTCCTGACCGGTTTGCCAGCTGCCGGCTGTACTAGGTATGGTACTTTGATGATGGATGGCCGGTGGTGTGAGCGAGGGAACCTGTCCAAGACCCGTCTCTCCGGTTTCAGGTCGTTACTGCGGCATATGACGAAGGCCAGATCTGGGTTGGTATAAGAGTTCCAACGTGCAGAGCAGAAGCTTGGGGGCTCCTTTGGGTCGTACAGCAGTAGTGCCTCAACGTTAGAGGCCCACTCACTCAGTGCTTCTCCATCCTGTGATGTGTGTTGGTAACCCCAATCCGTATGTTGGCAGTTGAAGTCACCTGCATAGATGGCAGGAGCAGTCACGGATGGAAGTGATGATGCAGTCAGCGCTGTTGGTGGGGGCTTATATACGTTCACGACAGATGTTTCTTGGATTTTATTGGCCAGCCACTCGATGTTGCAGCCAGGTGGAGATTGGCTGGTGGCTGCCCAGCTCAAGCCATCTCGGACGAAGGTTGCCATTCCATGCTTCTTGCTGTGGATGGATCCAGCGAGGGAGAACCCAGGAAGCTTGAGGTTTTCATCTGACGCCCAGTGTGTCTCTTGCAGGAGGACCGCTGCCACTTTGTTGGAATCGGCGAGATGCCTGATGACTTCGAGTTTGGCGATGGTAAGGCCCTCGACATTGAGTTGGAGCACCGGCAGACCTTGGTTTTCGACGGTGGGGGTGTCCGCCCGTCCTAAAGAGGATGTTCTCTGCCTTGGTTTTGGCATTGGCTTGTACCTTGGTCTGCCAGCTCGATGATTCTTTGGCGACATTAGTTTCGTGAGTTGGTCTTGCACCATTTCTCACTACTCACAGGAGAGGCCTCGTGAAGGCTGTCGTCTTCTCCCCCAAGTAGATACATAATCATGGTGATTGAAAGTATTTATTTATTTAAGACTCTATGGGATGGTTTTAACATTGGATTCTGGGAACTCAGAA
Organism: Zeus faber; assembly: GCF_960531495.2. Taxonomy (NCBI): domain Eukaryota; kingdom Metazoa; phylum Chordata; class Actinopteri; order Zeiformes; family Zeidae; genus Zeus; species Zeus faber. The sequence goes on along the minus strand of NC_137197.1, from coordinate 32,380,184 downwards.
ACACGTAAAACAAGTTTCTCATCCATTTCTTATCAGATTTCCTGATTATATATCCTGTCACGCCTTGCTGTAAATCATTAGTTGCACCTTATATGGATAGTGGTAAACTGGTTCAAAGTTCAAATCAATTGAAGTTTGAGAACCTTGCATAGCACGCTTCAACACCTTATTTGTAGTGCTAAGCAACACCCAGGTTAGCGCTGCATTGAGATGGGCACTACCAAGGGACTTTGCCTCTTGTTGTGTGTAGGTTGACCTGGCATTAAAAGGCTATCGTATATCTTAGGCGATCTGGTCACAAGTGGACAATTCTAAATGCAGATGTGAAAACATTGAGATCCGATAGCTCAGGCCACATTCTGAGATGATCAGGAACTCATGGGGCCAAATTTATATTATAGTCTGAATGCATGTGTCCCCACTGCAAGTAAGTGGATATACACCACTGACAGGTGAAGTGAATAACATTGCTCATCACGTTCCAATGGCATCTGTCGAGGAGTGGGTTGTATTAGGCAGCAAGTGAACAGTCAGTTTTGAAGTTGATGTATTCGAAGCAGGAGAAATGGGCAAGCGTAAAGATCTGAGCGACTTTGACAAGGGCCAAATTATGATGGCTAGAGGACTGGGTCAGAGCATCTGCAAAATGGCAGGTCTTGTCTGGTGTTTCTGGTATGCAGTGGTTAGCAGGTCTTGTCTGGTGTTTCTGGTATGCAGTGGTTGGTGGTGATTAGTGGTCCAAGGAAGGACAACTGGTGAACCAGCAACAGGGATATGGGTGCCCAAGGCTCATTGATGCGCATGGGGAGCAAAGGCTGGCCCGTCTGGTCCGATCCCACTGAAGAGCTACAGTACCACAAATTGCTGAAAAAGTTAATCCTGGCTATGATAGAAAGGTGTCAGAACACGCAGTGCATTGCAGCTTACTGCAAATGGGAGTGTGTAGCCACAGACCGGTTGCCCATGCTGAGCCCTGTCCCTGTGAGCTTCAGAACTGGACCATGGAACAATAGAAGATGGTGGCCTGGTCTGATGAATCACGTTTTCTTTTATATCTGGTGGATGGCCATGTGCGGGTGCGTCGTTTACCTGGGGAAGAGATGGTACCAAGAGCTTGCACTACAGGAAGAAGGACGCAGTGTGATATTCTGGGCAATGTTCTGCTGGGAAAGCTTGGGTCTTGGCATTCATGTGGACTTACTTTGAGACGTACAACCTTCCTAAACATTGTTGCAGACCAAGTACACCGCTTCATGGCAATGGTATTCCCTGATGGCAGTGACCTCTTTCAGCAGGATAATGCTCCCTGCCACACTGCAAAAAATTGTTCAGGAATGGTTTGAGGAACATGACAGAGTACAAGGTGTGGACTTAGCCTCCAAATTCCCCATATCTAAATCCAATCGAGCATCTGTGGGATGTGCTGGAAAAACAAGCCCTATTCATGGGGGCCCCCCCTTGCAACTTATGTCGAGTTCAGACTATGTGATTCTGGCCTTATTTTCCAATCGGCGAAAGTTTTTTTTGAGTTCGCTAATCAGAGGCCCAGATCGGAGGAAAATCATGGTGTGCTCCCATGAGCGACAAGTGTGTGGTGTGAACTGCTCACAACACAATCCAACTGCTCACCGAGCGCTCGCCAATGGCTTGCAGACGCCGGCGAGGTATCAAGCAGGTTTAATATCTGGTCGTGTCAGTCTCGACTCGGGAGTGGCGCAACGAGCTACAGCCAATGAGACCAGACACGGGGAGGGACGGGGAGGAATCGAGACGGGGAAACAGGAGTGCAGCAGGGGGCAGCAGCCAGAAACACACAACATACCTATTTTTCTTTTCTTCTCTAAGTTTTTAATAAATGTCTTATTTTATTCTTAACTTATTCTACTTTGATTCATTTTTTTTCAGTGATCAAAAATAGAATAAAAAATAATTAATCCTGTCCCGTGCATGGTATCGCGTCATTTCCGGTGTCACTGCTCACATGTGTTTTCGTGACAAAACGTAGTTTGGAGACCCAACAGACTCGTCAGGGATTCCTCCTGGTGAAAGATTTTGTAATCTGTGACCCCCTGTCGCCAATCAGTCATGTAGTGTGCAAACCTCAAGACTGCAAGATTCCCAATCACAAGACAGAAAGTGATGTAGTGTGAACATTACAGGACTTAAAGGATCTGCTGCTAACATCTTGGTGCCAGATACCACAGCACACCTTCAGAGGTCTTGTGGAGTCCATGTCTCGACGGGTCAGAGTTGTCTCAGCGGCACAAAGCAGACCTACACAATATTAGGCAGGTGGTTTTAATGTTGTGGCTGACATGCTCATTCACTCCCTTATGTCATCATATCAAAGTGTGGGCCTTTGACCATGCTTTTCTCACAAGGAGAATGATGAGATTTCACTATTACCCACTCATGTAGCAGGCCTGCAACAAAGGCACCGTAGCCTACAAAGCCTGGTAGGGGGCACAATATGGTTTCAGCATCGTCATCGTGATGTGTGCTTGCGCAATAGTCACATCACAGGACGTGCAATGTAAAGTAAGACAAATTAAGTCAAACACATCATGCTACAACTTTTTTGCTGCTTGATACAAAGGAAAACTCATGGTTCTTATTTTCTATGACTAATCTACAATAGATGTCTGGCTGATATAACATAAATTACTCAGATTTAAGGGTTCTTGGTAGGGTTGGGTGGGTAAAATATTTCCGTTAAAGCAGTTCTGCTGCTGATCTGCGACAAAGCAATGGTTTAGCTTAGCTTCACTCAATTTTTACATTTCTTTTTACTAATATTTTTCCATTATTTATTTAAATAGTTTTGGTTTGTAAATGTTTTGTTGATCATTCCTTATAAGAAAGAGTAATATTTATTTTTATGAATGAAGGGAAAAATAAGCATTCCTGTCAGTTGACAGTTTACTTTTATAGCCTAGATGCACCAAGAATATAGCTTAAATGGGGCCAAAAATAAAGATATTACCATTTTTATTTTCTTTTATTTTTTATTTGATGCACTCCCCTCCAAAATCACTCCAATCATTCCAGAATGATAAATTCATTCCAAATAGAGCTATCGAAGTCATCTGGTGAAAATTCCTGTATTTTTTTCATATCACAATATACCTATATCACAGGAAAAAAAATGTACACGTTTTTTTCCAGTATCGTGCAGCCCTACTTGTCTGGGTGGCATTACATTCTTGTAATAGCCTTTTGCATCCATCTCGCTATCATTTTCTCTCTCATGTACATGAGCCAGCACATATAGAGTGTTCTCTGGTCTCTAGGCCACCTCTACCCTCGCTGGCCATGGCTGGGCTGTAAAGTGCCAGTGCCACTGTGTCTCCTGGCCCCCCACCACTGTCTACCCACACTCCTAGATCAAGCCACTATGCACCCACTGCGCACAAAACCCTCCCTCCCCACCTTGCTGCCTCCCCTTGCCCTCATTGCCCTGACACCCAGCCATGGGGAGCATCACCCCACCCACTCCACCCCCTATTGACCAGCCCTGCACCAACACATGCCAGTCACTACTGCTAGCACCAGGGAGCAGGGTGTCAGCAAGGAAAAATGACGAGTCTGATCTGTGGCTCTCCGCGGCAAAGACGAGAACTGAAACACCTCCAGTCTCTACGGAGACAGGTCTTTGTATTCTTAAATTGTATTATTTTTAGTCTTAAAGGTGTCAGTCAGACCCTAGACGTGTCTTTTAGATTTAGGAATGCGGTGCAGTGGCATTGGGCACAAGCGCTTTGCTTGTCCGCGCATAGCCGGAGAAGAACCAAGCAGACAGGGAGAAGTAGAATGTTCCTTGTCCAGAGGCAGACAGTGTAGAACAGGTTGAAAATGATCACACTGATTTAATAACATTGGGTAAGGGTTATCCATCCGGGATGGGCAGGGAGACAGGAAGCGAAGGGCTCGTTTCCAAAAGCCATGACAAAAACAAAACTGATTGAGATTGTGAGTCCGTTGCCGACAGATTGTCCAAACGATCGCATCTACTGTACTGTATCTGCAAGAGTTATGTGGGTACAGTTCCATACGGAAGTTCTCTGTAAAGAAGGGCAATGTGGGAATGACTGCCTACTGCCTTTGCCCGATATTTTTTATCCAGCAATGTTACGGATTCCAAGTGGAAAAGGGGCTTCTGTCTGCCTGCCTGTATTTCTATCTGCTTAAGAAGAAGAATCTTTATTTGTCACATCACACATCACACTACACTACAACACATGCATATGTATACACATACACACGCACATGCTTTTTGGGTGGTGGCCAGTGAAATGTGGCCTCTGCATTTCACCCATCCTGGCTTGTCCTTCCTCGGGGTGGGCAGCCAGGAGCAGTGGGCAGCGTTCGACGATGCGCCCGGAGACCTGGTACCAAATGTCCATCGCTGGTCGGAGGATGGTGATGTGTGCATGTTTTTGGTAGGGGTCCTAACTGATGGAGGAAACCCCATGTGAGCACGGGGAGAACAGCGCCCCAGGTGGGAATCGAACCCAGGACCTTCTTGCTGTGAGGCAGCACTTGTCTGTCCTTCTTTGTCTCTGTTTCTCTGTTTGTCCAAACTGCCCCACTCTCTGTCTGCCTGTGTGTCTATATTTCTGTCTCTCCATTGCTCTAACTGCCCACCTGCTTGTGTCTGTCCAGCTGTTCTGCTATTCTGTTCAACATGTCTATGTCATTCCGTCTGTCTCTGTCTTCCTGCTTTTCCGTTCATTTGGTTGTTCACCTTCCCTTATCACTACTTCTCTATTCTTTGCTGTCATTTGTTTAAATTTATGTCAATTTATCCGTCTGCCACCTTGGAGCGAGCCGATTGCAGCACTTTCACTTGACACCCTCTTGAAAGAGACACACAAACACACCCGAATGCATACACACACACAGACACCACCGTGTCAAACTTTGCATCTCGAAATGGACACACATCATGCATTTTCCATACACTGTACGACAACACCATTCCCCACTCAAGAGGTGTCTTCAACCAACAAGCCACAGCCGCCACACACACACATGCACACATACACGCCGCCACCTCCCAACCCTACCCTTGAATCCACTATCGCCTGATGTGTTAGAGAGCCATTTAAAGCCAGTCCCTCAAAAACTGTTCCCCAAGTCGTCAGTGTTGATTCTCCTCCTAAGCCATATTAAATAAATAACAACCATTTCCCCCTCTTTCTCCCTCTCCCACTCTCTCTCTCTCTCGCTCTCCTTTACCGTCACTCTCTTTCTCTCTTCCATGTGTTAGAGAGAGAGAGATGCACACTGAAAGGGTCACTATTATACCATGCTAAAACACTCCAAATGTAATTCAGCTGCAGGTCAGAACTTTAAAAGTGCTAGTGTGTGTGCATGTGTGTAAGAGGGTGTGTAAAAAGGAGAGGGGGGTCTTTAAAAGGTTTTTTCTGAAAGTGAAGGTCAGGCGATGGGAGAAAGCGTAAACGATGAACTCTTTCTGTCTGCCTTTCTCCTTCTCTCCCTCCTTCATTTTCACATCTCACTCTCTCCATCTTTCTGACCCTGTCTCACTCTCCCTCTCCGCGCCGCCATGAAAGTTTGATGTCGGAATTAGGTTGTTGACTCATCTCACACCTCCATGCTCATACTATTGACAGGTTCAGAGGCCAGATAACATCTTAGCAGAGATGCAAACGCTCTCTCTCTGTCTGCCTCTCTCTCTCCTCTTCTCTCCTCACAGCAGCGTTGGCTGACAGCATCAGAAGTGTTTTAACAGGACTTTAATGGCTTCAGCCCTGAACCTCACCCCAAGCTACACATACTGTACAGACACACACACACACACACACACACACACACACACACAAACCCACATTCACACGTGGTAAACCTGCACACAAACAGATAGGAAAAAAAACACATGCACACACACACACTAATGCTCATACCTACAGTAGGGGCAAAGGCCCACGCTGTGTTGGAAATAGCCTGCCTGTGGGGAAAAAAAAAGTGTTGAGGAGAAGAAAAAAAAAATCAGAGCATGGGTTGTGCTGATGTAGGATGACATGCCCTCCTTTTCTTGCCCTCTCCTCCTGTCCTCCCTCTTGCCCACTCCTTCGCCTGACTGGCTCCCTGTCTGTCTTTTGATCTCCCTCTCTCTCTCTGTATCTCTGTATATCTCTCTCACAAGCATAATTGTGGACCTTCTTTTTTAGCTTTTTTTTTTTGGAGTGCCCCTTTCATTAACCACCACCTCAATCCTCTCACTTCCCAGAGAGACAACCGTCCTTCCCTTTCCCATGTGGTAGTGCGCCTCTCGGCCTTGAGAAAGCCCTTGTCAAAGAGAGATTTTTTCATCTTCTGTACCCCACTTTTTAAGAGGTCACTTATGGCACAGTCTTCATCGCTTGTTCTCAGCAATGGTTTAAACATCCTGACCTCAGCATAAGGGCTAGAGAGCTGGAGGCTGGGGTAGAGTTTATCGTAAATTGTGGGGGTTAATGTGAACATGAATGAATATACAAGTGGCTTATTTAAACCCTACCAGAAACAAACGTCCTATGAACATTGTATACTATTTCATGGAAGTACAATCCTTAAACCGAAACAATCAATGTGTTATATCTTGTCGGAGATGAATATCTCCCTGAATCCTGCATCGATTTAGAAGATTCCCAATGATCACAAAGTTTATTTTATTTTTTTAAATAGCGGTGTTCTCCTTTAAGCGGGATTGCCAGATCTCAAATTTTTTGAAGCAAACTCCCTCAAATAGTTCAGACTTTGTCATTTAATAAAAATTTAAAAGGAAATTCGATTACAACTTGTGTGTTTCAATAAGCTGATTTCAGGATGCGAGGATACAACTAAATCTTTTTAAATACTTTTTCCTTCCTCCTCTTCTGCTTTCCTGCATGCCTTCCTGAACCCACCATCGCGCTTCTAGGCGAGGGGACCCAAGTGTGAAAGGGCTTGCTGTGATTAGTGCCGTCCTCATGTGTGTCTGCGAGTGCGTGCGCGCGCATGTGTGTGTGTGTGTGTGTGTGTGTGTGTGTGTGTGTGTGTGTGTGCGCTTGTGCGTGCGTGTGTGTGTGTGTCTTTGCCAGCGGGCCTGGCCAGGGGCAACACTCATTAGGAGAATTTACCCGCGCACAGACACACATACAAGCTCTGAATGGGCCAGCTTGTTGACACACAATGGATCAGCTCCTTTGCACACACACACACACACACACACACACACACACACACACACAAACACACATACACCAGTATTAGGGCAAGGGGTTTGGCTCCAGCATGACGCCTCAACCCCCCCACCCCACCTCCCACCCCCCATCCTCACACACTCCTTGTTTTTCTGTGTGTCTGTCAGAACAAGTTGTCCAAATGGCTCATCTGATACACATCAGCCCCCCTCCTTTTAAGCACAAAGTCACATGTCACTCATCTCCCCACTCAAACACTATGACCCCCATGTCTATTAAATAATATATACATACACATATGTGCACCCATACACAAACACATCATGCTTTTTGAAGACAACAAAAAAACAATAAAGATAGTGCGTGTAAATTTGGAGGGGGGGTGTTGTTGGGGCTGTGGAGTGTTAGATGTTACAGTTAAAATTGACTATGCCTTTGTAAATTCAGATGCGGAGGATGCTGCATCCCATGACCAAATCTAGTCTGGTTGCACTTTGAGCTTTGCTCATGCAGAGAAACAGTCCTAAATCATTACTTTCACAGCACTGTATAAACTTGGACAGTGTGATGATAACATAATGACAGGCATGTAGTCTATTATTCTTCATTAGAGACGGCTAGCCCACCTCTTCTCCTCAGGAAATGCCGAAATTTAAGTCTATTATTTAAGTCTATCATATTTGACATGTTCGATATAATGCTGATACCCTGATTTAAGCTTTGTATTAGTATAATGTAGTAACCACATTAACACCACAAAAATACACACATGCAGAAACACAAAAGAAACATTAACGCACATGATAAATCAAAACATCTACACACATACACAGATAAGCACAAAACTTCACGCATACATAAAACTACACAAAACACATCACAGACACATAGCCAATCACTGACACACACAACACACATTGTCTTGGTAATAGAATAAGCGATTGTAACACATGGTAAACTTGCCAGTTAGTGCTAATGGACCTAAGTGGTTCTTTCACTTTGGCCCCCTCTCTGCCTGTCACATGCAGGCCATCCCCAGGCCAGGACAAGGGCCCGTCTCACAGGGCCAGCTTGGCCACCGGATGGGACACATCAGCTCAAATTTGGCTCTCCTCGGCGGGCCTTTAAGAAGGTTCATCAGGGCCCTTGTTAGGAATGGCACACAGCGTTGTGTTGTGCGCTGACGGGGCATCGAGAGGAGATCCTGCTCCCACGGGGGAGTTGTACAGGAGGCTCCCTGTTGCGCCATTGCGCGTGAATGTGGTGGACAAAGATAGACTAGGTTGAAGTCGAACTTAAGCAGGGCGTATTTATTTTTTGCCCTTGAGCATGTTTGTGCACGCAAACTAGCTTCATGTAGGTTTTTCTCATGTGTTGTACTTCCGCCTATCTAATTAATTATGTTTATGTGACTGTGTGTGTAGAAATGGGGGGATGTAACGCTGGTTGTCTATACTGAGGTGTGTGGGAGCTGCAAACTTTTTGCCCCAGCCAGATCTCTCTCTCTTTCTTCTCTCTCTCTCTCTCTCTCTCTCTCTCTCTCTCTCTCTCTTGCACTCTTATCTTGCTCTATCTGTCACATTCCTGCCTTTGATCAACACCAGTGGTATCAGTGGTTGGAGCCGGTGTGTGTGTGTGTGTGTGTGTGTGTGTGTGTGTGTGTGTGTGTGTGTGTGTGTGTGTGTGTGTGTGTGTGTGTGTGTTTGTGTATGTGTCTGAGTGAGTGCATGCATGCTTCTGAGATTTCTGTGCGTTTGCGCACACTTCCCTGTTATCAAGTGTACTGTGCAGTAGCGTGTGTGTGTGTGTTGTGTGTGTGTGTGTGTGTGTGTGTGTGTGTGCGTGCATACCAGATTAGCCATGCTTTGATCCTCCATGCAGTGTTGTCTTTGAACTGAAGTGCAGTAGTTGACAACAAGCCCAACGTTAAAAAAAAAAAATTAGCAAGCGAGGGGCCCTAATGGCTGCAGGGATGGCTGGTGCCGAGCCACTCAGACCTTCCATCTGATAAGACTGTCCAGTCTCCAGGACTTCAGGAAAAACACTCACGACTAACTGGCTCACTGGCTGGTTCGCTCGCTGGACTAACTACACAACAATAGACCTAACATGTAGCTTGTGGCCAAAGGTCAGCACTAGCCAGATGTAGCCACCAGCATGTTAACTGGTAGGTATTTATTACATTCCAAAACCAGATGGAACTATCCCCCAAACCTGGCTAGGGCTGGTTGGGAGTAGATCCGAACCTTAGTCATCCAAATGTATCAGTCCAAGTGTTCCTGCTTGTTTTGGTCACCAGCTACATCGGTCGGTTACCAGGCAATGGTGGCTGTAAATTGCGAAATGAATTGTCTTTTGTCAGATGCAAATGTGAATCTTCATCGCTCCATGTACAGGTAGAGATTTCTGCTTCTGGTTAAGTTAAAAAAACAAACTCCCACGATAGCAAAACTGCGTTGGCTGTGTTGACCACCACCCCACAAAAGAGACGTGGCGGGAGGAGATGGTGACGTTATATTTCCTAAATGAATTTGTGTTTCATTGTTAATGGTTGGGAAGCTGACTAAGATTAGGAATTGGCACGGTCTACTTTGCAGGGACTCGCAAAGGAATCTGGTACTACTAATTTCTGGTGTGACCAGGGCCTTAGGCAAAAAGCAGTGTATGATACAGGATGTGGTTGTGTGAAGAATCCGGCTTCGGCTTTGCCTTCCTGTCATCCTCAATCACATTGTCTTTTCTTTAATTGATGTACAGTACTTATTTGTTAGGGACCATGTACAATATAAAGCATGCCATTTGATGCATTGTACCAGATTGACTTGACTTGACCTTGGCTATACATCACACATAATCCGGACCTTAAGAATGGCATGTTGGTTGAGAAATGATTGTTTTGTGGAATGGCAGCATTCACAGGTGGATTTTCAGTGCTCTGTATGACTCCCAATCTGATCATTCACACCTACATTTTGAACCGTAGATTTGATCAATCATGTGCAGAAATTGGGGCAAGCCTTTCCTTGTACAATGTTACCAATCGAGTACCAAGCCATCATTTACCAAAAAAGGTTAGCGGGTGGGTAAAGAAATGTCATGTTCTCGATCACTCAAAGACGGCCACGTGGCCCCAGCATCTTCATTTTTTTGGTCATTGTTGTGGCCCTCGCAGAGCATGGTGAGTCAATGTGACCACAGCCGCCATTACAGACATAAGTAACACATGCCCTACCCCTACATTAACACTTTCTGACAAACACCATCCGGGGGTGTCCAGAAGCTTCTATGGTCCAAGAACTCGCACCTATTCCTCAAGAAGATGATTTAAACTCCCTGTTGCATTTCTCTATTTATTCCATCTCTTCACTATACTTCCTATTCTATACAGTATCTCGTAACCCCTGTCCCTGCTGGAGGGTGGGATATATACACACACACACACACACACACACACACACACCCCTCACCGCCACAACAGGCTTTTCATTCACCACATCATGAGTCTCCACTGTTGCCCTGACCTCGAGTCAGCCATTAGCTTCACAGGGTCGTGTGTGTGTGTGTGTGTGTGAGTGTATGTGTGTGTGAGTGTATGTGTGTGTGTGCGTGCGTGCGTGCGTGCGTGCGTGCGTGCGTGTGTGTTCTCAGTGAGCAGCCGGGGCTAACCCTCAGTCGAGTATCACGAGGGCTTGATGGTGATTAGCCCAGTGGTTGGTGGTAGGAAAAGGTGCGTGTATGTGTGTTTGTGTATGTGTGTTTCCTGGCCTACTCTCACCCTGTGACTCTGATTCCCAATTAATCTGAAGCATTAGCGCTAGTGAGCTAATGGACCTAGCCACAGCATTAGTTCTCTGTGTTTCTGTGTGTGTGTGTTTGCGTGCCTGCGTGTGCATGTGTGTGTCGAGGAGTGGGCTTGCTAGTCCGGGCTCAGGGGGAGAAAGTACCAGGCATTAACACGGGCAATATGAATGAGTGGCTGCAAGACCCCCATCAGTAGCGGACTGTTAACTTGGTACATTTATTGAGATTAATAGAGGGTTTTACATATTTACATATGATGTCACTCTGGACAAGTATGCTCTAATTATAATCTTTATTGTCATCATTATTATTACCAACAATCTAGTAATAATATGGAAAAGTGCCTCAGTGCCCACTTGAAGCTGTACCTCAGTGGGGTTATTTGTGACGTCAACATTGCACCCTTACACTCCTGCAGCCCACACTATTGTTTTTACCACCACATTCTGACGGACACACTGGAGGAATTGCTTTCTTCACAGCTCTTTGTGTGTGTGTGTAGGCTGGCAACGCAAAAAACATAGTTCGGCCGGCAATTAATTTCTGCCCTCGATAACACACGCTCTAGTTTCTTCTGTAGCTGAACACCCCGCACGCGGGCTCACACCCCACCCGGACTGAATGTGGAGCATCGCGTCAAGGCTGTCCATTACGCGTCAGGAGGCACTCGAGAGACTCCATGCACTCTCCTCCTCGCGGAGTGCGACTGCATGTCCTGAGGCAGGGAGCTAACACCTAGGCACTTAGCTCTATAACATCTCTCTCTCTCACCCCCCTCCAACGCAGCCCCAGCCCAGCCTTTCTCACCCCTCTTCCAGGCAGCGCCGTGCCAGAAAGGGGGATGGGGTGGGTCACAGCCTCTGAGGTGTTGCTGGAGCTGTCCACAGCTTGGGTCTGTGCTCGTGCATAGCTCGGGTGTGTATTTCTGCATGACTGTGGGTATATGTGGGTGTGTATTCCATTTTTATGTGTATATATGCATATACTGTATATATACAAGGTTTGCACAGTGTCTGATATCTGATCTGATAATGTGCTCATGTACTCGTACAAGTAAAACATATATAAGTTAAAATGCTCCTAAACTACAGTACAATGTAATGTGACATGGTAGTTTATTGATTTCCTGTTTCATGTTATATCATATTTTTATCAAAGTTTTGAAGTAATCAGTTGCTGAAAATACTGAACATACAAGGCCATCGAAAACAGTGATCTCACTCTCATTGTAATAGGAAAATTTTTTTTCCAGTATTTGTATCGTCTTTGTATCCCAACGTACCCAACAGTGAGACCAGGATCCTTTACGCATGCCCTTGGATGTGTGCACATTACTCCAAGCGTGCAAGTTTGCACCATGCCCAAGGCGCACTGCACATTCATCTCACTTACCCAGTCCCCAACACCCATCACCCCATACAGCCATGACAAATTCACTTGTGAGCCTGCTGTGGTTTCACAGCCGGGAACCGTCATTTTGCATGGGCACAGTCACTCTGTGGGGGTTTGTGCTGGCGGCCACAAGCCACTGATATCGACCCAAAGAGGAGATGCGTTGAAAAGCATTATCTTTGGTTTATTTATTTTTATTTATTTATTTTTTATTTGATTTTTCCCACTGTTGTTTCACAGCTGTCGTCGGGCCTCAAAAAATAACCCTGCTAAAAACAAAAACTCCCATCCATCATAAGAGGCAATCTTAATGACAAGGAGTTCAGAAGTTCAAGTTCAGAGGTTGCCAAAACGTTTAAAGGTGTCCGGACACACATCGATGAAATTGCTCTCTTCTTGGCAGTGTGTGAGGGCTGTAAAAGTACTCCTCCTTCAGTGCGGCCAAACACTAATACACACAAAAATACACACTCACTTGTGCACGTTTGCGCACCAAGCTGGGAATGGTTTGGCCAGGAGCAGCAGTGCAGTGTTAGCTAATGGCTTTCACAGGGGGCAAACGGCACTGTGGTGTAGCATGTCTTCTCCATTAGACCACGCCTGCTTCCTAAGTGTGAAATCTGCATGTTTTTTTCCCCCCTACTTCTCGTACTTCCTCGGCTCCTGACTAAGCTGCATTGTCGCTTGGGGCCACATTCTTGGGACTCCACTGCGTTCCGTGAATGGCCGTAACTTTCCACCTCTTTTCGTTCAGCCAGTCGGTTTTGACCACACAACCTTTGCATTCACAGAAAATAAAATGCACAAGCTGGTCTTGCTAGTGATGTTAACCCACCCAGCCACCTCCATGCATGAAACAGGGGGTAGGGTGGGATGTGGTGGGGGTGACAAAAGAAAGATCTGTCTTCTATCTTTAAAACCTTTAAGACGTGTGGGCCTTTGCCAAGAGAGGTCATATGATGTGCACTTTATCCTGGTGTCAGTAAGAAAAGGCTGATTGCCCCCCTACACCTTTGATCAAAAGATCGAAGATACTCTAAAGACACGGGCCCTCTCCTGGGGTCAGTATGTGGCCCTGGCTTCAAGGTGGGCTTGGACACAAAGATGTGTGTGTGTGTGTGTGTGTGTGTGTGTGTGTGTGTGTGTGTGTGTGTGTGTGTGTGTGTGTGTGTGTGTGTGTGTGTGTGTGTGTGCATGTGTGCATGTGTGCGCGTGTGCGCTGGCTGGCACTAAAGCCCGTCTTTGATCCACAGGCCTTGTCATGTTTATGAGAGTGTTGAGAGGGGTAAGCCAGGCCAGAAGAACAGGTCACCACTATCAAGGCAGCATGTGCCTGTTGGATTGAGTGCGTGTGTGTGCGCGTGGCTTTTCTTGTCAATGTGCACTCTTGAACTTGCCTGCGCTCACATGTTAGGTGCACGAACCCAATTAAGACAATCTAGTCCTTCACAAGAATCCCGTTGTAAAACATGGGTAAAGTAAAATAGCTTGAGGCAGGTTTGGTTCTTCTACTTCTGTACATCAGATTCCCCATGAACTGCTATATACAGTAGATTTTATGGAGCTTTTCGCAAACAAGCAAAAAAATTGAAATACAGCCATGATGTGACACAAGCGCCTCATGCAATTTTTAGAAACTTTGAAAACTTTGTGCAGTGTAGGCGGGGTGAATCACGGGGCTGTGCTATAATCATACAGGTAAGGGCCGACCTGGTTGGCCTTGTACCCCGCCAACACCACGGTGCCCTGTTCTTTCACTTTGTTTTCCCTCTCCACAAACAAAAGCCTGATTATCCCACATACTCAATATTGGGGAGAGAGGAATGCACTGGCTCCAAGTACCGGTCAGGAAGAAGAAAGAAATGTGGGGAAAAAACACGAAAACAAATGGTAGCGCTAAGGGCCGATATATGGCCGTGTACCAAAACACCGCTGGTGCTGCGTCGGATTTATTTCCGGGCCTTGCATAGGACGCAAGGGACCATCTTGCTTTGGGCCCCGTACATATTTCTGCCATGTAATTTCCTCCTACATACACATTAAACTTTGTAGCGAAATTAAAGACTTATTTTTTTTAATCAAAAAATTAATAACAAAATTATTATTAGAAATAAGAAACATTGAGAACATTGAGATGGGAAATTGCACGGATTGGATTGGACATTACAGAATCTGAATTATATATATCCGTCGGGATCAAGCCGGTCCCAATATATTTTGAACGTGTGTGGCTCAAACTGGAATAAGTAGTGCAGCAAAATTTGGGTAAAATAATAAGATGTGCAATAAAAGTCAAGGGTGGCAGAACTACTGTAAAACTATTTTTACAGTAATTTTTAATTTCTCACCACGCTGTGGACACTACAGAGGAAATACCGGCGTAGTTCACGCAGAACCATGTCTCGGCCTTCAATTCTTGGGTGTTGTGCGACTTAGGAATGTGTTGTGTGTGGATGCCCATGTCTTCAGTCGCAAGCAGCCTGCGTGCATGCCTGCGTGCATGCCTGTGTGCATGCCTGTGTGCATGCGTGTGTGCATGCGTGTGTGCATGCGTGCGTGCGTGCCTGTGTGTGTGTGTGTTTGAGCTGTTAGCCGACGGCTGAGCAGCCACGCATGGCGCCGAGGCCTCCTTATTCTTGAAATTCCTAGTGAAGATGCTTATATGAGGCCCTCTTCACTGTGGTGTGTGTGTTGTGTGTGTGTGTGTGTGTGTGTGTGTGTGTGTGTGTGTGTGTGTGTGTGTGTGTGTGTGTGTGTGTGTGTGTGTGTGTGTGTGTGTGTGTGTGTGTGTGTGTGTGTGTGCATGTCTGTGTGTTTACTGAGAGTGAGGGAGCTGACTAAAGTTGCCCTTTAGCCCCGGGCGCTCTCCCATCTTCTCACTCTTGAGTGGCCACACACACTAGAGGCCATGGCACTAAGAGCCCAGCTCCACACTAGACAACAGAGGGAGAGAGGGTGACAGAGGAAGGAGGAGAGGCCTGGGGGGGTGGAGTAAAGAAATGCTTCTTTCCTCTCTGTCACATTGTCAAGATGTCTTCGGGTGGCGAGGCTTGTACACACTATAATACCCTGAAGTGTGATTGATAGATTCGCCCGGCAAATGTGGTGCGATCTCGAAGGGGTCAAGCATCAGGCATCGATTTATGTAATATCCACTTACCTGCTCTTAATATTAATATATGCAATATTTCAGTTGATGTAATATTTCAGTTTGCTGTTAAATATCATAAGTTCTGCAAAAAATTCTTTATCGTTGTAAAAAGCAGGTTTGACACATTTCACCCTGTTTTTCTGTTGTTTTTTATACCTAGTAAAGAGATATCCACATATACAGTACGGAAAATAACTATTATTTTAAAGTAAAAAAAAAGGTACAGCTGTACACCTGCTTGTTAATGCAAATACTTTATCTACTCAAATATAGTAGAGACTCAGTGCATAAAGCATGCAAACATGGTGAAAAGGTTCAATTGTTGTGAAGACCAAACTGAAGAATGGGGAAAAATGAGGAAGAACTGTAATCTAAGTGACTTTGACTGTTTAATGAGTGTTGTTGCGAGACCGGGTGGTTTTAACATCTCGGAAACTCACCTGGTCTGCCGAATCTCCATTTCTGCTGCGACATGCAGATGGTAGGATCAGAATTTGGTGTGAACCCCATGAATTCATATATCCATCCTGCGTCATATCAACGTTTCAGGCTGATGGTGGTGGTGCAATGGTGTGGGGAATATTTTCTTGGCACACATAAAACCCCTGGATACCAATTGAGCATCATTTAAATGCCAAAGCCTACCTGAGTATTGTTGTTGACCATTTGCATCCTTTTATGACTACAGTCTACCGTCTTCTAATGGCTTCTTCCAGCAGGATAATGCACCATGTCACAAAGCATACATCGTCATCTCAATTTCAACTTCATGCAAATGAGCAGTGCCGGGCAATAGCCTATAGGAGGTAAGAGATGCTCTCAGTGGTGCTGATCCCTGGAAAATGGACACCCAAACCACAGCCTAATTATTCACAATTAGGCTGTTTTTTAAATGAAAAAATAAATTAAATAAGGAACACTTCATTTTATATCTTTTCAACAATGACAATTCTCTATTTTAAGCCCGTGTGTGTGTGTATATATATATATTCTAGTAGTTGCTAGTGCATTAGTCGGGGTACCAGTCAGAGTCGCTGTCTGATAAATTATAATTACAGCCGGCAGAACCCTACAAAGGACCTATATATATATATATATATATATATATATATATATATATATATATATATTTATACACACACACGCACCAATCAGCCACAGCATTAAAACCACCTAATAACCACTAATATTGTGTAGCTCCTCCTTGTGCCCGCGAAACAGCTCTGACCAGTTGAGGCATGGACTCCACAAGACCTCTAAAGGTGTCCTGTGGTATCTGGCAACAAGACATTAGCAGCAGATGCTTTAAGTCCTGTAAGTTGTGAGGCGGGGCCCCCATGGATCGGGCTTGTTGTTCCAGCACATCCCACAGATGCTCGATCAGGCCCTAACCCCGGCCATCCACATGATGTAGAAGAAAACGTGAATGATCAGACCAGGCCACCTTCTGCCATTGCTCCATAGTCCAGTTCTGACACTAAAGTGCCCATTGTAGGCACTTTTGGCATTCTGACCGGTCTCTGCCTACGCAGCCCCATACCAACAAGTTGTGGTGCACTGTGTGTTCTGCCTTGCTATGACCCCAATCATAGCAGCATTAACCTTTCCAGCAATTTGTGCAATAGTAGCTCTTCTGTGGGATTGGACCAGACGGTCTAGACTTCACTCCCCACACACATCAATGAGCCCGTGACCCTGTGGCCGGTTGTCCTTCCTTGGACCACTTTTGGTAGGTACTAACCATTCCATGCAGGGAGCACCCCACAAGACCTGCAATTTTGGAAATGCTGTGACATAGTCGTCTAGCCATCACAATTAGATTCTTGTCAAAGTCGCTCAGATCCTTACGCTTGTCCATTTTTCCTGCTTCCGACACATCAACTTCAAGAACTTACTGTTCACTTGATGCATAATATATCCCACCCCTTGACAAGTGCCATTGGAACAACATGAGCAATGTTATTCACTTCACCTGTCAGTGGTTGTAATATTGTGGCTGATTGGTGTATATCCACTTACTTGCAGTGGGTATACACAGTATATATATATGTGTGTGTGTGTGTGTGTGTGTGTGTCTCTCTCTATATATATATATGTGTGTGTGTGTGTGTGTGTGTGTGTGTGTGTGTGTGTGTGTGTGTGTGTGTGTGTGTGTATATATATAGTGAGAGCTACCCTTGCGCTTTAGTAAGGTGGCGTTTTGCTAGACTGTTGCAAAGGGTAGACAGAAAGTGAGGAGGCCAGGAATCCCCCCCCCCCCTTATTGGTTGAATAGCCTGTATGTGAAATGTGATCTGCTGAGTGAGACATCAAACAACCAACAGCTGCTGGGCTGCCAGGTCACTGGACGGTCATAGGATGGTGTGTCTGTCTGAATGTGAGTGGATCTTCATAGCAATCTGGGAGTGGTGTGTTGTTTTCTTTCCTGTCATTGAAAGCCTGTGCACCTGTGTTTCATGTGTGTCTGTGTGTGTACACATGTCCAGAAGATTTTAATCCCACCTGTGCATCAGCAGAGAGCCATCTCTCCCATCATCACGTAGCATATGCGCCCTCAGAGAGGGCGATGCAGACAGTGGCCTTGGGGGGTGGGGTGAGACAGAGAGAGGCTAGATTAGGATAGGTGGAAGGGAAGAAAGATTGAGATGAGCTGGACATGGTGTCTCTGCAGGACAGGGAGAGGTGCTGAAATGGCACGTGGTTGGAGGGGTGGGGGGGTCATACATCTTGTTTTGGCATGTGGAATGAGTCAATAACTGCCGTAGCCCAGCCCGCTGGCTTAGTCCGGCCACAGCAGATGGTGGAAGTAGGGGGGTGAGGCCGGGGGAGGGCACGATGGGGGTCATTCCCATGTCATGCGTGTACGCCAAATACATATGGCAATCTTTTTCTCCTTCTTCTTTTCAGCAGCAGAGACGGATCTCTAGTGGTGCACGTCTTGAGACAAGAAAGTTAGTGGAGAAAAAAACAGAATGTTCATTCTTAACAAAAATGACAAGTGCAGTGAATTCAAGGAATCGTTACGCTGACAGCGTTGTGAGTCTCCTGGGAGGGAGGTGGTGTTAGAGGGGAGGGGGCTTAACTTTCTCCGCACAAAGTTGTATTGCTTCTAGTTTGCGTTGGCGCTTGAAAGCGCTCAGGTTTCGATGCGAGAAAACACATGCGGCGAAATGTTCCGTGGACTCTGAGACTGGTATAGTCAGTAGCACCAGGCTATTCCTGTGTGGCCAATACACCTTCCTGTGGGCTTTCCTGTCCTTTCAGGCCCTCCCGCTTGCTTCCGCATCCAGGCTAACACCACTCCTCATTGAGCCCCACTGTGAAAAACTAGCAGCTGCTAATGCTAAAGGAATACCTCTCCATGCTCCTGGCCTAGTCTATATCCATATATACAGCCTATCCATAGGGCTCTATGGATAGGCTGGATTAATGGCAACTGATCAATATCAGCCTTTTAATGTTTCTACAATATTAGTTCCATGTATGCATGTGTGTGTGTGTGTGTATTTGTGACTATGAGAAACGGACTAGGCACACATCTGGCCTGCTTGCCACCACCCGCTCAACTCACCCGCCACCCCAACCCCTCCAATCAGGATTAAAATCTGACCAGCTTCTCATCCAGTTGACTTTTTTTTGTCTTTCTCTGTGGGTAATCTGTTGCCCCCTGTGATAATCTGCTCACGGTGTGAGAGATACGACAGAGAGAGAGAGGGAGGTGGGAGAACAGAGGCTGAAACTAAATATGAAACCAGCTGGACCCGTAGCCATGCGCTGACCTTGTAAAGTGGGTCTGCATAAGACATTAGAGAAAGCCCTAGGAGACACATATAGGACACTCTCTGCTCATCTTCACTCACTCCTACCTCCGTCCTTCCATCCTTACTTCCTTCCTTCCTCTCTCTCTCTCTCTCTCTCTCTCTCTCTCTCTCTCTCTCTCTCTCTCTCTCTCTCTCTCTCTCTCTTTCTCTCTGTGCCTTTTTACATTCCCCATGGAAGTTGTTTTTCACCATTCCACACTTCTGTCTCTGCTATCTGTTTCTTCGCTCACCCCTTTCGACGCCTCTTCAAAGGGCCCTTTCGGAAAAAAAATAAAAATCCCTTTTTGCATTTTAGTTTTCTCTTTTCTTCTGTCATATCTCACTCTAAGCCTACTCCTTTTACTTTTATTTGTATTTCTTTTTTAACCGTCATCACATACTGTTGACACTAAGCGCCACAAAATTCCGTCCCGACGGATTGTGCCGGCAAGCGAAAGTGGAATTTCTTTTTCATAAGCCCACCGCGTCCGGTCGGAAACCGCTCCGTTCCACTCGCCGTGCCGACGGCATTATTTTTTTTTCTCAGGCAGTCTCCCCAGACAGAGCAGAAAGACACTTACATGCTGTCTGAAGAGACCCACTCACGCCCCTCCTGCAACACCCCCCCCCTCCCTTATGCAAACTTTAATTAACTTGTGTGTGCTAGTCTGAATCTCACAGCTTAACCTTTGACCCCCCTGTATCTTACCTGAGCGCTGGCTCAACGAGTGCCCCGCTACCCTACCGCCACCCCCGCCAAAACCACAAAAGCCGCGTAAAGACAAGATTAGCCGCGGGCATTGTTTTCCACACTAGTCTCATTAGATGGTTCCTTGGGGCTGAGACCAAGTTGCCATTGTCGGGCCATGGAATAAAGCACTCTCGCAAGGGGGTGGAGCTTTGAGATTGGAGGTCAAGGGCCAGCTGGTAGTCCGGTTCGCAGTTAACAGTTTATATTGGTGTGTGTGTGTGTGTGTGTGTGTGTGTGTGTGTGTGTGTGTGTGTGTGTGTGTGTGTGTGTGTGTGTGTGTGTGTGTGTGTGTGTGTGTGTGTGTGTGTGTGTGTCAGAAAAGGAAAGAAAAGTGTGTATGTGTGTGTGTGTCTTTGTGTTGTGTGTGTCTGTGTATGTATGTATTAGTGAGGTTGAGAGTAAGTGTATGTGTGTGTGTGCCTGCGTGTGAAAGAGAAGAAAAGAGGGAATTAGAGGGAGAGACTGTGTATGTGTGTGTGTCTGTGTCAGAAAAGGAAAGAAAAGTGTGTGTGTGTGTGTGTATCTTTGTGTTGTGTGTGTCTGTGTATGTATGTATTAGTGAGGTTGAGAGTAAGTGTATGTGTATGTGTATGTGTGCGTGCGTGTGAAAGAGAAGAAAAGAGGGAATTAGAGGGAGAGACTGTGTGTGTCTGTGTCAGAAAGGGAAAGAAAAGTGTGCGTGTGTGTGTGTGTGTGTGTGTGTGTGTGTGTATAAAGTGTCTGGCTCCACGGTGACTGTCTGAAAGAGGTTTGGACACTTGGATAATTGCTTGGACCTGACGCCGACCATACCAACCCCCCCATTCCCCTACACACACACATTACCATATCCGCTACATTAGCTTTGTGAAGGGTGTGTGTGTGTGTGTGTGTGTGTGTGTGTGTGTGTGTGTGCACGTGTGTTTGCGGTCAGGCAACTCCAGAGAAGCCTCATAAACCCCGAAGTAAAGAAAGAACATGTCCGTGCGCATGCGCGCGCGCGCGTGTGTATGTGTATTTCCGAACTAGTCATGACCTCACTTAGGATCTGTGAAGTTGACCACAGATTTTCACGCTTGTGTGTGTGTGTGTGTGTGTGTGTGTGTGTGTGTGTGTGTGTGTGTGTGTGTGTGTGTGTGTGTGTGCGTGTGCGAGCTTCAGTCCGCGAGGAGGAAGTGGCTTCAGGGCCGCAGCTTTACAGCTCATACTGACAAGTCGTTTGGCAACTACGACTCTCTTCCAACACTGTCCTTGAAACTCTACCGACAGGATGTGTCTGCCTGCCCTGTCTGCATGCGTGTGTGTGTGCGTGTGTGTGTGTGTGTGTGTGTGTGCGTGCGTGTGCGCCTGCCTGCCTGCCTGCCTGCCTGCGTGCGTGCGTGCGTCTTGTCTCTCTTCATGTTTTAACATCTCCTGGAGCTCTGCCTAAAAGTCGGGGTAGTATTTTACTTCCAAGCACCCCCCATTTCTCATACCAACTGCAATGCTCCACGCAAGCATGTGAACAGAGGTACTTCACCATTTGATGCCTGTGGCGTGCTTTCTAGCAGCGATAAAAAGCTGTTTGTGGTTGTGTCCAGCGGGGTTAAGCAATACGAAAGGTTTTATTGGCACCAAAGCCCAAATGTATTTCACGCTATATAGAAAATACGTCACTATATCTGTGTTTATAATGAAAAAAAACCCTCTCTGTTAAAGAAGTCAACCAATAAATGAACTGAACAGGGAACACATTGACTGAAATAGTAATATACACTGTGATAATACATTTACATTTACATTACATTTACATTTAGTCATTTGGCAGACGCTTTTATCCAAAGCGACTTACAAGGGAGAATAACATTCAGCTACATTGCGACACTAATACGGTAATGATACAAGGCCTTGCCGTTATACATATACATTTTTCTCAGATATTTCTGTGATGTCATTTAGCAGACACTTTTATCCAAAGGAACATTTTGTAATTAAGTACTGTCATATAAAAATGCGAATTTTGCTATTTTTTCCATTTAAATGTTATTTTACACATGAAAGGTTGTAAACTGCATTACAAGTTTTCAAACCGTTGGTCACGACGACCACGAAAACAGGACAAACGTGGATAATGAGCCTGTACCAGTTGAGAACCACTGATATAAACCATGTATATGGTTAATATTGAGCAGGCAGTTGCTCACGCCACAGAAAGACACTAAATGATATCATGGAATTATCACCCAATGTGATAATAATACAGTGTGCAATGTATGTAGTGTGTGTGTGTGTGTGTGTGTGTGTGTGTGTGTGTGTGTGTGTGTGTGTGTGTGTGTGTGTGTGTGTGTGTGTGTGTGTGTGTGTGTGTGTGTGTGTGTGGTGGCAGAGGGGTTATGAGTGTAGCCCCATAAAAAGCGTCCCGGCCGTTTCCAACCACTCACAGATAATCCCTCACAATTAGCCACAAAGGCTGGAGGAGCACTTTGATCAGCGGGGGCAATGTGGAACTCCTCAAAGATATTCTCCTCCCTGGCTCTATCTATCCTTCCAACCGGCACGACCCTCTTTTTTAAGAGGGGAACGGTGGATCGTGGGAGGCTTTATTCTTTATTTTTCTTTGTGTGTGTGAGTGTACAGTCAGGATGAAACATGGGCCCTTTTAATGTGTAGCAGTTTGGCTTTTTGCGATTACGGCATATTAGGCAGTTTGTTTATGGCTGGTGTTACTGATGAGAGGCGAACCCTCGGCCACACAGATATTAGGCAGACAGGAAGGAGGAGGAGAGGAGATGAAAGAAGCGTGGGGAGCAGCTTCAAGAAGGAAGAAAGAATGGAGGAGGGGGAAAGGGAGTTTTATCAAGCTGGTTGAGAGAAAAAGTAGAGTTATGGCAAATTTAGTATCGGCGCTGGCCGACTAGCAGAAATACGTCGCAGAGCTTGTCCCAAAGTTCCTCGCGGTGGCGTAATTGCAGAAATGTGCACAATCCACATCCCGGGCTCTCGCGAAAACACACACCCGGAGTTTTTGAAAATGAATGAACGCGGTCACGCACACACACACTGAAACCCCCCACGCCATCCCGACTGGCCTTTCCGAGGGAAGATGATGACTCAGTGATGAACTCCCCTGCATCCCTTCCTCTCTCACACACTCCTCTTTCTCTCTCTCTCTCTCTCTCTCTTTCACACTCCTCTTCTTTGACTTTTTTTTTCTCACCCCCCCTCCTTGGCCGTTCACATAACCCCTCCCAGAGTTCCGCAGGGAAAAGGCAGGCAGGGGGCGGTGGGGGCGAGGAATTATTTCGGCGGCGGCGATTGCGCTGGGGGGGGGGGTGCTGAAGGGGGCAAAAATGGCCCTGAAATAGCCCATGGTAAACACAAGCAAGCATGGGAACTCAACTTCTCAGTGCCACTGTAACACACACAGACACACACACACACACACACACAAACACACACATACACACACACACACACACATATGCACCTCTCCCCCTTTCTCTAGATCGTTCCTGCCCCTCAGGTCTCACTGTCTGCAACCCCCGCTTCCAACGCCTCCTCTCTATAGGTTATAACTGTGGCCTTTCTCCCAGTAAGGATAAAGGGGAATGCTACGCAGACAGGCCGCAGAGAACTCTTATACAGTCCATTTTGTGTCACAGTTAAAGTTGCAACCTTGTTACGATCCCAACCTGCAGGAATTAGATTTGATTCAACATCAAAAAAGAGGGGCCACTTAAAATCCTTTTTGAAGTTTGTGACACCACACACACACACACACACACACACACACACACACACACACACACACACACACACACACACACACACACACTCCTGTTTGAAAAGAACAGCTACAAACCTCAAGCTGGCATTCTTTTCATTCTGTTAGCACTCATTTTCCTTTTATAAACAACATAGTTGATTAGTCACTCCAGCGTTATGCAACAGTTTTATTATTCTTCTTGCTATTATTATTATTATTATTATAATTCTTATCATTATCATTACAGGTACTCCTCAATTAACGACCTACCTGTTTAACGACCGTTGGGACTTACAACCAGCTGTCTGACCAGTCTGTATTGTGCGCTGCGTACAATATCGCTGCGTGCGCAGCATCTCATCAACAAGCATCTTATCGTGCATTACCCTTTATACACTATATATACTATATACACTATATTCACTATATACACTACATACACTATACATTATATACAATATACACTATATACTACTATAAATACTATATACACTCTTTATACTATATACACTATATATACTATATAGATTTTATACACATTTACATTTAGTCATTTAGCAAAATACACTACATACACTGTATACATCTCATCTCATCACCGGTCTCAGTCTCGCAGTTTGTCAGTATTCACTACACTAGCGTTCGCAATGGCCACGCCCCCTTATTGTGAAATAACACGGGTCCTCGCTTAACGACCAGTTCGCTTAACAACCTGGTTCTTTGTTAATGGAACTCGTCGTTAAGTGAGGAATACCCGTATTATTATTATTGTAGAATTATCTTTATTATTATTGATACAATGCACACTGTTTATTCATCTTAAATTGTAAATAAATTAGGGCAATAACTGATAATTTTGTCCCTCCAGGATTTCATGTTTATGCAGTCACAAAATATTCCCTCTGACTCTGGACTGGTCCATCATATTCAACCATCTTTCTCAGACTTTTTAGTTAAAATATGTTGAAATATTATGGGGGTTGGAGAAAGAAACCCAAGTGAATTAATATATTGTAAAGACCGTTTGAATTCTTGGTAATCAATATATATTTAATATTTAATGAAAGCTGAAATGTGACGCATAATTTTCTTTGTTCATGAAAAGGGATTTTTTTTTTACAGCTTTTGACTTTTTTGATTTTAAAACAGTGGATGACCTTTTACTCTATATTTCCAAAATAAAAAATAAAACTGGTATTTGAAAGAATTTGCATTTAGAAACTGGTATCAAAGTCAATGTATTTGTATTTCTGTTTCCAAGGTATTTCCATTATTGACAATACAAATCCCTACTTAGATGCAGTGCCTGCTCTTTCTTAGGATTCTATTCCATTGGACATGATTCCCAAAAAGGCAGTCAGAGCACAACATCACACAAGAGAGAGGGTGAGAAAAGATACAGCGAGAGTGAAAGGGAGGGAAAGAGGGCTAGAGACCCAACAGCCCTGGGAAAGGACAGATAAAGGAAGCCAGTGGCCGAACTCTGGGTCATTTGGCAAGCGAGAGTGAGAGAGCTGGGCACAGCCCTGAGAAAAGCTAGGAATCTCCCCTGAGGAAGGGCCAACAACTGGGCCAGCAGGGAGAGCACGATGGAAGGAGAGGAGGCGAGTGCCCGGGGGGTTTGGGAAAACCGATTCCCAAACACTCTGCCAGGGTACTGCCCTCTCCCTCGACCCCCACCACCACTCTGGACAAACTGTAGCCCCCTTATCCTTCTTCTGGTCAGCCCCTCCATGCAGCCTTTCCCACCGATTAGGGCCCTGGGCTCTCTTCTCTCCCGCCGCCTGGAAGTAAGGCTGCGTTACAGTGAGAGTTGGCTCATTCATCCATTGATCCCAGGTTTGCCACTTGGCTTGTCACATAGGTAGAGTCAGTGGACTGATTTCACTTTCCAGTTTGCGGATTTGCATGTGAAAAGTTTAGTTGGGTAAAAAACTCCGCATTCATGTGACAAATCCTGGTTAGATAGAGAAAATAAAACCTTGAAAGTATTGCAGCGGACGCTGTTGATTATTGTAAGTGCCTTGAACCACCAAGTTAAAGACAATGTTCCTCTGTAATGTTTGCATTAATCAGCAATTACAGTACCTTTTCCCGTTGAGCTGTGTTTTAGAAAGGATATCTTTAGCCCTTGTTCTCCATTGATCACTATTTTGATTTGGCATATAAAGTCCATAGATATGAATCTGCCAATAGATCACCAAATTAATTTTTTGCAACCCTCACAGGTAGCCAAAGGCAGTGTATATTGTCCTATCGTATGTCCTATCCGTGGTGCTCTGAAATGAACTACAGATGACCTGAGATCATGTCTGCCTTTAACATACCCTGGCCCCATTTTCATTAATGTCATCGCTCTGAGTCAAGGATCCCCGAACTCCCCACCTCCTCCACCTCCTCAGATAATTAAAAGGCAGTGGGAGACTGAGCCAGTGATACCGCCACACATACTAGGCCCCGGCCAAGCCCAGATGTAGAGCAGAGCAGACAATACCTGGCCCAGGGGGGAAGGGGGGGGGGGGGTTACAGCAATGTTTATACACCCACACAGCGTTTGAAACACTTGGATGTACATAAAGTCATGAACACACTCACGCTCACACTGAGAGAGCGCTTACGTGCTTGACGGCCAAGGCTAAACACACACATGCGTGCTATCTGCTCTTACTCATAGCAAGTCGCAAACAGGGCCCTGTAGCAGCGGTGTTCCTCTGTTGAACAATGTTTACCGCAGCCAGATCAGGACCAGAGCGGGCTATGTCTCACCACTTCCTATTAGAGAATAGGAATCAGGGTTCAACTCGGGTCATAGCATCGGTTGACAATAAAACCGTGTTCTGACTAAGTGGTGCGATGAGTAAGAGTTGGTGGGCAAAGAGGTACGCCAGTAAATATTACTCCGACCTTGCGTCCCTCCTTGCGTCGCTCTGGTCTGGTTTGAGAGCCATGATGATTCAGAACCCCCCCACTCATTGATGGTGTAGAGCAACAACAGGAACATGGAAGAAAGTCTCTGCCAATCCTCATTGGTGTAAGGTTGGAAGTAAGAACAAGGTTTCACGAAAAAGTCAAATTTACTATCTCAGGGTTACTGTGCGTCTGTACATGCATGCACGTCTTAGTTTATGAAGGACTGAGTATATAATTGCTTCGAGAGGCCGAGCCCAGTAGTGTAATGGAGACAGATAACCCAGCTCTACTGTAAACACCTGTCCATAGACTGTGATTCATAATATACACAGGCATGAACACACACACACACACACACACCCACACACACACACACACACACAACTACACTGACAAGCACACTAAAGTGTTGTGATGTCCCAGCCCAAGTCTCCGTTGTTGGTATTATCATATGATTTTTATGATCTATACCATCTATTGCAAGCTCAATCTCTGCCCCATCCCTATATCTGAACAAATAGCAATGCCACGAGTAACTTTTATTTTTCTCCCATTGCAATAGAGAGGAAGTGCTGAGGTGTACACCGATTTCAGTTGATTTGAACATTGTCTCGTTGGCCGTCATCTGCAGTCATTCGAGGTTGAATCAGCCTTAATAACAATAGTTTGGTGGAACACATCCATGCTTTATTGAAAACCGTGTTCTCTCATAGCACTGGGAAGCAGGCTTGTCCAAAGGTTAGAAACGTCCTCCTTCAGCTGGTCTGAACTAGTGGCCTGCATTCAAAAGGCCACGGCCTGCAGAGCCGTCCATTGTCCTATAAGGTTCGATGCCATCTGTGGTTCAATGCCAATTTGGATCACTTTATCGCCATTCCCTGTAACTTTTAGTTGTTTTTTCGATATATTTTGAGTTTGATAGGAGTTATAGAACCGTTTTTGTCAACGCTTGTAACGCCTTTTTTGTACAATAAATTATTCTCAGTTTTAACAAGTTCCATTTGGAGTGCATTTTGAAAACAACAACGGACTGCTACCCATTCAAGGCTCTCTGCAGACGATAAAACTCTGCTGCCTTTTTTTTTGTTTGTTTTTTGTCTTGCGCAGTTACCACCAGGTCTCTGAAGAGGGTAATAATTTTGTAAAAACTGTATTTGGCTATTAGCGCCGGTATTTGTGAATTGAAAGCTTTTTGCCTCTAGGCTCATTTACATAGAAAGGGGCTAATTTATGCACCAAATGAATGAATGAATGATACCAAATTGAAATACGTGCAAATTGCACCATTGCACCAAGATGCTATTTGTGTGGTAGCGCACTTAGGGGTCCATTTCACCGTTTGTGGGTTCTTTTTGAATTAGACGCTCGCTTTTTTTTATTTGCACCGGTTTAGCGGCCACAAAAGCAGCAATCCTTTTGTGAATTCCTCCCTCAGTCTTCTCAAAACAAATTATTTTGGTATTTGAAAAAAAAGCGTTGTTGAGGAAGCCATATCAAGCTTTAAGGTTTCGGAACAGGTAGCCCTATTTGAAATGATTCTGTTTTCTCTCTCTAGCTCTATATTGTCGAGTCAGCTTCATCATTTAGTTTTGCGACAGAAAAACTCTGATCACTTGTACCTCCTTTGTACTCTGCAATTTTATTGCACACATTTGTGTTATTGCGATTTATTTCTGTGTTCAGGCAGTCTCCAGCTGAAGAGTGTGTGTGTGTGTGTGTGTGTGTGTGTGTGTGTGTGTGTGTGTGTGTGTGTGTGTGTGTGTGTGTGTGTGTGTGTGTGTGTGTGTGTGTGTGTGTGTGTGTGTGTGTGTGTCTGTGTGTGTGTGTGTGTGTGTGTGTGTCAGTGTGGAGGAGAGCAAGGAAATGGGCAGTGTGGTGTGGGGGGTGAGCGTCGATAAATCAGGCCAGATTAGAGAGGCAGAGGCCTCCACCTCCCCCGCGACTGGTCAACCTCCCCTGCTCTCTGTCAGCAAGCAGACGGTGCCTCGGGACCATGGGGGCACGAGATACAATCCGGCTGCACACAACACGCAGTCGTAACCATCAGGTGTTGGTATATACATTCCTGTAGTTAAGCCCCTCCATCGCTTTGTGGACAGATTGGCTTTAATGGTCCAGGAAACTTTTGGGTCTTCCGTCCATGAGCTACGGTGTTAGCACTACATGTGTTACTCCCACACAACTGTATATTTGGCCATCAAAGTGCTGGGTATCCAGAAGTCTAAACTTTGAACAACACAGAGGCCCCGCTTCAGCCATTTTGCCAAGCCCATAAACTCGAATGAAAAACCACAGCTATAGCCTTATTCCCCAACCTCAAGTTTAGCTGGGTTCAAAATGTCAGCCAGCTCTTTTCCCAGTCCCAGTGACTCCCTCGTGGCCTCAATTGGGTTTTTTTATGACTGAATCCTTCTACAGTAGCTAACAGCATACAGTACGAGCACTTTACTTCTTCATGGTTATACTTTGTCCCTGTATGGTAATTTTACTTTGTTGCAACGTTGCGGTCAACCCCCCCCCCCCCCCTCCCACCCACTCCTTTTTTCCCCCAAATCAATAGCCTAGCACAAGATTCGGTTCTATGTTTAAGGCTTTTGATATCTTGATATGACTTTTAACGTGTCCATTCCTCATCTCTGACACAAGAGTGATTATTTGTTATGCTTTCAGTAGCCCTATCGTTGGCTAGCCCAGGTCAACCGTCCACATAATTTTCCCTCCGAAACCTTCCAATGTAAAATAACGGTTTTCGTGTTTTTCTTTCCTATTTTTGGGCAAAGGAAAGCCAGGGCAATTATGTTATGGTCGTCCAGTGTTCACTCTCCCTCTGTTCTCTCCTACCATAACATGGAATTTAATTGTGTTTTGACAACTCTTTTCCATTGCCGGCCCAATTATAGCCTCTCGCCGGGCTGGTAATGATAGTTGTTAATGGGGTGAAAAATGGCCGTGCATCTCTGACAGAAACCATAAGCAGAGCCTTTGAAAGGAGAGGTGGGAGCCAACAAAAGCACAGCAGCAGTGACCTCGCTTTGTACCCCTTTTATATTATAGCGCGCGCCTCACAGTTTCTCCTCTTCTGGAGACCGTCACTGTGCAATTATGTCAGCCATTTTGTGTGCCGGGGCTGGAAGAGCGTTGCAGTTGGTAGCAAGATGCGAGGGCTACCGTACACGAGAGGCCATGGGAATGACACTGAAGGGACCCGTTACGCGCAAGCCAAATGTCGTCAAAATTCTCACGCCCCCCCCCCCTTCCTTCCGCTCCCCGCTGTGAACAACTCCCCACCCCCCACCCCCTTGGCTCGCTTCTCCTCTGCAGGGAACGTATCGATCGGCCGCTTCCCAAAGTTATATTTAACGGGAACGTAAACACTGCAATGCAGAGTTTCCTTGGGAGCTCCACGTTGAGTGTAGCTTTGGTCATATCTTTTTTTTTTTCGTGTGTTTCTTAGATATCTACACTCCCATGTACTCAAGGGAGGCGCCGTGGGGAGAGAGACAGACAGATGGACAGGGGCACAGAATGCTGGGGGGGGGGGGGGATAAAAATGACACGAGTGTCACCGGCGAATGGGAGACGTGGGAAGACGTCCTGCTTTTAGCCTCAGCCAGTGTAGCACATCCTAATATTATCCCTCCAGACTGTGCGACAATGCTGACCAGAAAGGACCCTAGACACACACACACACACACACTGCTCTCCCCCTCTCTTTCACACACACACACACACACACACACACACACACACACACACACACACACACACACACACACAGGCCAGGCCATTCCCTTCCCAAGTCTTATTTCTTCTGGACTTTATGGGAACACTTAAATTTAGCTCTGGCAGGGAGTGCAGGCATAATAATCAGAAAGCGCTTGTCACTTGTGTCTCCCAGTGCTAGGTGGTCTGGCTGCTCTTAAGGGAAACTGTCACACAGTGAGAGCCATTTTGGCTCTCCTCGGGGTTAGCACAACGAGGGGCTCATAACTCTTTGATATCTACACTTAGTCTGTTCTTTTTTAACCAAAAAACAAAAAAACTTGAAATGAGTCTGAGCGTTGGCTATTAATGCATAAAAGGAGAGGAACAACGAGTGTGTCAGGCACCTGTATGGACAAGCTACTCGTTTGTCTCGCGAGTGAATGACAAGATTTAGGGTTGGCTTCCAGGAAGCGTGACAGATTGCCTCGCAAGGGCACGAGTGGTCTCACAAAACTCGTAAAAACAGAGCCCTTACACTTGTAAGCTAAGTCGGGAGTGTCGTTCTTCCGCTGTGTGTGGGGGGTGAAGGGGTGTACAATGTTATGTTAATGGTGATGTTATACACAGCGTGAAAGGTCAAAGGTGATGAGGTGCCAAAGAGGGCTTTGACACATGGCACACACACTACTCTGGTAACCCGCTGGGCCACTATGTGCCTTTGGCCCTAGCCACCCCACATAGTCAAACTGTCACCGCCCAGCATGTTGCGCTAATTAGGCTGTGATTTGTGATAAGGACCCTCCTTTACCCGCCCACCCAATTTCAGTGTTATGTAATTTGTCCATGTATATGTATATGTTTTCATATGTACATCCTACACTCTTGAATCATTGTTAATGCATGTCTTTTCTCTCTGCCTCTATTTCTTCTGTCAATCTGGTCAGTTCTAAATGTCTGGTCCCAACAGGTTTTTTATCCCATTCTAAGATGGCAGCTTCATGACCGCAATGATCCAAGTGCAAAACAATGCCTAAGTGTTTTAGTAAACTCAATGAAAGACGTGCATTCTAATGTTAGGACGCACCTGCCTATGCCCCTGACCAAGGCATTGGTTAAGAGCCGGAGTTGGTTCCCAGGCCCACCATGTGGCAGCCCAGTGCTCCTAGAAACTTAGGAGAGTTTAAACGCAGAGGACAATTTTTTTCCACAGGGCTTAAAGTTTATTTCCTTGTTCTTCCATCTTGGAGAGTAAGTCGGCGAATAACTAGCCGTACGAGAGTTCTCTATTTTGGGATTGAGGGTCATCTATGAGTATGGTTGTTCACATAAAGTAATATTCACACCACACAAAGTGTGCCAATGCTCTCTCCGATCTCATTCTGTACTGGTAAAGGAAAGAAGAATAATGGCCGCCTCTGAAAGGCCTGGCACTTATTTGTCTTCCTCCGTGAGAAAGAAGGAAGGAATGGAGGAGGACGTCAGTTAGTCACAAGTTTGCCCGATGATTAATTCTTCCACCGGGGAGTGGGGGGGGGGGGGGTGCGAAGGAGTAGCGCAGGAGGAGGAGAAAATGAGAGATTTAGGAAGCAATGGTGTAGGAGGCATGCCTTAGCCCAAGGAGGGGTCCCAGCATGAATTCACACGCATTCACAAACACACACAGAAGAATAACACTCATATATCAGTCCTGTTGACAGCTGGCCTCTGTTTTGCAAAGTTCTGACACTGGTACGACTAAAGTGCTACTGAGTTTTGCATCACTCCTTCTTGGTTTGCGTTTGGTGGTGGTGGTGGTGGTGGTGGTGGTGGGGGGGGGGGGGGGGGGGGTGCTGACTCCTTTCGTGCACTTGTGGGCAAGTGTTTGTGCGTCTGTATTTGTTTTGGCCGAGTGCATAGGTGGGGAGAGGGCCACCCTCTTATTGTAGGTGTGTGTGTGTGTGTGTGTGTGTGTGTGTGTGTGTGTGTGTGTGTGTGTGTGTGTGTGTGTGTGTGTGTGTGTGTGTGTGTGTGTGTGTGTGTGTGTGTGTGTGTGTGTCTGCAGTAGGCCTGCACCAGACAGTCTCCCACTCTATGAAGCTCTCAGAAAACCCCAGTGTCTGAGCCACTGATTGTTTCTTTCTGTGTGTGTGTGCGTGTGTGCGTGTTTGTGGAAGAGAGAGTAATCCTCCCCTCTTCCTTCCCTTCCCTCATGTCTTTGTGCAACTGTGGCAACTCGACACACAGGACAGATTGCTGGATCTTCTCCCCTATGCTGCACCTTCAATAAACTGCAATGCATAGTTAGAGAGAGTGTGTGTGTGTGTGTGTGTGTGTGTGTGTGTGTATGTGTGTGTGTGTGTGTGTGTGTGTGTGTGTGTGTGTGTGTGTGTGTGTGTGTGTGTGTGTGTGTGTGTGTGTGTGTACACGGCCGTGTTGCGCCTCACAGACAAGATGAGGTGGAAAACTCCTGCTAGTTTTTGTCTAGGGAAAAACAAAACAGCATGTTGCTCCAGGAGGTTTTCCCATCGTACCGCGCCTAGCAAGAGGAAAGCTTCTGGCCCCCTCTGTTTTGTGAAAAATAGTTTGCTTTGATATTACTTGGACCCCCCCCCCCCCCCACACACACACACACACACACGCACACTGTGTCTGAACCAGTGAGTGTATATCCACCTCCTCTTCAAGGCTGTAGCTCCTCCAAAGAAAAAAGTTATTATCCCCAGTAAAGAGGGCAAAAAAGGAGAAATCATTAAGCGTTTGATCTTCAGGTTGAAATATGACATCAGAGTGCGCTTCACATAATCCCACACTGTTTCGAACCGCCATTCTTATGGTGGCCGTAAATTACAAAATGGCGGGCCTAAGCAGAGAAGTGGGAAGCCGGGAATGGGGGATGGGGGCGCAAAAACATACATTGGTAACCTTGCTAGCCTCAGCCAACCCCTTCTGTCTCCTGCTCCTCCTCCTCACCCTCCTGTGCCTGTGGGATCAAACAAGTGGGAGGATTTGGATTAATAAATCATTGACTTCAACTTGCGAAGTCTCAAGAGAGCCACATTCGCATTGTGTGTGTGTGTGTGTGTGTGTGTGTGTGTGTGTGTGTGTGTGTATGTGTGTGTGTGTGTGTGTGTGTGTGTGTGTGTGTGTGTGTGTGTGTCAAATGTGGAACATGACAGCTCTGCCCTCCTTGGCAGAAATGCACGCTCTATCACACTGCTCTCCTCAGAAGCTGAGAGGTAAGAACCGAACCAATACACGAGCAAGAAGGTTGTCTTTTAAAGTTCCGATAGAGTCAGTTCATTGCATTCCCCAACTTCTCGGGCCCTTCACTCTGGCACCCCGCCCCCTCCTCTGTCTGACAAACAACATTGCCGTTGTGTAGCGTGTGAAGCCAACAGGAACTGTTCCATCCCTCAGATGTTCAAACAGCCAGGTACCGGCTAAAAGTCTGAGGTGTCGCTAAAGTTCCACAGAGCATCAACAACTTTTAGACGGCTTTTAATGCAACGGCCTCCCTCATACAAGTTTTCTGGTCACGCTCTGATATTTTACTGGTGTGGTTGGACAAGCAAATATGAGTTACTATTTTTGTAAATATCGTTCTTTCTTTTTTTTCTTTTCCAGTTTTGTCTTACTCTACCACAGATCCATGCATGTTTCATCTATCTTTTTTTACGTAATGACTGATCTGCACGCACCAGCCAGATACAAGCATGTTGCATGGTCTACTTGTTTTCCTGCTAACGTGTGTGTGTCTATGTTTGTGTGTGTATATATGTGTTTTTTGGGATGCTTCGAGCACTAGGTGAGAAGAAGCAGAGCCTTGGTCTGCTTTCAATCACAGTGAGTTGCCCAGGGCCAGACCAGACACACACACACACACACACACACACACACACACACACACACACACACACACACACACACACACACACACACACACACACACACACACACACACACACACACACGTACTGTATATACATATTCATATACAACTCGATGAGACAGCCAACAACAAAACAGCCCTTTAAATTGTGATGTAAGTTATTAAATCTTACATTGCTGCACTGGTCATTCATAAGGGCTCTAGCTTAATCAATGCTTCTATTCAATTGTTCTACAGTAAGCCCAGTGTGGCAATTGGTAAATACAAAATTCCGCCTCCATCGTGGCCGGCATATTACATCTATGAATTCACTACACATTTAGCCTTGTTTTTTTAATGTAAATTATACACACAGCTACATTTTAGCTGTCATATATATATATATATATATATAATTATTATTATTATTTTTATTTTATTTTTATTTTTTTTTTTTTTTTAACTATCCTGCTGTCCCAGAATACACTACAGCACAAAAGAGACATGGCTTGGTTTGCAGTGAGGTAGGAGTAGATGGTGTAGTTTCCTTGACTTGATCACGTTTTACTGTTTATTTGTAAGCTACCTACAGTAGTTTGTTCAACATGTATATAGCTTTGGAACGGTACTACTTCACCTACTTCACCAGGACACACAAAGTAATGTCACTCTAGTTCAAGCTGCGTGGCCTTTACTAACTACATGCAGAGAGCTTGTTAAGTGCTCCTTTAATTCTGTAATTCTTTAATAGACAAGCAATGTTTCTACTAAAAGTGCCAAGACCCTGAGTTGACCCATAGTTGTTAAAAGCAATTTCCTATAATAATCTCATTAAAGATTTATAGAAATGTATTTGAGTACATAAAAATAATGCATCAGAATGTAGTACAGACTAAACAGTTTAATTTAATTATATTATTTTTAGTATTATCTGAGAACTATTCAATGTTTTTCTAGGGCACTTCCTGCTGATACCCATTAATGGCACATTGAACAACATACATTTTTTAACATAACTGATTTCAGTAAAAAAAAAATAAAAAGCTTTTTAGAAAACATTATATTCCATTATTTGCAAAGAAGTGATGTATGAATATCATAAACCATTTCTTCACACACATCTCTTTGCAACTGAGCCTCCTTGCAACTACAGCCTTTTGACGACAAGTCTAATGAGAAAGTCTGCTATCTGTATATCTATCATATTCCGATTCGGGTAGAAGACCTTTTTACTCCATTAATAACACTAGGGGCCTAGTGTTGGTGAGAATCTACTTTGTTTATCATTGGTTCAATTATTTATCATACACTAAGTTCTGTTAAGACAAAATCAAGGAGGAAAACAGGAATTGAAAATACTGTAGCTGTAGGTGGCTTTCAAACAAATAGCACACATAAATGTCGTGTGTATATGCACATTGATATACATTTATATGTTAAATGGGGAATAATAATTTGCTCAAATAACGTGTGTATGTGTCCACATTCATGTCTACACTAAGTTGTTATATGAGTGGTCTCTTGGGGACTGGAGGACTCGGAAGAGTCTACATGTGTGTATTAGTCCTGGTAGCAAAAGCGTTTTTTTGTGCACTTGTTCCATTCGTGCGTCTTCGTGTACAGGAGGCAAGGTACATGTCCACATCTGTTCAGAGCAAAACCCCCGCCCCCTCACTACATACTCTGCTATGGGGAGGGGCAAGGGAAAGCAAGAGGGAAGGAGTTCCAGTAGAGGAGCAAGCGGCGCTCATCCCGGTCAGCTTAGGAGGGTAGGGAATGCACAGGGATTGGGTTTAGGCATAAGACGACAGGTGCTAGTTCCGTTGCAACACACACGCATGCACACACGAACACAATTACTCACAAACACATATACACAAAAACACAGAAATGCATACACACCAAATCTGGCCATGCACTAATCCCCAGCCAGCTGTTGCAGTTGGTAGCCTAATCAGTCTAAAGTGTCGAGCCATGGTCAGGCTGGCAGTTTTCATTTTGTGTGTGTGTGTGTGTGTGTGTGTGTGTGTGTGTGTGTGTGTGTGTGTGTGTGTGTGTGTGTGTGTGTGTGTGTGTGTG
Source organism: Zeus faber (assembly GCF_960531495.2). Taxonomy (NCBI): domain Eukaryota; kingdom Metazoa; phylum Chordata; class Actinopteri; order Zeiformes; family Zeidae; genus Zeus; species Zeus faber. The sequence goes on along the minus strand of NC_137197.1, from coordinate 32,343,837 downwards.
TGTGTGTGTGTGTGTGTGTGTGTGTGTGTGTGTGTGTGTGTGTGGGGGGGGGGGGGGCAAAGGAGCCATCATCGGTTCAGGTAACTGCGGCGCGTGACAACGATTGCGACGGGCCCATGCAACCATACGCCTGTCAGCCCCTCCTTCCCCACTCTGATGACGGCCGGGGCGCTGGGCCTGATAGATTCCCAACACATGTTACCCCCGGCACTGTCAGCACACTCTCGGACACTCACGCGGACACCCCCTCAATCATTATCTTACCCCCTGGCTCAGATGCAGCCTGGTCTTATCACAGACCTGCCCCTGAAAGGCCATCAGAGGTGAGACAGAGCAAGACTCGGCCCCCCGCCTACCCGCCCGACCCATCCCTGGACAGCTGATCTCTCAGACACGGGGTAATTCATTTGGAGATAGAAGAGGGGGTTGGGGGTTGGATTGCAAAACAGTTGTGGAGGATGTTGTGTCTGCAACCCACTGTTTCACTATTCGGGTTGTGGTTGCAATTCGTTGTTCATTTGGCAGAGCTTTAAATATGTACGGAAAAAGGAGTAGGCTTTCATCACTAACGAAATAATCTTGTGTATTTGTCAGTTTCCTGTTGGGGGAAAAATTAACAAATCTAAAATGTCAGACTTTAAGTGGATATTTTATTGCACGTGTGTCAATAAAGCAAATTCAAGTCTTATGATGATCATATAATATGATAACTTTGTTATGACGTGTGTGATGCGGTCACAAGATGAAAATCCGGGATGTGACACACCGGCTGACGGTGTCTAATGTATATCCGAACTTTTTTGCCGCTGTCCAGTCAAAAAAATGCCATTGCAGTCTTCAAAGTGCAAAAGCTGGCTCTAGTTCTGAATACCTGGTCTGATATGGAATGAGGCCTTAACATTTGTTTTTTCGACACACTTGGCATGGAGTGCTAATTAGATTTTTTTTTTATGGGTGTCAGCAAAAAGTAAATGCGAGTCTTATGATGGTGATTCACATAATACGATGATTTCATAATGTCATTAGTCTATTATGCCGATCACAAGATGCAACGCGAGGGCCATATCACCCAGCTCATATGGACCCATCCCCACGCCTGAAGACGCCCCCCTCTGTGAACATGATATCTGTTAAAAGCTGCATCAATACGACGTGTTAATATGATCTGCTCTGCAGTTGCAGTCTATGCATTATGCCCCACCGCTCCCTCACTTTTGTCAATACTACAGCCAGAGATGCTCCCCTGACAGTGTTTGCTATAAAAGACCATAGGAAGCTTCAGGCCCACGTGTCGATAATTGGGGAGCGAAAAACAAAACAAATCCGAAGTTGTTCAAATTTCACATTGACTTATTTTCTTTCCAGTGCAGTCAAGGGAGTAATAGTGACTACCTAACCCCCCCACCCCTACCACCCTTACCCTCACTTACAGAGTCCAAGTAGATCCTGTGTCGGCGCCTTTTTTATGCCATATGGTCCCATCTCTTCATAATCAATGCGGTTGACGCTCACAAAACAATTATCCCCGGAAGTTCCGGATTATGCACATGTGGATTCACGGTCACTTTTGCTCTCTGTGAAGCCAAACTTTCTGGGAAAACTACTTCTCAACTACAACAAATTCTAGATACTAAATGAACATTGAAAATATCATACCTGGACAGCTTTTGGAATGCATTTGTTTGCAGCGAAACACCAGTTTGAACACCACTAATGAATAGAGAATGTGCCCCGGTCATCATTTATCAAGAGCCTCTGTCTATCTATACTCCCAGATTCACACGCAAACATGCACATTAACACGGTGAAGGGGAAGTGTCGCTTTGCACGTGGAGTAGAGAGATGCTCCTGTGGTTATTGGAGTGTACAGACAAGTGTGTGCATGTTCGCAACAAGGATAGCAAGGGTCCGGACGTCATGAACTAGAGACCCCCCGAGTGCTCTTTGTGCTAATAAAACAGTAGCTCCATGGGATACTCGACACCCCCGATCAAACTCCATTACATTAATGAAATATTACACCTCCCAAAGCCAAAGGGCCCAGCTGATGCATTTACATGTCCAAGTTGCTGGTGAGTGTTTGTGTGTACGTGCATGCACGTGACTAGTGTAGTGCTTGTCAGCTCGTAGCATCTTCATGTGCGTCTACGGGATGTGTGTGAATAGCCATATGTGTGTTTACGCCCCTGCGCTGTCAGTGACTTGACAGACCCTTCACAATATGCTGTCTCTGTCTGGTCTCTAAGTGCTGGCTCACATATTGATTCTGTTCATCTGATACCCTATGGGGAGGACATTGTGATATATGAGGACAATTTAAGTCCAACTGTACTTTGCCGTTGCAGAGCTAGATGCTGAGGGTTGAGGTGCTCCGTGGTTCGCCACACGTTACCATCACAGCAGGAACATTTCTTTGAAACCAACCTTACAGGGCCAAGTGCTCTAAAAATAATCAGTGTCCAACATTTGATATTCTTCATGACATCTGAAATTGTTGATTTCCAATTTTGCTTGCACTAGTAGTACCGCCTATATAACGCTACCTTTCTACCACAAGTTGGACATTTGTCACAGTGGAAGGCTGGTCAACAAAAGAAAAGTATACTCACTGACACAGTCACCAAAACCCTGGGACAGCATGATTTACAGGGTGCATTGAAAGAATACTATTTGCTGAATAAAACAGGAATAAAGGCACATACTTGCAAAAAAACGATTTGAATTTAGAGGCATTTAGTTTGAGTCATTTTCCGAAATCTGCTAATGGTACTCTTAATTGTGATTTAGGCAGCATACTCTGAATTCACACAAAGTTATGAATTTCTGTCAGGAGCTACGGAATTGGCATTTGGTCTCACTGTATTCTACCCCACGCGGTCATTTAGGGTGAACATTTCCTCAGCCTTTTACCCAAAACACAGGCTAACCTGACAAAAAAAGAATGCTATAATGAAACACACTTTTTTTTAAATTGTGCCTGCGGTATGGACAAGTATTTCTGTATACTCTTGTGTGTCAAAAGGTCCGGGCTATTGGGGTTACAGAAGGGCTGGCTGGCATTTTCTTTTAGCTCTTTGCCAGTCAGTGCTTGAGGTTTGGGGGGGTTGTCTTCCCCTCTTTTCAGGGGTCCACACCCCCCCCACCCCACACCCACACCCACCCAAACCCCATCGGCCCACTTTGATCTCTCATGATTGGGCGACGAAAACAACACAGGCCACATCAAAAAGACCTACATGACGACGATGGAAACAGGACAGAAAGAGTGGGAGTGAGGGAGAAGGAAAGAGAGAGAGAGAGAGAGAGAGAGAGAGAGAGAGAGAGAGCACACCATCATTACAGCTCTAATGGAATAAGTGTAATGGCCTGGCGTGAAAATGACAGGGATTGGTGGGGGGGGGGGGGGGGTGGAAGAACAGCAAACGAAACCCAGATTACAGATGTTAAGTCTCATCTACAGTGTTGCCACACAGTCATTAAAAAGGCCTAACTGCGAGAAACGAATTAGGGGGAAAAGCACTGAAGTAATGACTCCAAAGTAGGGATGCAGACTTGGAGACGCACAAACAACAACAACAACAACAACAGAATCAGCAGAAGTGGCTGTGACCACGGCTGTTTTAATGCACAGGCCTACCGGGGCTCAGGCCCCGGGGCCCGCAACGTGAAAGGGCCCACGAGGCTTAGAGGAAGAAAAAAATAATAATTTACAGGGAGAGAAAAAAAACCATGTCTTTGTGACTTTATATGCTTCCCAACCACCAAGGGGTCCCACAACCCCCCCCCCCCCCCCCCCCCCATGTTTTTCTTTTTTTTATGATTCAAATAAGTTCTGCATCCAATCCTCAGTCCACCCCTGCGGTGTGGGTGTGAGGCTCTCTGCCGCCAACTGCCCTCCAGCAACCGTTCATGCCACACGGTGTCCGTTTCACCACCCGCCAAACTGGATCCCCCATGCAGTAGCCCGAGCCCTGTTCTTTGTTTTTGTTTCTTCTTCCTCGCTTAGAGTAGAATTAATTCACGAAACTGCAGATCGATCGTTTATTCCCGTTGTGTTTTCTTCATCGAACAAACCCCTCTTTTTTGGTTTTATTAAGAATTTACATTAAAATTATTAAATTAAATAAAAAAAAAAATTTTCAAATAAAAGACAGACTAATATAAACAATAAATGACTGAAATTTTCATGTGTTTTCTTATAGGGTGAGGTGGGGTGGGGTGGTTTTACCATGGGACCCCCAAAATCATCACATCCGCCCCTGCTTGGGGGGTTGGGGGAGGGCCTTGAAAAAGTCGTAGCCCTGGGGTCCATGGTACTTTAATGCAGCTTCGGCTGTGACAGTATGTCAGAAAAACAAAGCTTACCAAGAGGGAATGAGGAAGATGTTGTGGAACTTCACAGCATTCCTATAGGCTCTAAAATCAAAATAAAGAAACAGGGCTTGATGGCTTATGAGCAAATATTGGGACTTTTCTTAATCCATAGTTTCTGCCATTCTGGTTGGTCAAATGTTTTTATACTGCCGTTCAATAGGATCAATAATGTCCACACATCCAGAATGGTGCACTACATTCTCCACGTCCTGTGTACTTTAATGTCTGAGTAAAAGGATCAATGCCACCTCATTTCAGTAAGTCACGGGTTGATGACAACACTGCATTGTAATTTTGCCAGACTCTTGCACTCGCAACGAATTGTGGGATGTGGGATGTTTTGTTTTGTATTTCACCAGTGTAGTATCTTATACTATGGTTTCATATCCATTCAGCACTCATTTAGCGCACTCAATAGTATGCTAGTATTCCATTCTGACCGCAGCAATGGTTTGATCCTGCTCAAAATGGTTGATACCCTTTATCTTGGTATTCAAAAATATTGCATACACATGCATCCGAATCTTAAATTGCTGGGATACAACTGAATTGGGGTGTTTAACAAAGCCAAACAGCTGGCTCAATCGATTAGGTGTTGAAACAAAAACCCAAAGGCCCCCATTAAACCTGGGGCATCAAGACTGGTCACATTTTGAACTCCCCCCACGGTGCCAAAAAGGAGGTTAGCTGGGTTAAGAATCTTAGTGCGGCCAGCTAAATCTCTTTTGGAGCAGTTCCTTATTAATCTCTTCCACACCACCCACCCCCACCCCCACCCCTCCAACCAGCACCAACACAAAAAGCCTCCAACCCAAGACATTAGCGCCAGGTTTAGGCCGATTTAACTCGCACAGATAACACCCTGGCCAGATCTGTCAAATCGCACACCATCCGAGCACCAACACACAGACACACACACACACACACACACACACACACACACACACACACACACACACACACACACACACACACACACACACACACACACACAGCGCATAAACAGACAGGGCTTTGGTCATCTGCAAACACACAGAGAGCCTGGAGATATGAAGTCTCTCTGTCTGTTTCAGCTGATTACTCCCCTTGCGACTCAACCTCTCGCTTCCATCATCCATCTCCCCGTCTCTCACCTCCTCTCCATTCTGTCTTTTCTTTTCCCTTTGTTTATCCGATTGATCCTCCATCCATTTCTCCATCGTTTTTTTACGACTCGTGTTTTTCCTCTTCCTCCTCTTCTTCCACTGCTTCATACGTGCTACGGGCCTACGAACTCCCCTTCCACTTTTACCTACCGCCCCCCCCAAAGAAATATGCTTCTCCCACTCTATTCTCTCATCCTTCCATCCTACCTTCTCCCATTTGTTAGAAGGACCCTCATTTCCTTTTGTTTCCATGCTTCCTTCCTTTGTCGCTAGTTTTGCAGTTTTCGCCCACGCTTCTGTTCTCCTGTGTCCATTCTCTGTTCGGTAATTTGTTTGGTGTTTTAAGAATGGGGGAAAAAAAAATCAAGTTTGTGTGTGGAGAGAAGCTTACTGTACAATCCCCCACCCCCCACCCACACCCACGCTCTGATTATGACACCCCTTGTCATAAGCCATACATACAAACAAAAACACACTCTTTACCTCAGTAGGCAACTGTGCTATTACAGACGGGCTTAAAATGGTGTGCACACTGGAATGATCAGATAGGGGGCGGTGTGTGTGTGTGTGTGTGTGTGTGTGTGTGTGTGTGTGTGTGTGTGTGTGTGTGTGTGTGTGTGTGTGTGTGTGTGTGTGTGTGTGTGTGTGTGTGTGTGTGTGTGTGAAATGGGCTTCATTCCACACCTCTGGCTGAGCTCCCCTCCCAACTCCCGCCCTCCCACCCAACTCTGGTTACACCCTGTGTATGTGTGGAGGGGTGAGTTAAGACCCCGAGGCTAGCCGGGATTATCTCCCCATATAAGAGCCTTAAACCAGCCTAGCGCCAGGAGCCAGATCTACAGCCCTACTGTCTGCAGATACACACTTGTAACGTGGAAAAAAAAAAACACCCACGGGCACACACACATACACACACAATGCTAATCACAAGCTGACCTCACAGGAAGGGGTAGAACGTGGACAAAGATAAAGATATAGTATAGGGGATAAGGTATCAGAAAGGCTAAATGGGCCCCCCAGGTTGCGGGACGCAACTGCAACTACATGAAAATCACCCGTGCTTGTCTGCAAACCTTCTACTCCCTTCCATTGGTCGAATGTCTCAACTATTATGATAGGCGTGTTTGAAAGCTGGTTGCTATGTTGCTTTCCACTCAGGTTTTCAGCAGGAATGTTTTATGCATAAAAGCTGTCGCAGCAGTACTCACTTTGAGTGTTTCTGTAATAACTCTCTTCCTGTAATACAAAATATTCATGGTTTCCCCATGCAGCAATAGATTCAAGATTCAAGATGGTGATTTGTCACATACATATACATACAAGCATACATATATGTAGTAAAATGACATTGCAACACGCCCAGAGATTATGCACAATAAGTCCTAAGGTACAATAGCTAATTAATTAACTAACTAACTCAACTAACTGGTTTCTAAAACACAATTCAATTAATAAGTAGAATACAATAAGAGTAAAATAAGGGGAATATACAAAGAAATAAAAGGAAAAGACTTGTATATATGCATATACTGTATGTGCAGTAAAGGGGCATGTGAATAAAGTGTGTGTGTGTGTGTGTGTGTGTGCGCGTGTGCGTGTGCGTGAGTGAAATATACATTACGGTATACAACAGTGCGGCACAGCCATACAGTAACATATATTTCCCGCCTTTGAGTTTGTTTGCATCAGGTGTCAATTTATCAAATTTCGCTCAATGCAGTTGACAATCTTAAGTTTTCGATAAGAAATTAAGATGAGAAATATCTCTTTTGTTTTGTTTTTGTATTCTATTTTTTGTATTTTTGAGAGAGAGAGATTCCTCAACTTGTGTTTGGAACAACATCTTTCTTGGTATATAGAGCCATTTTGGGGAGGGTGTCAAGTGTGTGGGGCTCTCTCTCCCAGGGTGTGAATTTATAGCGTGTGTGTGCTGTTTGGTGGGGAGGGGGGTACAGGATCAGCGGGAGGGGTTGCTACTGTGTTCTGAGTCTTAGTGAAGGCCGACCTACAAAGCGGCGAGGCTGTGAAATGCAATTTATTGTTACTTAATCCACACACTGTGGCAGAGGCTCATTTCACACTGGATTCTGAGGGTTGTGTGTGTGTGTGTGTGTGTGTGTGTGTGTGTGTGTGTGTGTGTGTTTGTGTGTTTGTGTGTGTGGTGTGTGTGTGTGTGTGTGTGTGTGTGTGTGTGTGTGTGTGTGTGTGTGTGAGTGACTCCCCGGGGGCCGTAGCTAATTGGACAAATTTGCACAGCAGGGGTGGAGGCACATGCATGGCAGGAGATTTGATTTATGGGCACAGTGTCTTCACACACACGCACACACATACACATATACTCACTTGTGCATACAGATGCAAATACTCAACACACACAAAGATGAGATGTACATAAATAGTTTTGTACCAGACTTTCAAATTCACCATGAGGCCTGAGAGGATGATTATGACATTTCAGATAGTGCGCACATATTTTGATAGTTTTTTCACTTTACTGGATGTTCCTTAAACTGGTAGATTGAGGTGCTACTTTGCTAATTGTGCATATAATTAATCTGTTTTCATGTCTATTGGAGCTCATTTTTTTCCCACGTGTTGACCTGCAATCTCGGACTTCCACAAACGACAATAAGAACACAACAAGGCTTTTGAGCCTGTTCCCCAATTCACAGAAATATGTTGCAAACCGTTCGCATTCGGGAGGGTGATACATTACATTGCCTTTCTAGACAGAGCAAGCAGCCCTGTTCACTGGTTTTACTCTGCTCTTTCATTATGTAGCTCTGATGGCTTGACTGACACTTTGGTCAGACTTTCCTGTGTGTGTGTGTGTGTGTGTGTGTGTGTGTGTGTGTGTGTGTGTGTGTGTGTTGTGTGTGTGTGTGTGTGTGTGTGTGTGTGTGTGTGTGTGTGTGTGTGTGTGTGTGTGTGTGTGTGTGTGTGTGTGTGTGTGTGAGAAGGAGTGAGAGAGCCAGTTCGACCAAAATCATTGCAATTAACAGTCTTTGGTAATGCACGTTTGTGTGCGTTCACCATAGAAAGTTTTGACTAACAACCTTGTGACTAGAGAAGTGTCTGGGCCCCTGCCTTTTAAGATTTATTGTGCTGGGAGTTGTAAACACAACACACACACGGACACATTGATACAAATACATACACACAAATACAGAAAATCAGTGTCACATTTAGCCTGGCCCACTCCCAGTCCTTCCCTGTCATTTACTGTATTAGCTGTGGTCGTGGTGCTGAAATGGCCCATTATGTGGTGTGTGTGTGTGTGTGTGTGTGTGTGTGTGTGTGTGTGTGTGTGTGTGTGTGTGTGTGGGTGTGTGTGGGTGTGCGCTTATGTCTGTGGGTGGGCAGGCATTTTTTCTTCTTCTATACTTTCCACCCTTTAGTCGTCTGTCTCTCTGTCTGTCTATCCACCTTGTCCCCCCCGCTCCATCTTGATCGGGTGGCTCACATCGGGTGACAAGCGGTCCTGCTTTTTTTCAGCAAGACCTTCCTACAGCTGCAACACACACGGATTCACACACACACACACACACACACACACACACACACACACGGTCCATCTGTACATGGTTACCTCACCCTTTTTAGTCTGGCCTTTTTCATCTTCTGCTGTTTTCTCGTGCTTCTGTCTTTCTCCCGATCTTCCTCTTCCTCTCTCTGTTGCTCGGCCGATTGTGACATCATTCCGCGCTCCTTCTTTGAATCAAGTGTTTTTTTTAATAAAAAGACAAAAAAAACTCTAATCCTTTAGATCCAAGCACTCGAACACTGTTTAGAGTAGAAATGGTATTTTGGCTCCGTCTGTGTAGCGCTCGTGAGGTTAGCGACACACACACACACACACACACACACACACACACATACACATACACATACACACACACACACACATAAGATGATGTGGCCCAGTTTTAACTCCATTTAACGTCCATCGAGAAAAGTAAACATGATCAATCTGAAAGAAATTGTTGCTTTGTGTTTCGCTGCCAGCAGGCTGTCTGTGGACCAGTAGCTTCTCTCGTGCAGTCCAAACCATTGGCTTTCATCGAGATCCCAGGAGTGATAGCACTGGAGTGTGTGAGTGTGTGTGTGTGTGTGTGTGTGTGTGTGTGTGTGTGTGTGTGTGTGTGTGTGTGTGTGTGTGTGTGTGTGTGTGTGTGTGTGTGTGTGTGTGTGTGTGTGTGTGTGTTTTTGCTATACTTGTGAGGACTGGTCTCAAATTGACATTCTGTATTTAGGAGTTCACCAAAAACATGGGTCCTCACTTACTAGGTGTATTCACTCGGACCACACTTTGATACCAGTTCAATGATTGTATGCGTGTGTGTGTGTGTGTGTGTGTGTGTGTGTGTGTGTGTGTGTGTGTGTGTGTGTGTGTGTGTGTGTGTGTGTGTGTGTGTGATCTGTCTCAAGAGACACACAGCTCGTTGGTTTTCTCAATGGAGGCTGTCTCCTGCACTTGGCAGTGTTTGTGTGTGTGTGTGTGTGTGTGTGTGTGTGTGTGTGTGTGTGTGTGTGTGTGTGTGTGTGTGTGTGTGTGTGTGTGTGTGTGTGTGTGTGTGTGTCTCTAAGGATGCACACACACACACTCTCTCTCTCTCAAAACAACCTGTTGCATTAGATCTTGGCTTTCAACTCTGCACTTTCATATCATATCAATTGATCTCTTTTCCTTTTACCGGACCACCCCACATGTAAGTGAACAAACATAAACCCTCGTGTGTGTGTGTGTGTGTGTGTGTGTGTGTGTGTGTGTGTGTGTGTGTGTCTCTAGGATTTATTGTTGCACGACACCGAGTCCCAAAGTAAATGGATGACTTTTCAGCCCTGTTTTTTTTTTTGTTTTTTTTCTTCTGCTCTGCTATTGTCTGAGGATCATCTGGAAGTGTTTTGCCGGCAATGACTCCACCGCTCTGTGGCCGCCGCTTTGAATCGCGGGGCGAGTCTGAGAAACAATATTTCCATTGTTTATTTGTTTGCTCTGTCTTTGCGCCTGCCTAGCCCCTCCCCTGCCTAAACACCCTTCGTAACTCCCCACCCACTTTTCCCTGTCTGGTCGTAGAGGAAGGAGCGCTTGTTGAACATTCGCTTTGAGCCGGTGCAATATCTGTCCCTGGCTACCAAAGGCAGTTGGTCAAACTAACGATATTTGTATGCTACTTGTTCCAACTGGACGCTTTGACTGCAACATGTAGTTGGTTCCACTGCTGCTGACAAGTGTAGTCGTGATAAATGTAGTTGGAAAAACAATTGTTTGTTTTGCTTTGCAATGCCAGCTCTTGTGACTCCGGACCTCAGACTTGTATGTTCCGCCTTTCCCTGCCTTGCTGAGACATTTTCAACAAATGTGTTGCATCGTATTGTATCTTGTAGGGAGAGTGGGAAATTTGTGTATGTCTGTGTGGGTGCGTGTATGCATGCAGGTGTGTGCAAGCAGGTGAGTAATATTACAGATAATGAGGGCAGTGGTCATTTCAGCCTTGCATTTCGGGTGGTCGTCCGATGTGTGTTTGTGTGTGTGTGTGTGTGTATGTCTGCGGTTACATGCGTGCCCACGTCTGGCCAGGCTGGACTGCCGGTCCGTGTCACTGCATTTGTGTTTGTGTCTCTGAGTTTCTGGGTTCCTGTGTACTTACAGTCCGTCTGTCCAGCCCCTGGTTCGTATGTGTGTGTTTCTGTATGTGCTTGTGTTGGCTGTGGCCAGCGGAGATCGATGGTCTGTAAAGTGGATTCCTTATTGGCCTGTTTGCTTTGGCAGCTCTTGAAAGAAGCCCACTGATTACGCTCCCAGATGTCACACACAGACTGTACAGATCACCGGATCCAGCTTTTGGCTTTCGCGTGCATGCGTGTGTTTGTGTGTGTCTGTGTGTCTGTGTCTGTGTGTGTGTGCGCGTGGGCGCACCGAAGCACAAGAGGTATTTTTAAGGTGCATAGACATGCACACTGACCTCTCAATGCGCATCAAGTAATGGATATGTCTTATTCTAGTGGAGTAAATACTTTAAAATCACTTTGAAATCACTTTTAATCTTCAGGCAAGTTTAATTTGCCATTATTTCCATGTGGCAATCTGTAACAAACACATATACTCAAACATTTTTATGCATACAAAAAATGTCCATTGCTCTCTTTCTCTCACTCTCTCTCTCTCTCGCTCTCTCCCTCTGTGACTGAGTGGCTGTGACAGGCTGTATGTGGCTAACATTGTTAGCATAGAGTCACTGACTCCAATCAGCATGTCATGTCAATAGTAATGTAGGGTAGCTCCTTTCAAATGCGCTGAAGTCCATTATGGAAGATGGCAGGGTACATGGAATGGGAAGTGGGGGGGGTGGGGGTCTTCTCTTTAAAAAGCTTGGGCGTGTGTGTGTGTGTGTGTGTGTGTGTGTGTGTGTGTGTGTGTGTGTGTGTGTGTGTGTGTGTGTGTGTGTGTGTGTGTGTATATAGCTTATCGTATCTGAGTGTGTTCTTTCTTTGTGTGCTGTATTCGCCCATCTGTTTTAAATGTGTGTGTGTTGTGTGTGTGTCAACAAAAGCCCCTTGCCTCCGACATTTTTACGGAAGGTAAGTAGAGGTTGAATTTATGATGCTTGTTTAGCAGCCTGAGGAAGTTTGTCAAGGCCCTGATCCACAAGCTGCAGTCACACACACACACACACACACACACAAACACACACACGTACAGACATCATATGCATACAGGTACCACACCAGATTACCACAGCAACCTTACACTTTTTTCTGCGTCAAATCTATTCCAAATACCAAATGAGAAGAACTGAATGAATGTAGGTCACCCAAACCCCCCTCCCACCTTATCGTGCCAGCCAGAGCCTATCGCCATGGCAGTGCTGCGGATGGACACAGAGCTATGATCAGACGGTACGGGAACAGGGCAACAAGGCGATGGGACCAGCCTCCACCTCCCTCATTGTGGAGTCAAAGCACCAGAGTAGACCTAGACTTTCCTGAGCAAACTTGAGTGTCTGCAGGTCTTATATTTAAAAATATGAAATCATAATAGTAATTAATTAGTATCAAATTTTGAATTTGTGCGGCCTTAATATCAACATAAATATGTTTGATGATCTGGTTTTATTTGTCTATATATTCCTTTCTATCAAAGTGAGTCAAGTTGGGGGCGTATCCTGGTACAACCAGATAAGCGCGCATACCATAAAGGCGAAACGCCTGCAGCGACCAGGGTTCGAATCCAGCCTGCAGTCATTTGCTGCGTGTCTCTCCCTCTCTTTACCCCACATTTCCTGTCTCTCTCCACTGTTCTCTACAATAAATGAAAAAACTGCCAAAAATGTGAGTCAAGTTATTCTGCATCATCGTTAATCTTTCTGATGTTATATACCCCAAGCCGACTGCTGAACCTTCAGGTGCGGATCCATTGGGTGCTTCTGGGCTTGAGAGGGAGACAGGGGCACACATTGCACATTGCGCCACTGTATGATTGCGTTAAGCGAGGTGGAGAAGGGGCCTCAAGTAGGTTTTGCCTAGGGCCTCCAAATCACTAAGACCGCCCCTGGTCCCTCTTTGTCCCCCCCAATCAGTCTTGAATTTTGTTAAATCTGTCGTCAAAAAGTATTTTACTTTTACCTTCCGGATACCTGTAGACACCCTGGAAACCTATCATGCTGGTTGAAGCCAGTTTTAGTTCCAACTGGCTTATCGGGAGGTAGCATTCTACTGACATGTAGATGTCAATAGACGACATCACATCCTTTACTTATCTTCTAACTCCATTTGGAAAAAGGGCCACTGAAATATATCCAAAATATTGCAAGCAGACAGTCACATGCACAAGCAAAAGCAAATGTTATTGGTTTTCAATCAAAAAAAGCTGTCCTGTGCATGGATGGTATATATGAGTGGGAGGAGCAGGCCGGTGAGTTTTGCAGGAGGAGAGTTAAAAATTGGGAGATGGGTAGGGGCGAGAGGAATAGAGAGATTCCTGTAGCTGCGCAGATTCAAAATTTTCTTCTCAGAACTCTCAATCTCATTCTTTTCCTTTTTACAACTGTCTCTCTCGGCAAACAAAAATTAAAATGGTGGGTTTTTTTAATATTTCTCAGCGTAGTTGTTGATCTCCCACCACTGCGATTAATTCCTCTGTAAGATGCTTGCTTTTAGGCCCAAGAGAGAAGCGATAATAGAGGATTTAGTCACTAGATTGAAGAGGCATCCGTCGGCCCATTTTATATCTCCACTCTGACCCCATGGCCAACACTCACTTTACCCAATCGCTCAGCCCCTCGTGGCTAAGACCGTTCTGTCGGCAACATTTTCCAGCTTTTTCGGGTGAACTGGCTGTGAATTCACATAATCGAGCGATTTTAAAATAACACTATTAATTGATTTGAAGAAACATCTGTGACACCTGCAATGGCTCCATGTTCGCCTTTTCTCTCTCTCTCTTTCTGTCTGTTTCATGTCTGCCTCCCTTGCCCCCCTACCCTCGACCCTACTGCTGCGATAAGGCCTGCTTAGGGACACATTATGCTGGGCAGGGTGTTATGATCAAATTAGATTTGGGGCGGATTTCCAAGAACAGCACAGCCGGCATTGGGAATCCTCTTCCCTAAACTCCCCCCTGGGGGGGGGCAGTGTGCCATGCCAACTCAGAGAACTGCCCACTTCACAGCACATTTTGACATTTGGAAGCTACATATTCAGTTAAGCTTCAAGTTCTTCCCTATCTCTCTTAACACAAATACACACACACTTGTGGATACATGACAACACCTCTTGTGCCTTGTCCTCTCCTGCCTCCATGGCCGCTTGGCAACCCCACCCGAGGTGACACAAGCGGATCTTCGCCTGACTTCCTCTGGATGAGTGGGTCAGGTGAGGTGAGTCTATTGTGTATGAGTGCGTCTGGTCGTCCAAACAGCACCCGGTGTTTATTTGCACCGCGTCACAGCAAGCGATAAACAGGGAACAAGCAGTTTAGATTCTGACTGGGGCCACGTCCCACTGGGGGGGGGGCAAAGTTTCTCTACAGCTACCTTCCATCCGCCACCCCCCACCCCCAGCCGGACGAGTGCATGTGTAGGGAATAGAAATATACAGCACAGAAAGCAAACACTCTATTGTAAACATATCATGTCTCACCTCTCTGGACTAATCCACATCCCCCCCATGCCAAGTAGTGGAGAAACATATGCACACACACACAACACACACATACACACACAGCCTTGTCACACAAACAAATGAGGCTGTGGTCCCCCGTGAAAGTCATCGGCGTGACCGCCCGGCGCTTCATCATCGCGTTAGCCCGCCCCATTACACGGCAACACGATCCGGCCTGAAATCAATTCAGCTGGCCATGCCAGGACCATGAAACATACACCCCCTCCGTTAGACTTTGTTTTGGTTTGCGTGGAAAACAAAGTTTTGGAGGGGGTGGCGAATTTGGAAGTTGGGAGTTTTGTACGCCAAGATCGGACAGGGTGGTGGTGGTGGAGATGAGTGAGGCTTTGGGGCCGCTGTTGGGATGAGCTTTAAGGGGCTGCATCATTTTGGTTTAATTTTTGGTTTGTTTTGTTTTTTTCCTGTTAAATTCAACTGCACTGATAAGGGGAAATGAGTATGACCACATGTACGACCACATTGCTGCCGGATTTGATGATTGTATGGCTTATGCTGCTGCGGATGTACTGTATGTTATACAGTATGTTAGTAGGGCAGCCACCTTCCTTCTCAAATAGTTTCACTTTAGAATCTAGCTTTAGTAATTGTTTAGAATAGTATTCTATATAATACGCTCTTTGGACAATGACAATGTACGTTGCTCATCCGCCGCAAGTTTGCTCTTAAACTCAAGGTCTTTTTAGGCACTCTTCCCTGCAATGCATTGATTCCTTAGTTACTACCATACATTTATGATAAAAGTTTGAAGTTCAACATTTCAAGCTCTTGGTAATTAGCTACTTGGCAATAAAAGGTGATTATCCAGGCTGACATGGCCATTCACCGTGAAATAAAACCATTTCTTTACACTTGTTCAGCCTCTTTACAACAGAGCGACTATGGCTTTTTGTGGTATGGTCTGTTGAGTGACTCGGCTGTCTATTTCAGAAAGTCCTCCACCTCAAAGCTTTTGTGAGAGTGGTTTCTACATTCACCCTCACTCCTCATTATTGACATTACTGACACTATTTCGTAACCCAGTGTTCTGTGAAAATGCTTATCAGTGGTTGGCATGGTGTTGCTAATAAGAGACTTTCAATTATGAACCCCACGCACATTTCCCATTCAGAGAACATCTGAGAAGAAAATAACTTGCTTAAGAACTTACAAACTTTTACCCCCAATCTTTTCACTGTAAGGTGAAATCAAACTTCAAAATGCTTAAAGCTATCACGTGAACTTGGCCAATTTTACACACAAGAGGGCCTTGTCTCCCTCAACCAATGTCTTTACACTCTTGTGGGTGCTACTGTGCCTCGTAAAAGCTGGTGGTGTTCACAAAAGTGGCTTTTTAAGTATTGAAACATGGCCAATATTTGCTGTCATTTGACAGAGAGAGTGCTACAAGCAAGGCATGGAACTAGCTATACACCCAAAGTTTTGACCCCTTGCCCAAAGCCATAAACAGGACATACAGTACGTGTGTTGAAAGAACACACAAATACACACACACACACACACACAAGCAAGATCACACACGCACACTTTCACACAAATATAGCACATGCTGTCACTTCTCACCCAGGTCGTTTGTCAGCAAACACACCCTTTCTCAAAGGTCTGCTCTGTGTCAAAGCTAGCGTTCCCTTCTAATCAGTGCCTTACATTGCCCTCCCCCCTTACCCTCACCCCAGCTAAGCCCAAAGCCCAATATTCTGCCCCTATCCCTCATTTGGGTCCCAACCAGGAGACGTCTCGTCCCTTGCTGAGGCTCCCATTACGTGCTACGCCTTACATATTATTTTCTTGAATGATTTTAAAGACCCCATGAACGGACATTTTGAGCGCCGCAAACTTCCATGATGTGACTGTATTTCCAAGTTAAACAGAACAAACGGTGGGAGGATGTGAGAGGAGGGAGACGTGATTTGTTTTGACTTATAACCAATCATTTTCTGGGTATTTTCTGCGGAATGTGCACATCATGCTTTTGTTCAATTTCAGTGTGGTGGAAGAGGATCAGTCATGTTCTCTCTATCGAGCTCCCATTCAATAGATAACATTGTACAAGTGTACATCTGTATATGCAATATGACTTGTCTTAAAAATAAAATTGTATCTGTCAAGAATATGGCATAATAGTGAAAACGCAGAGGTGCAATCAGTCACATGTAGCGACAACAGACAATTACCGACGAATAGCGTCCGCTAATGGAAGCCATAGAAAGTACACCAGTGTTAACTACACAAATGTCGCTGCTCCCCCTCCACAAGGCTTCTTAGTCTTCTTCTTGTTGCAGTGAGGTCTTGCAGCGTCAGCCTTTCTGTGTGGAGTTTGCATGTTCTCCCCGTGCTCACATGGGGTTTCCTCCACCTCACGTCAGTAAGGACCCCCAACAAAAACATGCACACATCATTGTCTGACCAGCGATGGACATTTGGTAACAAGGTCCCCGGGAGCGTCCATGAATGCTGCCCACTGCTCCTGGCTGCCCCCCCGAGGAAGGACAAGCCAGGATGGGTCAAATGCAGAGGCCTCATTTCACGGCCACCATCCAAAGCTTGTGCATGTGTGTGTGTGTGCGCATGTGTTGTAGTGTGGTGTGTTGCGTGACAATTAAAAAGATTCTTCTTCTTCTTCTACTGTCTGCTTCAAAGCACATATACAATACAGTACACACTCTCCTAATTTATCGTGCCAAACTTCAGAAGCTTCAAGACCAGGAGTCAGCGGATAAGAGTTGATGTTTTTTTACCCACAGTCAACATCCAGTGATGATGACCTGTTTCCTTTTTGTGTAAAATATAGAGGAAAAAACTAAATATTTGTTTACATCCAATTCTGAGGAGGAGGGGAGAATATAGAAAATACAACAGCCGCTTGCAGGCGCATTTCAGGATGTCCATTGGACAATATGTGTTTTCAAACTATTCCGATCAAATTTGAGAAATTCCTGTTTTTAATGATATCTACTTGGCCAAAAAGTGAGTGGGCCAAAGGAGGCCGCAACAGGCCTGCACCCTCTCTTGATTCATCCCCGCCTCTACCAATCTCAGGTCAGAGATATCATTGGTCGAAGAATAAATAAATTGAGAGTATACAGAATAAGCTCAACGCACACGGAGCAACCTTATCGGAGCTGGAGTATTCGCATTAGCGAGCTAGAGGCTAAAGTTGGTTCACTAACAACTCGTGTGGCCTACCTGGACAACAGATACGAGGACCTGGAAAGTAGAATGCAGAGGAACAACATTTGTCTGCTGGAAATACCAGAGCGAGTGGAGGGCCCACAACTGGCGGAGTTTGTTGCCCAGCAGCTTCATGAGCTGCTCAGCCTGGAGGAGAAGCCACTTATAGACCGGGCTCACCACACCCTGCGTAGCCAGCGAACCTCCGTGACCATTTGTCGTCAGGGCATAATTTCTTTCACGTCCACAACGACATAGTGAAGAGAAGCATCTCCTCTTCTCTACAAGGGTAGGAGAGTCGATATTTGCGGACTGCACCACGACTGTGGCTAGGAAGCGGGCTAGCTTTTGGAGCTGTGAAGCGCCAGCTACACGCCTGCCAGGGCGTGAAGTACAGCCTCATTTACCCTGCGGTTCTGGGACTGACTCTACTGGACATCTCCATGCACAGATTTGAGGACCGGCTCTTGCGGCCAACTTCATAAAAAGATAAAAAAACTCAAAATGGCTGTCAGACGTTACCACATGGTCTGGGATAAATGGTTGGTTAGCTGGTCTTGCTAGCAGGCTAGCTAGCAGCCTAGTTGGCAGGCTGGGTGGCTGGCAAAGCTAACTTTGCTGGTTTCACTGATACTTGAATGCGGTTTTTTTTCTGGTAATGTAAATGGTACCATTTACAAAATGGTACCCTTCCACAGACTCTGACTCAGGAAGTTTCTTGCCAAACTTCTGGCAACGCCTCTGGAAATAGTCCTCCCACCAATTCTTTCTCCCGATCAAACAGGGTTTTTTTTAAATAGACATTAATTTTTCAATCCTTCTGTCACCAATATCTCTGAGGCCCCTTATATCCCTGGATGCGGAGAAAGCGCTTGACTGGGTGGAGTGGAAATACCTTTTTTACACTGTAAATAAATTTGGCTTTGGCTCCAAATTCATTACTCTGATAAGACCTCTGTACTCATCCCTTAAAGCCTCTGTCAGGACTAATAATACCCATTCAGGATGTTTCCCTCTGCAATGGTCGACACGCCAGGGTTGCCCTTTAAGTCCCTTCTTGTTTGCCCTCGCCAAAGAACCCCTTGCAATAGCACTTCACTCCAACTCCCTCATCAAAGGTATAGTCAGATACAGTCATGAACACAAATTGTCTCTATATGCAGATGATTTATTGTTATACACATACAACCTTTCTGTTTCTGTTACTGCTGCCCTTGCCACTTATCAGGGTATAAACTGAATCTTAGCAAAAGTGACTTGATACCGCTTAATGTGGCTGCAAAAAGTTTCCCTTTACATAACTGTCCATTTAAAATTGTTCAATGTAGTTCTATTTATCTTGGTGTGCATGTCACAAACATATTTTGAAATTTTTTTTTCAGGCCAACTTTGCTTCTCTTTTAATACATACTAAGGGCAATTTGGAATGCTGGTCTCTGCTACACCTCTCTTTAATCGCAAGATTTATTTCTATTAAAATAAATACTCTTCCTAAATTCTTATTCAGTGCCTACCGATTTTTCTTCCCAATACGATTCCTGATACGAAAACAGCTTTTGCAAAGGCCCAAAGCAGACAGAGGTCTCACACTACCAAATTTCAGGTTCTATTATTGGGCTGCTAATCTTAGGATCATTCGGTACCAGAGGTATCTGTAAAAGTTAAAAAAAATGTTATAAACCTTGTTCGTGGACGGACTAATCATTACAGAGGAAATCAGAGACATATACTTTATGTTAATAAAGTATTTAATCTTGTACAAGAGGATCAGTTTCAGTGTAGCAACACAACAGAGTGCCACAGAGGAAGTGCTCCATTCTCACTGGAGATCTGAGTTTTTCATACAGTTTTCTAGGAGTGGCGAAGCTGCCGCGTCGTTGAGATGTCGGTCAGCTGATGTCGCTACGCCTCCGCATGGGTCCCGCTGATGAGACAGTTTAGCTGATGGGGCAATTTCGTTGAGACAGATCATCTGTTGAAGTTCCCTTTATCTGATGGTTGAGACATGTTGCCTTTCTCCTCTTCACATTAAGGCACAGAAAGTGACTAGTTCATCTCTTTTTTAAGACGTGAACTCTATTCAGCCTTTATACGAAAAGCAAAGTACACATACCTTGTACAAAAGTTCATGTAAAAAGTACATCAAAACATAGACATATAAAATTCTT
The DNA here is from genome assembly GCF_960531495.2 of Zeus faber. Classification (NCBI taxonomy): domain Eukaryota; kingdom Metazoa; phylum Chordata; class Actinopteri; order Zeiformes; family Zeidae; genus Zeus; species Zeus faber. Next base: position 32,323,799 of record NC_137197.1, on the reverse strand, counting down.
ATAACAGTATCCCCACCCCCAAACGGGTTAGAGGTGGAGGCTGCCTCACCTATACTTCTCATCTATGTTCCGCTCCGGTAGCCTCAAACTTGTGTTTTTTCAACGTGGTCTCGTCTTGGTATTAAAATATTAAGAGATCTCTATATTGACAATACATTTACTGCTTTTAATCATTTATTATTATTATAATTAACAGTTTAATTTGGTCTTCCCGGATATACATTTTTCAGATCAGATCCGGAGTTACGTCTGCAGGCATAGATCCCCGATTCCCCACCCTTCCTGGGGAAACACAGTTTGACACTTTTCATAACTCACTTCCTGGGAGGAGGAGGAACTAGTTGTGGAAATATTTGATGAACTATGGGAAGGGGCTCTCAAAAGGGCACACACACACACCTATTCTATTTACGCTCGGCACGGCCTCATTCAATGTAAACTCATTCATAGGGCTCATTGGTCCAAAGCAAGATTATCTAAAATTGACAAGAATCCTAACTGTGTAAGATGTAACCAGTCTCCTGCAAACCATGTACACATGTTTTGGTGTCGCCCATCTCATGTTTGTTTCTGGTAAGACATCTTTAACACACTCTCAGAAATAAGCGAAACGCAGATCGGACCAGAACGTTTTATTGCGTTATGAATAGAGCTGTAATTGCCTTTGTCACTTTGTTGGCGAGACGATTAATCTTGCTGAGATGGAAATCGTCAGCACCCCCTTCTCATGCTCTTTGGATTAAAGCCCTCCTAAATTGCATAAAGTTGGAAAAAATTTAACACACTTAAAGGGTCTATAAACAAATTCCGTGCAATGTGGGGCCCCTTCTTTTTTTATATTAAGCGACTACATTTCCCTGCAGTTCCAGAATGATGTATATTAATATTTATACATATTTTTTTATTTTTCAATGCATTTTTTACACAGAAACAGATTTCTGTGCATCTCTGAAATGGAGTTATATTCTCCAATTCAATCAAGATTATTTTTCCATCTTTTTTTTTTTTAATGTAATTCTCCGAAATTTTCTGGTGCATCACATTTCAAGCATCCAGCGTCAGTGTGTATGTGTGTGTGCGTAGACTTGTGTGGCTGTTGGGTTTTGTGGGTCTAAAGTGAGGGCGTGTCAGCCATCCCAAACCGTCCCATCTCAGGTGCCCACATTGCTGTGTTTGCACGGAACTCGATCTGACAAGCCGGCATAATCAGCACTCACCCAATATACAGTACAGACGTGCACACACACATGCACTCATTTCCCAGTATTATGGCATGTGTTTACCTGATCTGTGTGCAAACATAGATATGTATAGCTTGCACCAGCATCACTTGCCCGTGTCATGCGATCACACAGTGCAAATAGCACACATGTATGTTTACTCAAATAAACACACAAACATAACACGACATTCTCATCATCATCCACCATTCTGTTCACTCCACCAGTGCATTTCACAACCACGACACAGGCTTGAGTACCGCATCCCTGTTCATGCGTAAAGAGACGCACGCACACAAGCAGGCACGCACACATACACACACACACACACACACACACACACACACACACACACACAGAGAGTCTTATAACTGAGCTGTTATCTGTTGGGTTTATCAGCTGACGCCCTGGCATTATCGGCCGGCTAGGACCAAGCATCTAACGGGTCGTCTAACCTGTTTACCTTTTCCCTCCCTTCTCCCACCTTGATTAAGTCTTGTGCCATTACCAACCTACGACTATACACCCGTCTCCCTTCCTTTTTTTTGCCTAGGGCAAAATATGTAATTTTGGCAAACACCACTTTGTCAGCTGTAAATCGATGGTAGACATCCAGCTGCTCTCTGGATAATTATAAGTAGTGGTAGTCGTGTTGTTAATGGTATTTTTTCTCATTTGCATTCAATGTTTACAAGGTTCCTGCAAAAAAAACCTTCTGTAAATCATATCATCACATCGTCTCTCAAGGTTTGACTCTGGCATTTTCCTGCCGCTCACTTTTGCCACTCCTGTCGCATTGTCTTCATATCATAAACCAAGTCATGAAAACATGGAAGTACAGAGAAACAAATGACTCTATGGTTCAATGCAGGCTTATCAATCACTTATCGATAACAGAGGTATTTTTCAATACAAGGTGCACGATAGAGACTTTCAATTGAACCAGACATCATCACTGCTTTAACACACTGCTTAAACAGCAAATAGTTTCACCTGTATCTGCTGAATTCTACCATGAGCATTTACACTAACAAAGTATAATTTTCGAGGAGGTTCGATCTCGAAGTTACAGAAACTCCAACAGCATCTTCAACAGAAATAATGTTTGTGTGTGAGTGACAGCTGCGGAGAGTGAAAGATGAGTGTGTGAGACAATGGCCTCACGCCCTTCTCAAGGTGTTAACATTGGTGCCTTAGCCAAGGTGTTAGCCTAATAATCGTTTACGGCACAACTTCTGTCTGTCTGGGTTGTGAACCTGCGTGTGGCTCTGTCTGTGCATGTCTTTCAGTGTGGCCCTGGACTCCACTAGCAATTAACTGTACAAGTTAATGCTTCCCATCCTATGTTACTGACTGTGTGTGTGCGTGCATGTGCGCGTGCGCACGCACGTGCGTGCATGCGTGTGTGTGTGTGTGTGTGTGTGTGTGTGTGTGTGTGTGTGTGTGTGTGTGTGTGTGTGTGTGTGTGTGTGTGTGTGTGTGTGTGTGTGTGTGTGTGTGTGCATGCAGTAGTGAGTAAAGTGCCCTGCAGCTAGTCCCGGTATTGACAGGGATTACTAACACTTAGCCGACACTACAGAGACTGCAAAGGGAGTAAATGATTTAGATGTGTCGGCCTTAATGTAATGAAAGAAAGGCCCTCCCTGCCCAGAATGCATACTCTCTCTCTCTCATCTCACACACACACACACAGACACACACACACACACACACACACACACACACACACACACACACACACACGTCTACCTATGAGCACTAATCCTGCGAGCTTACATCTCCATTAACACTCACCCAGCTCCAGGAGAAACTCCTCTGGCAGCTAGCTTGCACTCTTACTGTCTCCCCGAGGACATCACACACACTCACACCGTCTGCCTGGACGTCGGTTTGAGTTCACAGCATAGAGCTGTGTGTGTGTGTGTGTGCGTGCGTGCGGGAAAGTTTTTAAGTGTGCTTTTAAGCCCGTCAGCCTAACGTACGAGTGTTTTGGTTTTTGACACGGGTACAAATGGACGCTTATGTAGCTTTTTTTGTCGGCCTGCATTTACTGCAGATGAATGTTATTACACAAGCCTAGCCTAAAATAAAATCCAAGAGGAATTCCCCTAATGTTATTATTATGTTATTATAATGGCTAAAAATACAGGTATAGAACTGATTTTAATGAGGGTATTACATGAGTGTAACTTCCTCTTTACTTAAATCTTTCTGTATTTTTCTCTCAAGCGCTCAGCCATTTGTATTTATTTAATATGTTGAGCACATTAAATGCACGCACTTCAAACAAATCCCTCCTTCCCGAAGAGACCCAGTGTCCCTTTCTGTCCGTTTGTCCCCGCACCCGACCTCTTACACACGACCTCATCGCTCTATTTCTGTCTGACTCTCACTGCCACCCTCCCCCCACCTCCTCCATCGCCACTTTCTCCAACACACACACGTACATCCTTACACTGCCTCAAAGTGCCCCGTCCCTCACCCGATTTACAATCTGTTTGACAGTAACAGAAGGTGCCTGTTTTCCCAGTACCAAATCTCCTAGTACTGCCCCCCCCCCCCCCCCCCCCCCTCCAACACACACACACACACACACACACACACACAAACACACACACACACACACACACACACACACACACACACACACACACACACACACACACACACACACACACACGCCACGTTCAAACAAGACACACGGCAGTATCTTCATGAAAGGATTCATTAGGCCGGGTTGGTTGTCCCTAACCCAAGCAGTAAAGCCTAATTGAATTAGTGCCTATGCAGCACTTGCCAACCAGCTTGCACAGGTAGCACTAGGATACCGTGGTACGAGGGGGCTGCTCTAACCCCCGAAGCTCTGGGTGGAAGACAGGGATGGGGTGCGATTAGGTGGGGTGATGGCATGATTTATGCGGCCTCTCTGTTTGTGTCAAAGGTGAATGTTACTAAGTATAACTATTCCCGTGATTTTCTTTTACTAGGTGTGTAATTCCACTCAATATAGGTAGTGAGTGGAATTTCTGCCTCATAACTATTTCAGTAACATTGTCTGCCGCTTTACTGGCCAGCTCTCTCTTGTAAAAAGAGATTTTAAGTCTACCAATTAACAAACAAACAAACAAAATTAATAAATATTGAATAATAAATAAATCAAAAAAATACATTTATGGGCGGATCTAGTGGTAATCTCATCGCTAGCTGCTTTTTAGCCAGAGGTGGGCAATAGCTCCAGGCTTCCGAAAGTGAAGAAATCCCCTTCACGGCTTGCGTTGATTCAAAATACTTTTACTTTGGAAACCAGGAAGTCTATTGTGTCCTTTATTTTTTTTACTGCTCAGATTATGCCAAGTATTTTTTGAGCGGGAAATTTAATCATTTCAATTCAATTCTATCCACTTGTAATTTGGCACTGCTTCAGGGCGACTCATGGTCATGTCCGCATATCTACGTTGATAGACGCCGCCAATGTGCCGTCAATGTGTTGTGGCGTCCCCTAAGCTCTGCTCCTAATAAAGGTACAAGTGCTCACATGCATAGCAGTGAGTTGGCCTGATTAAATCTTAAAGAAAGCTGGCTGTTTGGGGGCTTGGGGTAGAAATGGAGGTGGGGGGGGGTGGATAAGTAGGTCCAGTATGATAAGGCTAACAGCTGGGCTGAGAGCAGACACTAATCCCTTCTGGGTTTTAATGTGATAGAGTTGGGGCGGGGAAGGGGGGGCACGGACATGTTTTTATTTTGGACTACCCCACTCCCCTCCCCTTCTGACACCCACCGCTTCTTTCTCCTCTTCTTACAGCCCCCCACATGTCCACCCACACACCCACCCACACAACCTGTGACACCTTCCATGAGAAGCCTAGCTGCCCACAGTCGATGTGAAAAATATTGAAAGAGAGGAGGCTACCGGGAACAACCTTTTTAAATGACGGGGTCCAGCGGTGTATGTGGCCCCCACAAGTGCGACTTGATGAGGGTGGCGTTGAGCGTGACAGGGGTTAGCGGATTTGACAAAGATGGAGAGATCAACCAGGGTAATGAAGGAAGGGAGGGAGGACTGGAGGGATGAAATAAAAAATCTTGGGTTGGGAGGAGAAGGGGGGGGGGGGGGCAGTGTTATGTTCCTGATCTTTTCAGGGGGTTATTTAGGCTTATGGGTTCCTGTGCCATATACTTTCATTATTTGTGTGTGTGTGTGTGTGTGTGTGTGTGTGTGTGTGTGTGTGTGTGTGTGTGTGTGTGTGTGTGTGTGTGGCTTTGTTTTGCTCTCTATTTAAGATTTTATTTTTGAGTTTGAACTTTTTGAACTTTTGAGTCTGGCTCATTGCCGATGCACACACATACACACACACACGCTCACACCTTACAGGCACTTAGGTATGGCTTTGATGCCACGAAGGCTTGCTGGCTCACTTAAATCCACATACACACTAACACAGTTAGGGGAGGGAGGGGTCAGTGTTATCACAGATGAGTGCAGAGGAGGACCACGCAACCTCTCGCTGCAGTATTAGCACCTGTCATTGGGCTACGGTGTAGCTGACACTGCCCAGGTTTTGGCATGGCACACGCGCACGCAGACACACACGCGCACACACACACACACGCGCGCGCATGAAAAAAAACACAATGGGCCGGTCGGTGATAGCCGCTGAGTCTGTCAGATCAAAGGTTGCAACTGTGGTATCTTGTCAGGGCGATAAGGGTTTAGCAGGAAAGGAGTACCGGGTATATCAGGTGGTCTGCAGATCAGCCAAAACCCCCCACTTTCTCTCTCTCTCTCTCTCTCTCACACTCTCTCACCCAAATACTCACCCCAGAGGATCTGTGTGACTGGTGGTCTTTCTTGGAAGAGAGGATCTCTTCCTGTCCTCATCTCTTTCCTTTGAGTTAGAAAGTTAGAAAGTTCTGGGGCTGAAAAGTAATGTTCCCTACAGCAAAATGTAGTTGTTATTTCACATATATATATATATATATATATATATATATATATATATATATATATATATATATATATATATATGGCTCAAGTGTGAGGCAATATATGTTTTTATTTACCATAGCCGTTAGTGCACGCATGCTAGAGTAGGTTAGCTGTGAATTATCTTCCTATGAACACTGATCAATGCTGCAACTCAAATCATTTGCAAGGTTCTGCAAGTTCCAGAGAAAAGCAGCATTTTCACTTTTTCTGTCTGATAAATAAGTAATCACTGAGTTCTGCCTCATGCAAGTCATGCTGGTATTGATATTGTGGCAGGCAAGAAGTGGTATATGTTTCAGAAATTCTAAAGTCCATATTTCTTACTTGAAATCAATGTCTTTGACAACGCTTTGGTAGAGTTTGTAATAACCTTTATTTGTATACCAAGTATCCTCAATGTTAGCTGAAGTAATTCCTCCACCAAAATTGAAATTCTTCGATTCTTCAAATTTGTGTCTTTCATTTGAGAGGCAAATTTATAAGCGAGCTACAGCCCCCTACATTGGTTTAAGCTTAAAAGAAACATGAGCCAAATGTGTCCGCGCACACACACACACACACACACACACACACACACACACACACACACACACACACACACACACACACACACACACACACTCACACAAACAGTTCGGTATGCCCCCTATGGTTCAATATGCACACGTGAACCGCAGTATTACGATATCACGGTAGAAGGTCACCGGGCACCATAATTGCACACTTCCTATTGAATCCACTGTTGGAGCTTCACTGGCCACGGGGCCCACGCAGAGCCACGCAGGATTTCTCTATTTTTGTGCGAGAGCTCTAATTATTTTTCCTTTTTTTTTTTTATAACTCCTCGTGACACAAGCCTTTTCCATAGAAACACGAGATAAAACTACATAGAAATATTTTTGTAAAGAGTGCAATCAATTAAAAACATTTTTTTTATGAGTCTACATTTTACCAAAGACCTAGAGCTGCTGTCGAATTTGCTTATTGATCAAGACCAGTTTTAAATACAAAGAACAAAGATACTACAACTACCCCGGGGTTGGTGTGTCCAGTCGGAAAATACCCCCGCGGGATGGCCATGTCCCTTTTAATCACAAACTTCTCTTCAAACATTCTCTCTTTCGCTTCCACTCGCAGTGTTGAGTCATTCACAAACGATCCGGTTGTTCTGAATGGCTCTTTTGTAGGAATGAGGGGAACCGATTCTCACTGATGAGCCGTTGTTTTGTTTTTTGCCGAGTTTTACAACCCACCAATGAACTTGAACCCCAGTCTCCCCCCTCCCCCCAAAGTCATACACACTCAACATTACACTATTAAAAGTTATTAATGGAGGACTACTATAATAATGTTTATACACCTTATATATAAAAAATATATATATATTTTCTTAAATCAAAATATACCGAAACCGTATCATTACCGTGGCCCAAAATCTGTGATACATACCAAACCTTGGGCCCACTATACTGTTGCATCCCTAACACACACACACACACACACACACACACACACACACACACACACACACACACACACACACACACACACACACACACACATGTGCGCTCACACTAATGCACACACAGCTCATTGAGAGCAACTCTGCTGTCTCAGCCTCAAAAATCTTTTAGCCGCTGTGACCAAACCCGGAGGCCAAGTACTTACTGAAGCCCAGACCAAAACGCAATCAGTTGTTATTTTGCTTTATTGTGTTATTACTTGATAAGATTCAGCTGTGACCAACGGAGCAGTTTAATACTCGAAAATTTAATAAAACCCCTATCAGGCAGACATTATGTATATCTGTGTGTGTGTGTGTGTGTGTGTGTGTGTGTGTGTGTGTGTGTGTGTGTGTGTGTGTGTGTGTGTGTGTGTGTGTGTGTGTGTGTGTGTGTGTGTGTGTGTGTGACCCGTACTGTAACTGATCATTTTGTGCTTTGGGGCGAAGGTGCACAACAAGCCCAGGACTGGAGCTGCTGACCTTCTGGCATGGGGAGTGGGTGGGGGCGTGCTTTAGCCCTCCCGGGCTGAGTCAACGAGACGCCCCGGCACTTAGGCCACTTAGGTCGCCCCTGACTCCAATTGTCCCGTTTGTCCCGGCACTAAATCATCCCATTCAGTCTTTATCACCTTTCAGCGTCGGCAGACAGAGCTGAGCAGGCCAAAAGAACACTCTAATAGAATAAACCAGTTTGTTTGAAGTGTCTTGACTTTACCTTACTGGTTTGAGACACACAAGCGTGTACACGCACACACGCACGCACGCAGGCACACACACACACACACACACACACACACACACACACACACTCACAGACAAACAGGTTGCAGACACACTGGCTCCAGAGCCAAAGATCGTTCTGATTGCAGAAATTACTGACGGCCGGCGGAAAGGGAGAAAAAGATTAAGTTTTAGCGTAGGGCCTGTGTGTGGATTTGTATTGACAAGCATGAGGATTCCATTGTGGATAGAAGGGGGTGTGTGTTGGTTAGTGTGTGTGTGTGTCTTGAGGTTTTATTTTCAATGCGTGATGTTGTTGCTCGAACAGAGTTGGTGTTTGGACCTAGTTCATTGCCCAGTAAATTACTTTTTAGTCTGTGATGCGGAAAAGGCTTATTAGGCATGCTTGTTTAGACACATTCAAATAAGAGAGAACGTCCAGTTAAAAACAGCCAATACCATCATAAACCCAAACTATTAAACAAGAATGACTTGAAAGACTAAGTATTCTAACGTTGACAAACTGTCACAGATGTTTTTAAACCCTTTATATCTCTGGCAGTGGCATTGCAGAGTCATACACAAAGTATCTGACAGTAAGGAGTACTCACCAGAGCCTTAATCATTGAAGGATGGTTTGGTTTCTTTTTAAACCCACTTAAACAAATGTTAAATGGGGAAAATGTTTCAGCCTTAAATAAATGTTAAATCTCACGTTTAGTAACTGTAATAACACATTTTATTTAAAAACAGTTTCTTGCCTTTGCCACAGTACATCCAAAGCATAACATTGGCCACAGTAGTCTTTTTTGTTAGATAAAAGCCAAAAAGCTTTTGTGAAAGTGCAAAAGACAAAAAAAACAATACAATTAAACAAAAGCCTGAACTTCCCATTTTCGAAATGGAGATTTCCTTTTTTTTTTTAAGACTTATACGATTTTCCACATCGGACTCCATTTAAGCACAGTGAGACGCTGCAGCAGATAGGTACTCAATTTCATAATAAAAGTGTAACAGCAAGGTTACAAATGATTGGAACCAACATTTTAATAAGGCCTGGGTTGAAAAATAGCGTACCTATCCTTTAATGTAACAGTGCTTAACGGGACCTATTAGAAGCTGAATAAATTCTGCGGAAATGCTCTTGATTGTTTTATATCTCATTCTTCTGATTGGTGATCCCGCTGTTCGCCGGGTCTGTTTTTATGTCCATTCAGGGGCGTTTGAGGGGCGCGGGGTGACCCTCCTGGAGGTGTGCGGGAGCTGGCCTGAGAGCTTCGGCCTGCCACGCCATGCCGCCGGCCTGGCAGATGCCAGCGATGAGGGCCTCAGGGAGAGGCTGGCTGATGCGATGTCTGAATCGCCATCCCGCGACATAGTTGGGTCTGCTACAGGTATTGTATTGAGATTGGAAATCATTGTTCAAGGTTAAGCTATATCTTTTCAGAAATGTCCACGGACCCATTCAGTGGGGCCATAATTCCGGAGCAGCGGAGCAATTTAACTTATTAAATTTATTTAATTGTTTATAGTACACCTGTACATTGACCATTCAGCACACCTTTCTGATCATATCATTATGAAAATGAATGGTGAAATCTGATTACTTGAATGTAATGCTGCATGCACAGAAGCTTGGTTTAATGTAATTTAGAAACAAATACAACACTTAGTGAGACGTAAAAGGTGATGCATACAGTATAACTTTAGATATAGACTATTCCTCCATCAGACATATACCAGTCTGGTCTTGAAAAGCCACCAACTCAGGGAGTTTTACCAAGATCCCAACTGAGTAAACTGACTTTGGTGCAACATCCCAGTGCTATTATGCTGTGTATATTAGCACTCGTGGCATGCCTCTCGTACAATCATTTTACTTGAGCGGAACTAACAGTTGTATAATACAGTTTAGTCTATTAAGATACCCTCGCTCTCCCCCTGCACACGCATACAACCACACACAGGAAAGTGTGTAAGGACGCCAATCTGCCCAGGGTCAGCTTGTTCTTGTCATTGCCATACATTACCAAGGCTCAGGGCTCCTCAATTCCTTATTAACTAGCCTGACAAAGGCTTCTCTACCTGCTGGGGAACCAGCCACTCATTCATCCCTAAGACTTCAATGATGGATTAGCTCTCTATCTATTGGTTTGTGTGTGTGTGTGTGTGTGTGTGTGTGTGTGTGTGTGTGTGTGTGTGTGTGTGTGTGTGTGTGTGTGTGTGTGTGTGTGTGTGTGTGTGTGCACTTGCCAATTGTCTGGTTTGTCCGCCTGCCTGGCTGTGCATGTCTACATATGTGTATGTATATGGATGTGTGCTTGTTTGAGCATATGTGCATACATATGTGTCTTTTGGTGTGGGTGTGGGTGTGTGTGTATGCACTTCCACGGTGATGGCTCTGACGGCCCAAATGTTAACTCGTTTAGGAAGCAGCAGCGCTCTCTGCTCCTCTCTTCCCCTCCTTAAGTGAACAAGAGTTCCTTTGATTTGAGGTGGGGGGCTGAACGGAGAAGACCAGCCACAGGGGGAAGAACAGGGTCACAAGGCCCTAATGGCTTTAGCATCGACCACAGTCTTCCGACCCCCCCCCATCCCGACCATTCTCCACACACACACACACACACACACACACACATCACTGCCACTAACCCATCCCTGGACATCTCCAATCCTCATCTAGTCCTACCTTTACACACTACCCCCTCTCAATCCTTCTTTCTCTCTCAAAGGACCTAACCTCATTTGTAATCATTCATTTAAACTCTCTCCGCCGCTCCGCCAGTTATATCCTCCCTCTGGCTCTCTCTCTCCACCCTTCACTCACTCTCTTCTTCATCATTAGATTAGCTGGCCGGGACTCCCAGACACTTGCTGTGAGTCCTTGCCCCCCCCCCAACCCCCACCCCAAGCCCAACCCTCTTCTTTAATGCAACACAAAATTCATTACTGATCACATTACATCAATACACCCAGCGGATGCACATGCACACCACTTTTTTGTGTGCTTAATCCACTGGGAAGAAACATTTTGAGGTTTTGTTGGGGCTTGGTTTCACGGACACCCCTCAATATCTGCCACCCAAGTGGTGTTTCCAGGGCCCTCCGGCACAGAGACGCAGAGGACGATGGGTTGTAGTCACCAGTTTATTGTAGAGAGGAGGCTATGTGGAATTAACCAGGAGCAGAGAGAACATATCATGACAGGCTCCTCCTATCCTGAGTGTGTGTGGGGATGGGGGTTTTACCTGCTGCTCGTTAGACCAACCAACGAGCTTCAGGCATGCAGCCACCCTGATCCCAATCACCTCAATCCAGGTCAGGTGTGGCTGCTCAACCAGACCATCTCAACACCACAGACCCCCTTTTTCAAGATTTGAAAACCAAATTTTGTTTTTATGAAGCAACTAGTTTTATTTTAAAATAATGATAAAGCAACATGTAGTCGTACGGAGAATATGCAATAAGATTGATGAACGTAATGCGGAACCAAAGTTCACAAGTGCTAGTTCCACCCAGAAGCCGTTAGCAGGTTAGCAATATGCTAAGCTTAGCTAAAGCTGACTGCCGTCTGATTTAATCAGTCACACTATGGCGAGTGCAAATGACTGACACACAGGATCAGTAGCGTCATTAACCCTAACCCTAACCCCTTTATGAATAGCCCCCTATCTAACATAGCCCCGCAGGGCGGGCTCTGCACTCCGATCGCTCCCTTTGTGACGGTACCGACTGTGCCCACGGTGCCAACGATGTTGCGCCTGTGATCGGCGTGCAAAACAGTGAGTTTTTGTTTTAGATGTAGGATATTTTATTTTATTTTGTTTCCTTATGGAACAAAATAAATACCGTGCGTAGCTTGGGCTAAGCCCCTGATGTCTGCAACCTAGCAACACCCCTGTACAGGAGCTAGAAGACCTACCTGCTTCTATGAAATCAGCCGTGTGGGAACATTTTGGGTTCTCAGTGAACTACGACAGCAATGGAGAACAATCGGTGGATCGAACGAGGACACTGTGTCTGCGTTGTTCGACAGTTGTAGGGTATGTGTGCAGAAACAAATTGAAACACTCCTCCTAATGCATATTTTTTATTACTCTACCGTATATTGACATCAAAAAGTCTATACCTCGAATATAAGACTACACCATTTTTTCAGACGTATTTCAAGGAAAAAAAGCTCTGTCTTATATTGGGGTCAATATGGTAATACACAATATGTTATAGCAATTTCAGACTTAAGGAGGTTAGAGATCTTATATATTTTTTTCAAGATAGCCACATTACCCCTTAACTACTACACTACCCATAAGGCTCATCAGCCCTTAAGGATCTTTGCTAGTTTTGCATGGTCCACAGTGACACTACCAGTCAGTTATGTGTGTCTGTGTGTCAACCTTTACTTAACTCTACTTGGCCAACCTGGAAAACAGTATTTTGATTTTGATTATTAGCGTTCTGACACAGACTGCATATCGTCAAATATAAATTTTCTGGAAACAAATGCTAATCGCTTGTACTGCAGCAATCCGATTGAGTGATTCGGGGGGGGCGTGTGTGTGTGTGTGTGTGTGTTTCAGTTGGTGTTGAAATGATGTTGTTTTTAATAGGTTGGTTGGTGTCATCTCAGTACCAAGACAACGTAATATTTTGCCATGATTTTGGAGATTTGATTAATATGTGACAGTTGTTGGGATTACTCCAGTCGTACACATGTGGGGGGGTGAGACCTGGATGGGCAGAGATAGATAGATATGAATCTTGCTCAGTCTGTCCACTTCCTATTAGAAATGGGTCCATTCCTACACACACATTGGGGGCAGTTAAGGTATGTAAACCTTGAAATTCACTACAATTCTACACACACACACACACACACACACACGCACGCGCTCAAACACACATATGGGGCAACTTAATTCTCTCACCATGTATGCTGCCACATCTACATTCTTCTCTGTCCTAGTCACCCACTAATACACGTGCACACACACACACACACACACACACACACTTTCTCTTCCTCGCACACTCTCCGAGAAGTTCTCAGTGCTGGAATGCTGGGTGATGTGAGAAATCACCATCTCTGACATTCTCACTCACCACACACACACACACACACACACACACACACACACACACACACACTTACACGTCCTGCGCGTAGATTCACAGGGAACACAAAGACTCCAGTCAGGTCGGTGGAGGGAATCTCACGCACAGGCCGAGACACGACGTCGCCGGACCCCGCCGAGGCAGGTGACACAACACGGATAGACGGAGGGACTGGGCAGGAGAAAAACAGACACACACAAAGTGGAGGGCGGGGAAATGAGAGAGAGATTGTTTGTGAGAGAGAGAGAGAGAGAGAGAGAGAGACCACTATGCCCACTGGTGAAGCACACTGGGGACCAAATTCGATTTGGTTCTCAGTGATATAACATAATGGCTAAGTGGATTTGGTCCTTATTGGAGCCTGCCCAACGTAAATTCCATGGGAGCCATATGGTCAGCGGGCGGTTTCTCGGACCGACCGCCCCTTGGGTTCTGGGTCCACCTGGTTAATGTCAGCCTATCCTCGCTTTGCTCGTAAATACCCTGTCATATCTCTGTCAGAGAAGACGTTATGTGTAACAACATGGAATGTACACTTTTAGTAGGTAGGCCTGTCTGAGCTGAGCAGTGCCGTCATGAAATGACGCATGTAAAATCTGATGAGGGTATTTTTTGGTATCAGTTAACAACAGCCTCATGTTCGCATTGAGGAGGGTTAGCTCAAGAGGAGGTGATTGATTGGCTCGAAGGGCATCGCACACTGTCGACCACCCACGGCCACACCCGGCGTCGTCTGCTGGGGTCGTAATCCGCTGCCGTTTATTTGAGAGCCGCCATCACGGAAACCGATGAATGGGAAGCGGGGCCGCCGTCTCATGAAACCACTGCAGCAACCCGAGCATCTCTCTCTCAACAGCCCCACACACATGCTGAGGCTCCAGCTCAACGCAAATATTTAGGAGAGTCTTATCAGCAGCCAGGGTGCGCAGGGAGGCTTTATGTGTGTGTGTGTGTGTGTGTGTGTGTGTGTGTGTGTGTGTGTGTGTGTGTGTGTGTGTGTGTGTGTGTGTGTGTGTGTGTGTGTGTGTGTGTGTGTGTGTGTGTGTGTGTGTGTGTGTGTGTGTGTGAGAGAGAGAGAGAGAGAGAGAGTTCATAGGCCACACATTGGGTGAGTGCGTTAACCAACACTGCCTTATGCAAGATTGTGTTTACTTGTGGTAATTGCGTGAACTTCAGCGTCTGTGTGCGTGCATAGTGCATGTGTTTAAGCACATGTTCACATGTTAACTGACACTACGTAATGCAGGAATGTGTTTATATTGTATGTGTGAGTGTGTACCTTTTGCATGTGTGCAGATTAGTGTGTGTGTGTGTGTGTGTTTTGTGTGTGTGTGCGTGCATGTGTGTATGTCTGCACACTTCGTGGCTTGTTTGGATGCCTGTGTAGAACACAAGCTTGAGTGTGTGAAGCTTTGTTAACCAACAGTGGTTTATGCAACAGCAACATAGTGTTTTCTCTATTTTTGAGTGTAGTCTGTGTGTGTGTGTGTGTGTGTGTGCGTGTGTGCGTGCGTGCGTGCGTGCGTGCGTGCGTGCGTGCGTGCGTGCGTGCGTGCGTGCGTGCGTGCGTGCGTGCGTGCGTGCGTGCGTGCGTGCGTGCGTGCGTGCGTGCGTGAGCACAGCCTGTCTCTTCACCGCCTCTTTACAGTGTTGTGATTATTTATGAAATAGCCGTCCAAGCAGCGCTTTGATTGACTTAATTATCAGCCACACTCATTACTTCTGGACTTTTGACCAGTCGGCATGTGTAGGTTTTGGGATGGTTCCACTCTACAGCTGATGTTATCAGCACATTGAAAACACTACCCATATACTAACCATATGTCACCCTGTGCGTGTGTGTGTGTGTGTGTGTGTGTGTCTGTGTGCGCGTGTGTGCGCGTACGTGCCTGCGTGCGTGCATGCCTGCGTGTGTGTGTGTGCCTGCGTGCGTGCGTGAAACACACCATTATTATCTGCGCATTGGTGCAATACGGCAACTAGCCACCCTACCATTTGCCCCAACGCAGTGTTCGAACTCTGTATTTTAATTGGCCTCAATACTACTCCGTCACGCAAACCATTTATCCCCAATCTATGCAAAATTACCTTGCTGAATGGCTTTTTTTCAGCCGGTCGATACCTATCAAAAAAGCAACAAGGGTATTAGATCCACAGCCTCAACAGCTCCAAAGGTGCAATCCATCATTAATGGGCTTTTCCACCACCAACCATTTCAGCAACCTGGTTCCTGGTACTTAGGTCTTTTTCCATTCTCTTGCTCATTTCACAATTGGTTCCACCTGGACAGTACCTGATTCCAACAAAGTTGTACTTTTTAATGTGACGAGAACCATTGGCACCAAGTGTGTAGTACTGAACAACCCCGATTGGTCAAGGGCAAGCTACATGAGAATCGTCAAGCACACCAACCAGCTTTTTGAGAAACCAGCTTCAACGCTCACTGTGTGCTGGTCGTATTCACTTCCCCTCACTGCTTTTGTTTTATAAAAGATAATGGATAGCTGGAACCTTAAATGCAGCAACTGATGGACTGACTCATTTCGCGGCGTGCTAAAATGATGTTTCAAACCTAACAAGTTTCGTGCCAAGAACTCTATAAAGGGCTTGTGCGTTGGCATACCCAGTGATTTAATGTGTGAGGAAATTATGTAGCAAATGAAATTTAAAAATATTTGAATTATTTTTACTTGGAATTATAGCTGGACTCAGTTTTGTAATGCAATTAGCCACGCCCACCTAAAAATCTGACATTACCGGCGAACTTGACAGACAAAACAGAGCGAGCGCTACAGTGAACGGCAAATACAAGAGATGGGAAAGACACTCAGAAAGACAGTGGTGGAAAAAGTACTCGAAAAACCTCACTTGAGTAAAAGTACAGATATCTTACTGAAAACCTACTCTGGTAAAAGTGAAAGTCACTAATACAATAATATTTTAGTAAAAGTCTGAAAGTAGCTGAGATTAAAGGTACTTATGTAAAGTACAAAAGTAAAAGTAAATACTGTGGAGGAAAAAAAGCCTGACTTTTTATTGCTCTGAGTTTATTCTGGTTGCCAATGTTTCCGTATTTTTCAGCAAGCATAAGAGGCACTTAATTCGATAAGATGCATCTTTCACCCTGACATGAAAAAACATTTGTTCTAAATATGGCCACAGGTGTTCGTCAAACCCAAATCCAGCCATCAAACAACAACCAAAAACAAAACAAAAAAACAAACTGATTCAACAGTTAAAAAGTAGCCCAATAATGCGGGAAAACCACTGGCAACTCTGAACACAAGCTTGAGAGTATGTGTTTGCTTGCTGCTGGATATGACCCTTGATTCGCATACATAAACCTGGTGATATCTAGCTTTCACTAACATCATTGGCGACCAGTTTTCCTCTGATTTCATATTGTAGCGAGCAACAAAGGTGTTCAGGGTAAATGTATGGGAGTAAAAGTATACTTTTTGGGGGCTAAATGTAGCTAAGTAAAAGAAGAAGAATCTTTATTTGTCAGACGACACACCACATGCATATACAGACACACACACACACACACACACACACATACTTTTGGGGTGGCGGCCGGTGAAATGTGGCCTCTGCATTTAACCCATCCTGGCTTGTCCTTCCTCCGGGGGGGCAGCCAGGAGCAGTGGGCAGCATTCGACGACGCGCACGGAGACCTGGTACCAAATGTCCATCGCTGGTCAGACGATGATGGGTGCATGTTTTTGGTGGGGGTCCTTACTGACGTGAGGTGGAGGAAACCCCATGTGAGCACGGGGAGAACATGCAAACTCCACACAGAAAGGCTCCTATTTGGGAGATAACCCACCGGAGCACGGTGCCAACAGGGCCTCAGGTGGGAATTGAACCCAGGACCTTCTTGCTATGAGGCAGCAGTGCAATGCACTTTGCCATGCCATGCGTGTTTTGATTCTAGATTGAGATTAATTTCAGAGTTTTCCTTCTTGTATGAGAGGAAAAACATGAACCCTCTGGGACCGAGCCCCAACCAGACTGCAGTGCTGATAGCATTTGATGCCTCAAATAGACAATAACCAATGTCATTTCCTTGTGAGGTACAATTCGGTTTGTTCCCCCTACTGTCTTTACATTTGTCTAACCCATTCTCACTTCCATTGTGACTTGTTTCCTTCGCCTGGCATTGCACATCACAGCTGCAACAAGCAGAACTCGCAGGCACTTCCATCGGCACGCTTTTCATCCTTTTAATTACCTTCTTTGCACCTCCAAAAGGTCTTGGTACGGAGACTTCTATGCTGGCGTATCACAGCCTCTGTGTGATATTATACTTGTGTTATACACAAAATAATAGATATTCATGGTCTCAGTGGCAGGGCTTATCATACGGACTCCGAAGCATTCACATACAAACGCAGACACGGACAAGTCGCGTGCGCCGGCTAAAAACTTGGCTAATCATTCTGTGACATGGCTGGAGGGCAGCGTTGTCCCCTTGCGCTCAACGCAGACATGGAGCAAAAGAGAGGGAGAGACAGACCTACAGGGAAGCCCATGAGAAAATGAGTGCACTCTTCCCTCTCTTTCGTTCTCTCTCTCTCTATCTCTCTCTTTCCCTCTCTCTCCCTCTGAAAGAGGGAAAGGAATGAAAGAAGAGGTGGGGGGAGGGGGTGGGAGAAAAGGGGAAATGTGACGTGGTTCCCGTGGCTAGCAAGAGTACGGCGTGGAGGATAGAGGAGCGAGTGTGAAAGCAGTGTGGTCATTATATTTGCCCTTCAAGCGCTCCCTCCCTCCCTCTCTTTCTCTCTCTCTCTCTCTCTCTCTCTCTCTCTCTCTCTCGCTCGCTCGCTCTCTCTCTCTCTCTCTTTCACTCTGTACTTTGCTCTCTCTCTCTCTCTGTCGTCAGGAGAGAGTTTGAGGGTAATGCGCGGCGACAGTGTGAGATGATGAAGAATAATTCCTGTATTCAGAGCTTCCACTGCTGCCCCCTCCCCTCACTTGTCCTCCACTCGCTCCTCCCTCCCCCCCTCCCTCCCTGCAACACCCCCTGCCCCCACAAACCCTCGACTGACAACTGAGGCCTGGATATCATTGTATCATTTATCCGAGCCTCGCTGCTACCACTCTGCCTCGCTTGCCCAGAGGGAAGTGTGAATGTGCATGTGTGCAATGGCGAGAGTGTGTGGGTACGTGTCTGTGTGTGTATGTGTGTTTATTTTGCGTGTATGTTGTTCTACAATCCGGGGTGCATGTGAGAATGTACGCACGCGTGTATTTGTCTGTGTCAGTTAGCGTCAGTCAGTACCTTTGCATTTTGTTTCCTCTGTGCACGCAAGTGTGCACGAGTGTGACTGTGCGAGTAATCTTGTCACTATCTGTGAGTGTGTGTGTGTGTGTGTGTGTGTGTGTGTGTGTGTGTTTGTGTGTTTTTATGTGCGTGTGGGGCTCCAATGTACTGCAAAGCGGGCTTTTTGTGGACTTTTTTGGGAGGCTGCACTTAACAGCTCGCTCAAGGGAGAGGCGCACAGGGCTGTGAGGGTTGACGCAAAAAGGAGGGCGAGAGGAGGATGATAAGGAGAATGAGAGCAAGGGAGGGGAAGAGCGATGGGGAGAGTGGCAGCAAGTGTCATTTGTTTTGGGTTTTTTTTGTTTTGTTTTGTGTTTTCTTTCGGGTTTGAGCATGTTTCATGGGCAGACGGACTACACTCACAAATAGAGAAAACACTATGTCTGTACAAGAGGCTCAAAGACGCACTTTGCCTTCGAAACGTATGGCAAAAGGGATGGGAGAAAGCGTCCGAAATGGACGGCTCCCGGGCCACTCAGAGCGGGAACGTTACCACGTATCCTTTACCTTTGGGCGCCTGGCGAGCTCCCGTTTCTGTGAAAACTTCCCCCCTTGCACAGTCGTCCAATGACCCCCGCCACTCAGTCAGTGTCAAGGCCATTCAACTACCATGTGGCTATTTGTCTGTGCTACTCTCACCAAGTTCATAGTTCATCCATTCTATGTTGGGAAACTGCATGTACGTACAGAGTCAATGGTGTAATCTAGAAGGGGAAAGAAATGGCTTTGCTTTTGACAATAGCACCTGGTAATGCACGTGGTGACTCCGCTAGGAGTTTCACACTAGACAGGAGAGTTTTCTGCCCAACAATCGGTTGCTTGCACGCCCCAAATTTGCCACCTAGCCCAAGTAGCGTTCTTTCTTACCAGTCTCGTACACAGACACACGCAAACACACACTTTATTCCTCTCCTGCTCGTCAGTCTCACTTGCAGTAATGGGTGTACACACACCCACACCCACACACATACAAAACAAACTCTCTCCCGCAAGCAGCACATACATAAGGGTGTGTGTGTGTGTGTGTGTATCAATAAAATATGGCAGTATGAATAAGTGATAGGATACATAATAGAGAAGTAGTGGGGCTGGCCATTGCTGCTGCCAACCTGGCCCAAAACCACTGTTCTAGCCTGCTAACAGCCAAGCACAAGACATTGCCACTGTTTACATCCACCAAGCCTCTTTCTAAGAAAAGTGCAGCAGAAACAGAGAGGGGGTAAAAGAGAAGATGGGTCAGTAAGGATAAAAAGAGAAAATGGTGTATATAGGGACATTAAAAGAAAAAAGAAAAAGCAGTATTTATGACCTCAACGCTTCTTATGCAAAATGGCACCTGAACAGGAAGCCCGGAATCATAATGAGGCCCTCCATTCATTGGAGAGCTGAACCACGCAACGGTGTCTCGATGATTAAAGCTTGGGTATGATTATGCCACATTAAAACAACCGGTGCCATTCGAAAAGCATCCGCTTCATGTTGAGACAACGTCAGAGAGATAATGGAAAGTCGAGATTGTTTTTCTTGCCGCTTCTTGTCACTCCCCATCACTCAAACACAAATAATGGAATACATGGCCCCCTAATTAAATAATTAGGAAACGAGTCAGCGCGGTCCCCCAATGATAAGTGGAATAATTTTCTAGCATAGGCTTGGCAATAGTACGAGAGCAGGATGGTTGGCTGGTCAAATTACACACTAGACGATAAGAGCTCCCTTTGACGTCGGCAGCCATTTTGGGGGGCAGCTGATTGGCTTGCTTGTGTTCCATTTTCCTGTTAAGAGGCTGAAGAAAAGACTCTTTAAGGTCACTGGAGAGGCTAGGTCGCAGCTTGTCCAAATGCTGGATGTAATTGCTAAGGTGGATAGAGATGTTGAAATGAGGCTGTTTCGATGCTGTCGATCACCTGAATTATATTTCTAGTTATATTATTGCAAACCATCCCTTATTCAATTTCTGAACTAACTGCGGCCAACGCATTTTATTCTCTATTTGAGCACATTCTTTGTATCCTGCCTCTTGTACTTTTTTATATTGCACGTGCATGGGTCGCATGCATCCAGTTTTGCACAGTGTGCCATTTATTTTCTTGCTAAATCCTAATCTTTTGTCCTCTCCGGCCTCTGCTGGGTCCACCCTGTCTTAAGCGGATGGAAACAACTGCTTGAGTGTAAGTGCTTCGAGTTTATAAAGAGAAACGCTGCCACACGTCCCCAAGGTCAAACCCTAGGTTTGAGGCTGACCTTTTTTCTACCCCCTGGGAGAGACCAGGCTTTTATTTAAGCTCAATGTACCACAAATGTTGCTGCAAGACAGACAGAAATCTTGGGAAAGATGGTCTTTCTAATGTATGTAAAATAAGTATTGACTGTAGGTAATGGCAGGTCTTCTTTGTAATCTGCCAACAATTTTGTAGCAGCCTTTCAGTGGTGTCACCCCATCCCCTTATAGAGATCTGCTGAACTATTTCCCTTATGACCTTTCGTTGACTTGACTTCAGCACTTGCACTGTGGGTGTGCGTCCATGTGTTCTCTTTGTATGCATACACAGGCATATGTATGCGGACTCTTGTGTATGCCTGTTATGCCTGCCGGGGTTTAACCTGTACACAGGCTAAACCCAAAGCAGGTCCTTGATGCACTGGCTGATGAGGAATGAGGAAAAATGCAGAGACCACATTTCATTGGCCACCACCCCAAAAAGCATGTTTGTGTGTGTGTGTGTGTGTGTGTGTGTGTGTGTGTGTGTGTGTGTGTGTGTGTGTGTGTGTGTGTGTGTGTGTGTGTGTGTGTGTGTGTGTGTGTGCATCTTAATTCTTAATTCTTAATAATATGATATGAAATAATAATGTGAAAAAAAATAAAAGTTTAAAATATGTACACATCTATCCACAGAGTTACTATGGAGTAGCACTATGCTAACTAGTAGTAGTAAGCCCAATGTGGACAAATGGCAGTTACACAAAGGTAAGTAGGTACGGGTTGTAGCAGCGAATATTGTTGTAGCAATAATGTTCAATGGCATCACAACAGCATTACAGAAAGTGTCAAGCCAGTGATAGCAGCAGTAGTGATAATTCTAGAAGTATGGCTAACTATATAGTAAGTAAAGTATATTATCTACTATTAATAGTGATTTATACTACTGGGTGGTATGATAATAACCAAGTACATTATAATATAATAGTATGAAATAGACAATAGTATAAAATAACATATTACATAACAGTATTATAATATGATGATATGGTAATAATAAATATAGTATAATATGGTATAGCATAAAATAGTACAATGCAGAGTTAAAATTATATGTGGGTAAAATAAATCAGCAATAACATCAGCAGGTTGATGTTATTTCCATAAATATTATATATTTAAGTATGTATTTTAAGTAAATATTAATTTACTTAAAAGGTTTTGGTTGTGCAGGTTTCACCCTCTGTTTTTTTTGCTGGATGAACTGCAAATAAGTCTACCTCTTAAAAAAATAATGTGGTCAAAACACAGAACAATGTAGGTGAACAAGGTAGCTCAAAAAAGTGATTTTACCATCGGCAATGTCCCAAGAGAGGGTGATCAGGTAGGCACTGGTCTCCCATATGAGAACTGTACAGCTAAGAATCTGGAATTAAAATACGAGTATATAAAAATAAAAATAAGAGTATTTTTTTCAGAATGGCAAAAAAAATAACTGTATTAATGCAAGAAATGATGTAAAAACAGCCTGTACCAACTCACCGAGTTGTTATACGCTTAAAGCAGCAATATGTAACTGTTGGTATTTGGGTTTTGGCGCCCCTACAGTTTCTGAGTGCATTTTCACTTTTACACCAGTGTTGTAAAAATCGGTCCGGTGTCCGAAAATAATTTTGTTTCCTGGACAAATTTGAACCTTATCGGTCATGTTTCAATAAGTCTATGTTATATAATGTACACCTAGGATACAGCAGCCCTTGCACGGACCTCGCCGCTTCCCAGAGCCACAGAGAGAGCGTGGGGGGAGGGACAGGGGCGCCTGCTATCTGTGTAGGTACCAGATGTGCTCGGCCTCGCAGATCGACTTACACGTGCTAGTCAGAGGGGGAAACAAACCCCGTGGCGCAATGAGAGTGAGGGCCGCTGTGCCCCGGCTAAGGTGCGGGTGCCAGGCGCGCACCACTGGCCCGTCTCGCCCATGCCATCAGGGAAGTGGAGCGCGGCTATGTTTTGTATGAGCATTATTACCGGACATTTTGACCAACAAGTTTATTTAACTTTTTTTTTTTTTTTATTAATTTTGCCAGGCAAAAAAAATTATAATTACTGGGGCCAGCATCAAGCAAGTGCCATAAAGCATAACGCACTTTAGCCGCAGTGCGTTATGATTCAAGATTCAAGATTTTTATTTGTCACATACATATACATACTTCCATACATATATGCAGTGAAATGTAATTTAGTAAACATGAAAACTAATTTCATGCAGTAATGAAATGTAAAGCTTCTTCTTATGACACATTATATGTTCTTCAGCTTTTGCTCTTGTGAATGTAATTAGGCCCCATTTTATAAAGAATAAAAATAAAAGCGTAAGTACCGAGCATGAAGATGGAGACTGTGACTCGAACAGCGTGATCAGCAGGAGCTGTATCTGGCCCTTACCTTGGCCTAGCTCTGTTGCAGGTGAGTGATTTGACAGTCTGCGACAGAGGCCTGACGCCGTGCTGTCTGTCATGATTCACTCGAGTGCCCTTAACACCACCAGCAACCTCTTTCAGCTGAGTCCAGCCCTCCTGTCCAAAACCATAGGCTCTAGGCCCAACCAACACTCTGCTTGTCAGAGGATATCAGACCGCATTGTGCTCATGTCTGTGGTGTGTGTATACAGGGGTGGTGTGTGTCAGTATATTGCCGCGTGGTCCAAGTTAGGTATATAGTGTGTGTGTTTCTCTGTCTGTTCATTTTAATGTGCATTTGTCCTGTGTATTTTGAACTGTGTGTAAGCGTGTCTGTCGAGGTTAGGGGATTTCATTGGCATGCGGGGGGGGGGGGGGGGGGGGGGTTTACATGCTGAGAGGGAGGCCAGAGCTTGTACAATTATGCTGTTCCTGTCTCCCGTGCTGTTGCCCTACATTGGCATTTGTTTGCTTTGTGAAGTGCTTACCCGTGCACGAATGGTGTGGTGCCTTTTGGTGTAACTGGTTGCTCTTTTTGAATAACTCTCCTTATGTCGGTGAGTTCTTCTGATACATGAAGGATGAGGGTGGAAATGTTGTGAGAGCCCAAGCCTTCCTGATGCATGAATAGGATTTTGACTCAACATCCTTTGACCAATTTCTTTCAGCACATGAAATATCCATCCCTGCCTGTGAAAGCCGTCAGAGCTACACATGATCAAAATAACCTTATCTGTGACTCTGTTCTACCCATTTCAGTGGTATGTTTTTGGGATCAAATTTATATGTAGAAGCAAGGCTCATACTATGCCCCTGCAACATTTTTTTCTCCAGCTGTCAGGCAACCAACGGATTGCTCTAGGTCAGGAGTCAGTTAGGGACTCGGTCACCATTAGGTTACACTAATTCAAATCAGCCCACATAGAGTGTTAGCCTTATCCCAGCCTGCTGTTGGCGCCACTCTAAAACACGCTCTAATGAGAGGGAAACACAGCAGTTTGCGGTTCGGTTGATGTGTGTTCTTAGCGTGGGTTGTAGTACAAGGCAGAGATGAAGAGACCAGGAGTTCCGAGTTCCAAATTCGGGTCCACATTTCCATCTCTATCCCTTCTCCATTTTACCATTGGCGGTACACCAGACTTTTGCACAGGGAAACTACAGGCCCATATCCTACCTCACCAACATCGTTGTTGCAGTAGAAACCCTGCCTGTCAGACTGAGACAACCTTTCACCGCTTAGGGGAAACAGGCGCAACATAAATGCAAGACTCCCCGTCTTTCCCTGCTCCCAAGAAGGACCAGCCACTACACTCCAAAATGGCGGATAAATGTTTCTTGTATGCCAAAGCAGAAAACTTCTGGGTGGGCGTTCCAATACAACAAACAAAACCAAGCTCAACTAAAACCTGTTACCGAAAGTGGAACCAAATAACAAATTAAAGCAGCTGACCTTAATAACTATCGAAAAGAGGGGAATCAAATGTAAAAGGCCACTCACCCCATACTACTGCTAACTCTGCCAAACATAAATTATCCTTGAAATAGATATTTACCACAAAAAACTTTTTGCAATACTATATACAGCTAAGACTACAAAAACCCACGATCACTGGTCCTACTGGGAGCTGGGAAGGAGTGAGAGTGGAGGCCGAACTGCGGCTGCTGTCCTGAGAGAGAAACACAGCACAATAGAAATATACAACATTACATTGCATTACATTTAGCAGACGCTTTTATCCAAAGCGACTTACAATTATTCAAACACCGACGGACGCAGCCATTAGGAGCAATTAGGGGTTAAGTGTCTTGCTCAAGGACACTACAGCATGCTAGCAGGAGG
Organism: Zeus faber; assembly: GCF_960531495.2. Taxonomy (NCBI): domain Eukaryota; kingdom Metazoa; phylum Chordata; class Actinopteri; order Zeiformes; family Zeidae; genus Zeus; species Zeus faber. Next base: position 32,298,428 of record NC_137197.1, on the reverse strand, counting down.
AGCCTGGGATCGAACCAGCAACCTTTAGATTACTAGACGACCAGCTCTAACATAACTTAGAATTTTTTGGGGAAGCTAAGCTTGCCCTAGCCTCTTAAAATGCGCCAACGCATTCTACCCATACGTTTAGTTCATCACAAGTCTGACATTTTGCAATTTTTTCAACATTGCCGTGGTTTCCCTTTTGAGAAACCGGACTGTCCTTCACACTCAAGCAGACACCCTTTATTCACAGCACACAGTCTTAGTCTACAGTGAAAGTTCCAGCTAAACAGTTACAGTTACTGTCAAGGTCGAGTTACTATCAAGACCTCAGCGTGCGGTGAGCATTCAACACAACCTGCTGCCTCTGTCCAGAGCACTGCGATGCCATTAATGCCTGTTGCTCTCGGGACAGGAGAGTGGGTGTCCACGAGGGTGTGTTAAGCCTGGCTTTTCACAGTCCATCAGGATCATCTCCAGTCGATGTTAATGAGCTTTACGTCTAATGTGGGTTCAGCCATTCAGTAACACAGCTTTCTAAGAATTGTGCCGGAAAGAGGCAAAACATTCGCGATCACTTGTACAGCAAGTCACAGAAAATAACTCTTGAGAGGCTGTTATCATCGTTTTGCATACTTTTGGACTTCATTTGGACTATAATTTACATTATGGGACACCTAGATGTGTTTGAAATCCTTCATCTTTAATTCTCATCTTAGCTTTCCACTCGCTGACTTTCTGGTCTACCGTTGCACCTGCTCTCATCCCTCAGTTGGTCAATTGGATTGACTGTAAATGATCATTATATGGGGACACCCAACAAGGAGATTTTGGGTATAAACTCGTAAGTCCAGTTCAGGGCACCTGACCAGTGAATGTGCTACAGAATGTTATAGAATAGAATAGAATCAAACTTTATTTTCCACAGAAGTGAAAGTTTGCCCTTGGCTTCACAAGGTCGGCATAAACACTAAGGTTAAAATGATACAGCAAATAGACAACACAGTTAACAATATCATGTGTAGTGTACCGGAAATGTGTAGCATTGGGTCAGCCAAGTCTACCGCCACCTTGAGTGTCAGAGAAAAACAAATCAAAACCAAAAACCCCAAAAAGCAAATCATTTCTGGGAATCCTTTCCTACATCAGACATGGCCAAAGTAATGAGTTTTGTTGTTTGTTTGTGTGCACGTTTATTGTGTGTGTTGGTGTGTATGGCATAGGACTGTCAAGGGTTGGAATGTGACGTGAGAGCACTAATCAAAGCCAGCTGGGGCCGACAGTGAGATTAAAGTTTAAAAACACCAAGAACAATCAGCCGGGGATAAGAATAGCATCGTTACGGGGTTGCTGCCCATATCCCAGACTTCCCCTCTCAGGGGGAGCCATGGGGTAGGACACGGGCCGAGCTGGCACAGAACCACAGAACTCCAAGGACACATTAAGAAGTCCTTTGAATTTTGTTTGATCTCACCCCCCCACCTGCCATGTATAGTCCCACCACCACAAGAGACCCACGACACTCCACTTACCCACCAACCACTGCCACTCAAGGCCACTGGTGGGGGCGGACGTATATAGTATAGATGTGTGTGTGTTCTCTACACAGGGTTCCATGTTTTGATCGATGTGGGGAGATTGTTGTTGGACACTGGATTTGGCCGGCGTGTGTTTGTGCGTGCTTGAGACAGATTCTCTGTGTATTTTTTTTCCACTAAATGAAAATGAGTCTCAACGTCAGGGTTTATGTACACACATGTGTTTGTGTCCACTGGTGTTTATGCGAGATGGGAGAGAGCAAAAGAGCGAGAGGGAGAGAGATTGTAAGAGGATTATGGCCCGTTCACAGCTGAGAGTGCGGACCCGCCCCTTTTCTTCTCCCTGAGCCCCGGATTGGGTGATGAGGTATTTACTGGGCACCGTGTTGTAGCTTGTGTAGCGTGGAGCTTTTCGCTTATCGCTGCCAGATTGTATGATGGACGCTTGAGTAGAAAGAAAAAGTGAAATTTGCCTTGGCGTCCTCCAACACTCACCCCGTCACACATACACACATAGACCTGAAAACCCAGACCCCTTATCACCAGTGGTGACCCCCCTGTGCTTTCATAGTGATAGCATTTGCTGAACCCTGTATCTTGTGTTGACTTACTGTGTTGTTTGAAGTGAGGCTGGGTCTCTGTCGTCCCAGAACGGAGCCGTGCCTCTTGTTGGGAGTTCACGTCACCAAAGCAGTGTTTACTGTTGCTACGCTGTTCCCTTCCAAAAGACAACGCCATTTACACCTTGGAAATTGTGTTACCTTACCCAGCGATGTGGATCCCCAGAGGACCAGATACTCCAACATTAGAGAGGCAGGGGATTGCACGGGGTTGTGGGAGGGGGTATGAAAGGTTAAGACTTGTTGAATGTTTGGTAGGCGTTGGACAATGGGGGTGGATTATGCGGCGCTAGAAGGGGCCTTAAGGGCTTTACCCGGGTGTTCAGCAGCTACAATAACACCGTACACTGGTAGATCAAGACGGAACTTTAGGAGTTGGTAAAAATAAAAAGCACAAGTTCGGATCACGGTAGTTAGGTAGAGGACTGAACCAGTCCCGGCAAAGAGTATAGCCATTGACGTGTAAGATGGGAAGCCAGCAGTCCACAGAGGGCCTGTGATGAAGGACTAATAAACAGCTTTAGTAGCAAGCGGACCAACCTGCTTACCGCATGCCTTCCTGCTTACTGCAGTCTGGATATTGTGATTTGGAACTTTGTTGTCCATGACAATACCCCAGATGGTAACTATTTATATTAAGGAGCTTGTATTCAACGTTAGTTTATAGTCAATTAGGTCCTGATAAGATTCACATTAACATTATTATTGTGTTAATGAGACTATATAAGTGTTAATAATAGCATTTATTAGCAGTTAACTATGAACTTATTAACAGTTAACTATGCAATTGTTAACTGTTTTTATTATGTGTTAATAAGCCTATATAAATGTTAATAACTTCATTTATTACAGTTAATAGCATGTATTAGCAGTTTACTATGCACTTATTAACAGTTAGCAATGCTTTTATTATGTGTTAACAAGGGATGGCTTGATACCGCAACCTTGAGTATCTGCCGATACCAATACTTATCATATACGGATCTTTTTCCCTCTCTTACAACTAAGCTCTTAATAATACATTTGCCTGGATGCTCTTGGTTTAACCTAGCCAGCTAAAAAACATCATGCTCAAACTTTGAAACATGACTCAGTTATGCAGAATCAGAGTACCTACTGTATCTTCTCATTCAGCTTCTGGTCTTCTGTGACCTGAAACTCATATGTCTCTGTGGACGGGAAGATGGGAGATGTGAAATCTGTCGCTTCCACTGCTGTTCTAAACACACAATGCATTGCCAGCCGCAAAGACATTGGTCTGTCGATCAGTTAAACAAGTTCAATGTAAAATTTCCCTCGTCTCTCCTTAGGCTAGTGGCCATTGTCAAATTGACCTATGTGTCCTCTATGAAATTGTAACTGTGCTATAAAGCTCTCTTCTCCTTAAATTTTTCCATGAAATTGGTCAAGTTTAGTTACAAATTTACCTGTAACTTGTAGCTAAACTGGAAGCAATAATTATAAACTGTCCAAACGGCTTTGAGAAGCTCTGCTTGAGGTCTGAGCTCTGGGGTGTGAACCCCATTGCATTGAGATGCAGTTATATTGATTCTCACAGATCCAACTCAAAGTAACTAATACCCAAGTAACCAGTTTAGTTTAGTTACTCGGGCTGTTATTTGGAGAATTGCTTTGATGAAATCTTTGTACTGGAGATAATATCTTATGAAAGTAACAGTACTTTTACATTAAAATATGTCTTTGGAGTACTCTACTCACCTCCAGCCAGGTGACTGCTAATCTAACATTTTTTCAACTGTATACACATTTGTACTCGAAAGGATACATTTCTTCATGTGTGCATTCTGCAACAGACTGTGTGAAAGCACAGTCTGTTGAGTTTCAACAGTGTATGATTTGATTGTGTGTGCATGGGCATACTGCTCAACTGCAAATGGAGTGAAACTATTTTCATCCCTGACATCCTCTCCACAGCAGGATTTATACCACCACTGGTTCAGTTGTGCCGGCGGCTCTGCTGCCACACAGTGTAGGGAATTAAAAAAGGAGGGGGGTGGACAGCAGGCACACTGACAGTGCATGTCAGCTAGGACAACAGAGCGACTCTGTTAGGGTTGCTTGGACGCCCACTCAGACACACTTTTCCATGGCCAAGTATACCAGGACCACCACCACCCTATCATAAATAGCATATTAACACTCTAAGGATGACTTTTAGCCTCCAGATAAATTGAACTGTAAACACAGTCTTAACCCATCTTATGTTCTTCCACACTTCAATAGTGGTGAAACGACTCTAAAAAATGTTTCCTGTGTTAAATTTGATGGCTTCGTCGACAGTAACATTTTAATATTTATGTTAACACAGTACACCACTGCAATACAAAGATTTATAAGTCAGACTTATAAGTCTTATAAGTCTGTTTTGACCTTCCAGTTAATTGTAATCTAATGAAAGTATCATTAAAACATTTATGGTATCCATGAATTAGAGTAAAGATATATATTTCTTTCCCTTGCTCATTTTGTATTGTGATAGCACGCTGGATGACGTCAAGAGAAAGACAGCTGGACTGTTATGGAGGATCGAACATTAGTATGGGTTAATGTTTTTGTTTGTGACCCTCAAGAATCATAGCTGCTACTACTGTAAGTGGGCCAAAATGATCTGATTAGTTTTACGGGCCGACAAATTCATTAGGAGCTGGATTCCGTCCACAGGCCTCAAGTCTGACTTATGTTGTATGTCACCCATAGCATGTTCGGTGTTAGTGGTGTGTCTTTTGGAGGAATATATCTTGACACTGTCACATAAATATAATAGACATGATGGCTGCCGGCATCATATCCATTTCAAGCACTCGCACAGCCAAACAGAAAAGCATCAAGCAATCCAACATGACCTCGAGCATTTTATCTCGCCAACATTGGTGGATGAATTGGTGGAACTCTTATTATATTTTTCTTCGCAGTATATTTGTCATGTATGACCCTGTGGAGACACAGGAGGTCACAATGTCAAGCTCTGCCCCCTGTTTCACTCCTCACTGTGGAAAATGAAGATGTCTGGGGGTTTCCTGATGCACACTCTGAGCTTACAATCCATAAACTTTCCTACTGTAAACATTAAAGGGCCTACACAAAGTGCCTTGAAGGTGCACTGTCACAGTTCTCCTCCAAGCTATTTGATAACAATTCAAAGTAATAACAGCTCAAAGCATACTGTATGTTCTATGCCATAAACCACTTCCTAAGGCCACAGTAATTTTCATTGTAAGCAGTTTAGGCCACTGCGTGGCCGTATAACATCATTGACTTTTCCAGAGCTGTGGTCAGCAACCTTCACTATCTGACCAACTTGTTTCTCTGGGTCCACCAACCACTGACCTACTGCTTATGACAGGGATAGGCAACTATGTGCCAAGAGGCTTTTCATTCCAAACCACGACTATGGCAGCTTATTTCAATGATTAGCACACCTTCAGCAAGAGAGCGAGGAGATAATCACTGAAATCCGTAGCACATGGTTGCCTATCCCTGGTTTAGGGGCTCACAGCCTTTCTGTTTTACTGGTCAGGTGGAGTGACTTTTAGAAAAAAAATCACAAAATAGGGTTAGATTTAGGGTTAGGCTCAGCCTTAGTTGTTACCTTTAAGCTTCGCCTTAGTACCTTACTTAAGTCATACACCCTGTTCTCTGACCCTGATCGCCAAACTTGCCAATATCTCCCTTCAGGTTAATAGTGTTCAATATTCTGACAAGGTTCCTGTGAACTGTCTTCTTGATGTCAACTGCTATTTTTTCAGAAAGCCCACTCCAGACCCAAAAGTCAAATTGACCAAAATAATTGTGTTGTTGCTCAAAACAGAATAACCCCAAAAAGAAATTCCATTCAGTTTTCCATTTCGTCCATACCAGTAAAGCAGTTCTGGCCAGGCTAATGCTGCATTCACATGGAAAACGGCGTAGCAAGCACGCTGTAGCAAGGGGGAGCTACGACCTCTAAATGAAACAAGCGTGACGATGTGTTGGTGGTGTACAAAGACTGAAATTAAATATATTAAACTAACTTATGTAGTGTATGTTATATATAAGAATTTTAGGAACGTGTGTAGCTAAAAAAATGCACCTCACTATTAATATTTTATTGCAAACTTAAATTAATGTTAAATTCCCTATAATGTCATTCAGTTCATTTCCAACATGGACAGTGAAAGGAGAAATGTACTTGCTGTATCTTGTGTACCTTAAGTCTTAAGTTCCTTAAATTAACTCTGTTAAATGTGCAGTTGGTTAACTTTACACAAGCCGACTATAAAGCATCATATTCATCTCCAAGCAGGTTTCACAATGGATAATTTTCATTGTGGATATATTCATGGATATTCTATGCAGCTTCGGGAGAGAGCGCATCTATAGAGATCTGTTTCCTGGTTGTAATCAGTGATCTGTTAACTGATTGATCAATAGCTGATCACCTGGTATCCACTGGTAATTGAAGCCCTTTTTTATTATTAATTATTCATATTTTATTTTATAATTATACAAGTAATAACCTGGAGCTACAACTTTATCACCGGATCAACCACCCCATGCGAGAAAACCATGTCCAAATCCTCAATCTGATTCCTCTCTACAAACACCAAACAGCCTCCATGCAATTAATAAATAGAAAAAAATAACTTTTATATAAATCCACGGTTTTTATTTAAGCCATTTAAGGGTATTATTCCTGAGAAAACAGTATATACCGGGTCCGTCACTGAAGTGCAAAACTCTGGAAGCCGCAGCAGACGTGCAGTAGAGCTGTGTAACATCCAGCTGTAATTCCGTCGTGGAGGATGGCAAAAAGTTAAATATTTTAACTTTGACAGCAAATTCCATGTACCGTTGCTGGTGTTCTCTGCTGGCCTGCTGTCATGCTCTGGTCCACAAACATGACTTCCAGTTTGTAAGTACCATAATCCATGTGAATGCAGAATTAGAAATGACCTACTGTTGACAGCTGATGCTGGCTCCCCTTTCCTCTTGGTGCTGGACCTGAATACTGTGCTATTTTGCATGTATTTAAACGAGGTATTATTTATACATTTGGCACAAAATTGGCCCCTTACTATGCAAATGAGCCTCATTGCAAAAAACCTCCAATTCACAAACACTGGCGCTAATAGCCACACGCAGTTAGAGTGAATTTATTACTGTCTTCAGAGAGCTGGTGCAATTTAATCACATTTATAAGGGGTGTCACACCCAGACTTTTCAGTGATATGTAAATAGTATTTTGACATTATTATTATAATTAAAATTACTGTCACGGCATCCGAAGGTAGAGATGCCTTGAACGGGACTGACGAGACAGTCCGTGGTGGTTTTCCAAACGCACTCCAAAAGCACTTATTTATTGTACATATAAGGCGTTACAAACGTTGGCAAATTTGGTTTCATAATTCTTATTAAACTCAAAAGCTATCAAAAAAACAACTAAAAGTTATAGGGAATAGCGATTGTCAAAATTGGCATTGAACCACAGATGGCATTGAACCTGCAGGACCATGGACAGCTCCGCTCAAACCCATTTTTATACGAGAAAAAAAAATAGAAAAGTATGGTTATATTATATATGGAAGAGTATTAGAAATAGCCCTGTGTTTCAAGAATAAAGTCGGAATTCCGGTGTGGGGGGAGGCCGGCACTGAAAAAAATTAACTTTGTGGTAGAGTAAAATATATAAAATTAACTGACATAATTTCTATAGTGTAATATTAAGATTCAGTGAGAACTATAATCTTTTATTTTAAATTTTAAATATATACACATTGTATTCATGTTATAAATGACTTGTGTGGGAAGAGTTATTATAGTCATCATCATCATCATAATATTTAAATGTTTTATAGTCACTGCACATGAACCTAAAAATACAAAGTAAATCTTAATCTAAAATTAGAGCATGTTTGAATCTGCCTATCTCCGTGGATCAGATACAAAACAAGGACAAATTGCACTCAGCAAAAAAACGTTATGGACGTGTTTGCTGTAGCATGTCATTATCACAATATCTTTTGTGAATCAGACGCTACGACAGCGCAGACAGCAAGCGCAATTGATGTGCAATTCATGGCGCTATTAGCGGACCAGGGACTCCTTGTTGAGGATGTCTTCCTTGTCCTTGTCTTATTTTGCCAGGTGCATTTACATGTACAAGGAATATGTCATGGTGATTATTATTCTCTATTGGGACCTCATGGGATATCAAGGAACCCATATCAAAACTTTTGACCATCTACAAGACATCTAAAAATTCTGCCCAGCTCTCATTGATTCAGAATCTCTAGCAGGAGTTCCCAAAGCTCTGGTGTACAAATCTGTGCTATCAGCCTCCTTGTGCAAATGAGGAACATGCTGAAATTGATTCAAGATTGAAGATTTAAGATGTGTATTTGTCACATACATATACATACGATCGTACATATATGCAGCGAAATGTCGTAAACTAACTGAACTAACTGATTCATAAAACGTAACGCAGTTAGTAAATACAATAATATAAAATAAAATAAAATAAGAGTGCGTGTTTTATAAGAACACGGTCTTTAAGTAGCCAGTCTCTTCAAATTTAAATATAAAATCTTCGCTCACACACCAACCAATACATTCATGGACATTTTCGATATCATATCACCCAACAAACCCAAATCTGCAACCTCCACCAACCAATAATCTGTCCCTCCAGCGCCCCGCTACCAAGCTCTGCATAGGGGAAGATGCAGCATTTAGCCAACCTATTGAAGACACAACGGACTCAACAGGTTTTTTTCAAAAGGTGTATAAAGCATATTTGTGGTTTTGTATATGAATATTCCTCTGTAGCACTTTTTAACTGAACATATTGTGCTTTTTACTACAAGTTGAGCAGCGGGTTGTTTTTGCCTGGATGCAGAGTAGGTCATCACAGTGCTTTGTTACAAAGCGACCATATGAAGTGTCAGCCACCTATGATCAGGTTGAAAAACAAAGATGCCCGTATCTAACCTCTTTTCAAGATTCTGGGCTTCCCTTCCTAATCACTCTGAGATTTAATCCTCTCCATACTGGTGGTATGGTACTTGAAGGACAAAGCAGGTAGAGCAACAGGGAGAAGCTGCACATTTTAAACGTGGAAGTATGTGCAGGTCTTGCTGTGCCTGATTTTCATATTGTACAGTGATTTACTAGTATACATGAATATTTCATCCCAGGTTCCTTGGTGGAAATGCCGGTGTAAATACAGTTTGACTCAAAATTGTGTGTGCTAAAACTCACCTCTTGCTTTTGTTTGCCTCTCTCTCTCACTCTCTCTCTCTCTCTCTCTCTCTCTCTCTCTCTCTCTCTCTCCCTCCCTGCCCACCTCAGAGCTGCAGAGGGAGGGCAGCATAGAGACGCTCAGCAACAGCTCAGGCTCCACTAGCGGCAGCATCCCACGCAACTTCGAGGGCTACCGCTCCACGCTGCCCACCAACGAGAGCCAGCCACTCAGCCTCTTCCCCTCAGCCTTCCCCTAGAAGAAATTTAGGAAGTGCCTAACCCCCGGCCACAAACAAGCCCCACCAATTCACCCCCCGTCCCCACAGGACTCCATCCCGACAACTCCACCTGCCAGCCCACCCTTCCTTCCCCACAGACTGACCGATCGACAACAACAATAAAGCATCATCACATAATGGCAGCAACTTTACAAGAGAACATCCCTCCGCTCATTATCTAGTTGTGAGAGCGACAAAGACACAATTGCCGAATGGCTGAGAAACTGTATTTGAGAGCGATTTTAATGTGCCCCCAGCAGTGCTTTGGATCTTGATCTTGACCCCACACCCCCCTTGTCTTCAATCAAATTCATTTAGGAAACACACTGCTAATTTTCTGATGTAATGAAGATCCATCTCAATTTTCATCTTCAGGTAATAAGTTGCTTGCAGGCCCATGTCACACAGCCGAACTTCTGCATTTGTGTATATTAGCTAAATTCCTCCTATAGACCCTACCCTGTGTCTTTCCACACACCTCTATCATTCTTTCCCTTTCATGAGTTTGCCTGTCAGCTTTTGGGTTTATGACAAGAACACAGATCTGCGATGCACTGTTAATCCCCATTCCTTTGTAATACATTCCGGCCTTTTTTTTTTTATACATTCATAATTTACTGAGACATTAAAGCAGACTTCAAAGCCAGGAAAGTCAAAGGTTCAAAAAGGTTAGATTTACCAAAATACTTTTTTTTTCTTTTTAAGACAGGGTCAAAAGTTGTCAAATTAAAATGTCATCATTATGTATCTCTGAGTGACGATGGACAGACGCTGTCCTCCGATGCATGTCTTTGCCTGGTCTTTGGACAATGGAACTGACGAACGGAGCACAAATGTGTGCTTCGTAACATGTGTTTATCGCTGACTGTAATAATTGACTTGTAACATAGCAAGCAAAATAAAAGTTTACTAAATCAAAATATGGTTTGAGGTTTTTTTTTATTAACTAACTGTCTAGTGTGAATTGATTTTGAAACTGAACACTGGGTTTTATTCAGCACAGATATAAGAAGAGAACGTTTCTCAATTCTAAATAAATGGGGCACACACACACACAGATGGGAGCTGTTTCCTCATTTAATGTCTCATTTATTTTAATCGTAACCATGTAAGTTTGTGAATTTTGCATCACAGATGATGTACTGGGCATTTTCAAACCTTCAATAACCCCCCTTCAATAGCATTAATGTAGTTATTGTATACATTTTTCCCTGCATATTTTAATAGTTTCAATAATTGGATGCCCAAATTTGAACATGCACCAATCGTGAGTAAGCAGTTTTTAAAAATAATAAAGAAAACCATGGATGTATAAATATACACTTTCTCAGTAAAATAAACAAGTTGTTCAAATTCTATGTGTCCACATGTCATTAAAATAAGTAATTTTAAAGACCCCATAAACCTAACCTTATCCAACCTCATGTCTCCATATTTGTAATTCCATGTAATTGAAATGTACAGTGTGGAAATGTTTTAGTGATAAGGAGGAGAAAAAATAGGCACATTTTTCTTTGGAACCATTTATTCGCCGGATTTCTTCCATTATTCCATTAAACTAACAATGGAGAAGTATTGTGGAAATTGACAGTGACAGCGAAACGCTCCCTGATCTTGAAGGGCCACAATTGTGAAATCAGTTTTTCCCCCCTTAATATCCATTCATTCACAGTGTTTACACGGCAGCATAGAACGCATAAGGTGTCATTAAAAATATAAATGGATAATTGACACTCAAGAAAGAGGAGTTTAAGTACAAAAACAGTTAACCAGCCATATAAATATGTCAAAAGTCAAGTCTATTTTTTTTCCCTGGAGGAAAGAACAGCAAAGTTCCTCTGGAGCAGGGAGTGGGGTTGCTGGACTGCCTGGCACTCTTTTATCTTACCTATGAAGGTATAAGGCAACAAAAAGAAAAAAGGAAGACCATCAGTAATAGCATAGTAATAGTAGTAGTAGTGGCTCAGTTCAGATCAGAAAATACACAATAAACACACTTAATAACATATTTACTACACACACTGCATTCCCATTTAGTCATTTAACAGAGGTTCTACCTTTTCTGCACTTAACAGACAAAGCCATAATCACTGAGGTAGAGGAAAGGTGTGTGTGTGTGTGTGTGTGTGTGTGTGTGTGTGTGTGTGTGTGTGTGTGTGTGTGTGTGTGTGTGTGGGTGTGCGCGCGTGTGCGTGTGTGTGTGTGTGTGTGTGTGTGTGTGTGTGTGTGCGTGGGTGTGCGCGCGTGTGCGTGTGTGTGTGTGTGTGTGTGTGTGTGTGTGTGTGTGTGTGCGTGGGTGTGCGCGCGTGTGCGTGTGTGTGTGTGCGTGTGTGTGTGTGCGTGTGTGTGTGTGTGTGTGTATGTGTGAAAAGTAAAATACCCTCGTAAATATCTGCGTTTCCCAAAAAGATAGATACGCTTTAGGCATTTAATTAAGTGCCGATGTGTGTCTTTAATGTTCCGCGGGGCCCTAAGCGCTTGCAATTGATTCAATGGGTTAAACTTTTCCTTTCTTTATTCGTAGTACCGAACGTTGCTTAAAATAGCTTGGACATCAAAAAAGACTGACAGATTTGATTTGTATTTTTTTTTCCTTATTTTGTGTATGACGAAATAGTGACACCATCTTCATTCGTTCTCGTAAACATAATAACATAACCTAACATAAAACATAGCACCGCACCACTTCATGGTCAGCCTCATTTTAATATTATTATTATTTTATGTAAAAATATTATGCTTTTTAATGTTTAAATGTACATTTCGAGTTGCTGTCGACATTATAAATTATAAAATATTATCTCTCAAATAATCGATTTGTTTACAGACCCTATACAAAGCCTACCAATACGTAGGTAACGGGAACCTGTCGATTAAGAAATCCATTACCGGCGATTGCCAGTGCGGATAAATCGGTTTATATATTAAAATGAAAGTTTTTATATTATTTCAACATTTTTAAATGGTGCAGGACTATTTCACTGCATATCCGTCTATTGTTAAAAGATGGAAGCACTGGTCGACGCAGTGGCAACGAATAATAAAAAAGATAATTACGCATGCGCGTTTAAAAAAATAATATAACGTTTTTGTAAAAAAAAAACATTATAAATTAAAAAAAAAAAGTAGAGAATAGTATTTCCTCCATGTGCAAGGGAGGTAAGAATGTCTAAACTATTCAACGGAAAACAACTCTTAAATCACGTGTCGCTAATCACGTAAGTGTGTATCAGGCTGCAAACCGATAATTGATCTCCACGCGATTCGTGACGGCGATGAGAAGTCGTGACGGTTCACGTGACGTCACGACCTGCCTCAAATCCGCCTAGTTGCTGCGTCATCACACCGATTCAATCAACGTTTGGCGCGAGGACGCATGGAGGTGCTAAATTATGATCGTTATCCAACAAAAACATGACCTTAATAAAATGTAATTAAAGCATATTTACATTAGAATGATTATTAATAATACGTTTTCAATGCTTAATTAATCCATAATTATTTGATCCGTTCCCAAATGCAAGGAATTCCGTGAAGTTTTACTACAGGCCTACTTGGTAATTTAATTGGATATGGAACTTCGTCTTTTGCTTAAGGCGGAGGAATACTGTAAGGGATAAAAACTCAACAATTCAGCATTTTCTTTTTTTTAATAAACCCTCCGGCCTTACCTTGTAAACCTTCCTTCTTTGGGCAAATGTCAAATGTTGGCTAATGCATGGTGGTGTGGTCCTTATTCTGTCTCCCACCTATCGGGATGGTGGAGTCAAGTGAGAGGGAAACGGGTCCACCTGTCGTGCCGCAGAGTTTCCAGATGGGCCCCCAGGGAACACACGCAAAACGGGCACGGCAGGGAGTCCGTCGGGCGGCTTGGGTGCGTTGGGGGGCATGCCACAGTTTGGGGAACTGTCACAGAAAACACACTGGGAGACTCTGAAAAAAGAAATGTGATAAATATTTTGTGATTCCTACATATACACACTGACACTACACGTGTAAAGGCCTCCATCCATATCCAAGCATCCATCCGCATAGGCATGTTGTTCTTATAATAATAATAATAATAATAATAATAACAATAATAATAATAATAATAATAATAATAATAATAATAATAATAATAATAATAATAATATTATTATAATACCCCTAATAAATGAATTACTTATGAGAGGGCCGGGGGGTGGGGACTTTTATGCTGTCACTCTTTTTGTCAAGGGTGCCTTTGAATTCCCCAGGGGTCCCTCTAGCGCCCCCGCCCGTTGGGCAGGACTTGCCAAACAGACGCTCTTTGGTGTGTGCGTTGGCGTGGGTGGCGTGCGCGCGCGAGCAGCTCAAAGATAAGACGTAGTCTGACGTAGGAGCAAACAGGCTTTTGTTAAGACGTGGGATACGATGGGAAAGCATTTCATTCATACCGGGAGGGGGGTGGGGGGGGCAGGTGTGAGCACCGGGAAGTTGACGGAACAGCACTAGTCAAAAAAAAGGATGAATACAATAAAGGTATTGAAAAAGTGTAATAAAGATCAAATGAAATATTTTATTATATTTAGTTGTTATTTTGGTACAGGAGTAGCGGAGAAGCGCGGCCGCGTGAGAAAAGCTGTTGTGCTTCTAATCAATCAGCCCCCGCGAGAGCCGATCGGAGTGGACGGCGGGTCAATGAGACACCACGAGCACAGAGACGAGCACATTATGCCCGAAGGGGGGGGGGGGGTCAACGAGAAAGGGGATTAAGACCCCCCCCCCCCCCCCCCCCACTCCGGATTTAATGAGAAGGGGTGGGGGGTGGGGGGGGGGGGGCGAGAGAGAGAGAGAGAGAGAGAGTAGACAAGGGGAGGAAAGCGAGAATGAAATTGCGATGGGGAGGACGAGGGAGGGGGGGGGAGGGAGGAGGAGGAGGGGGGGGGGAGGGAGGAGGAGGAGGGGGGGGGGGGGAGGAGGAGGAGGAGGAGGAGGAGGAGGGGGAGGGGGGGTGGGGGGGGGAGGAGGGGGGAGGAGCGGGGGGCTTCTTGCTGTGGGGGTTGTGAGCTGGGGGGGGGGGGGGGGTGTACATGTGACAGGGGGGAAATATGAGGGACTCTGACAGGTCTTAAACGGTCTGGCGCCAAGGCCTCAGTCTACCCGCTAAATATAGCTGGAGAGATGATGCGGAGAGATGGGAAGAGACGATGGAGAGATGAAAGAAAGGGAGGAGAGTTAACAATGTCGGGGGAACAGGGGGGGCGCGACAATACCGGATTCTAGAGGCAAAATGTGGCTCTAAACTGTCTAGTTGTGCTGTAATTACTCCGGCTCTGACGCGTATAACTTATATGGGTCGCGTCTTTTTTTGGACGCAGCAAGAACACAGGGTTTACGCGCCGAATCGTACTGTTTATGCTATGCTGTGTATTTGTACATTATTTTCATGTAGATGTCACACATGGCGCCCTTGTGCTTGGCAGCCCATACATATTGGACAAACAAACAGAAAAATGGGCCCTCGATTCCATACGCATTCTCGGTCACGGACCCCATTTGATTTGAGACCAAAATTCCATACACCGTGGTTTGCGAGATGAGAGTGGAACTGTGATCAAAAAAAACATCATTGTAAATTCTCCAATGGCGCCCGCGCCTTGAAAATGAAATAATGGCGAAGATACAGAAGATTATTAGTCACTTTGCAGGGGACCCTGTGGGACCTCATGATGGGCCCCGGAGGGTCCCTACGTTGAGAATCACAGATATACGCTGGTACCACTGCACTTACGCGCTGTTAATTGACGACCATTATAACCGTGTTATACGTTGTTCACACACTTGTTGTTGTTGTTATTATTATTATTATTATTATTATTATATTATGAATTACAATCTGATTTTATTTTTCTAGACCTGTATGAGATGAACTTTTCTCTCTCTTTGTGTGTGTGTGTGTTAACATGCACGTTTTACTCACGCGAAAGGGCTCCGACGTATCCGTCAGGCAAGGCGCACATTCCGAAGTTGCGCGGTGTGACGTCATTAATCAACCCGGGAGTCTATTAAACACATGTCCATTCATTATCCAGTCTGTTAATGCCTTTTCTTCTCGTTTTGAGTCAGTGGTGCGAACTTAATGACGTTTAAATCCCGCCACGTTGGGGAGGAGAGGAATTAAGCTCTGTTTACGTGTAACGTTTAAGATACAGAATAAATAAATGGGGAGTAATTGCGCAAATGCGTTGTTGACACAATTAGCAAGCTGAGTGTTCACAGAGGGAAAAGCGTCAGCCCGTGTGCGGCTGATCCGTTTTCTACCCCAAATGCTCCGAGTTCCGAATCTGACAAGAGGCCTGGAAATGTTAAGAAAATTGTTCTGCGGACGAGGTACTGTAGACAGATCAAACCCACCGAGTTGCTTGTACATCACACCTTACCGTGTTCCAATCGAATAAAGAAAAATTTTAAATAAAAAAAAAACAAGAATAAAACACATAATTATAAAATGTCACATTTTAAAAAGCCAAATGAACACCAAACGTTCGTGTTTATTGATTGATTGGTTTACTTATTTGTCTGCCTGTCTGCCTGTCTGTCTGTCTGGCTGTCTGTTTGTTTTACTTTTGCAAGGCAAGTAATCAATTTAACTCGGAAAAAGTATTTTCCTAAGGCCATTGCGCACAGAAATTAGGCAATTTTCGCTGTGACCTCTTGTATATCCAGTACCATTTATACTCTAGATACAAATAATAATAATAATAATAATAATAATAATAATTATTATTATTATTATAATCATATACTAGGACAAATTTATCCTATGATTGTGCTGTAGGACCTACACAGCACCCAAGAAACCCCGGATCGTATAGGCCTACTCACCTTCCTCCCTGACTTCACCTGTTCAGTTGGTGTAAGGACGGACAGTGCGGCCGTGCAGGCCTTACACACACATACGGTAACATTTCGCGACTCTATAATAGACATCATTTATTTTATTTTATTTTTACATCCGTTTTTTGCACTTCGACACCATATTTGGCCCCTTGAACATTTTTCATGTTAAAATTAGGCCTAACGCCAAATTAACCTGTCATTGAGTCACATGTGCACTTGTTCATCTTTAACGTGCGTCAATATACTTCTAAGGTGCGTTGCTCGTTTTATTTATTTATTTATTTATTTGTTTTTTGGGGGGTGGTTCAAATAATATACTGTTGGTTGTTTGATAAATGGAAAAAAACACTGGCTGGCAGTCATTGGATCAACTTCCAAAATGGTTTTAATTTGTTCGACCTGTATTTGGTATGAGATTTTCCATATTTTTTCAGTTAAAATGTAATTTCTTCATTTCAATTTGGGATCTATTTTTTTTATTAACTTAAACCTTTTTCGTGTTTTTGTTCTTTTTGCCTATTTTTCCACGGTGCAGGCTTTCGCATGGGGCATGGGGCTGGGTGGAGCCACTCAAGAGTTAATAGCAGATAACGCAGTTGTACTTCTACAACGGTGTCATTTGCTGATGTTTCACGGTTTTTGTTGCGTAAAGCCATGATGTCGGACGAGAACCGGATCCAAGTTAGGCGCAAAGGGAGGCAGGCGGGGATTCACTTCTGACGAATCGGACCCCAAGGGCGATGAAATTGCGAGGAGGATTGAAGGGGTGCTACCGAGGGAGGGGCGGCGGGGGGAGGTATTTTGAAGGTAAATAGGAAGTGACAAGAGACTTGTTCTTATGTTGTGGTGCGTCGGGCCGACTGGCGCCAAGCGGCTCTTTAACAAACGGGATCCAGAATGAATCGAGGGCCCCTAGAAATGGAGAACAGAGAGCAGCCACGGTCCCACACAAACACAACACCTCCCCTCTGGTGCTTGAGGGTCCTACGATGTCTTTTACGACATAGGCGATAGGCTGCATACCGCAGAAGCGACTTGCAGTTTACAGGTTAATAAATCCAAGAAATACACTAAAGTTCTACGGTGACGACTCGTCCATATTTAAAAGGATCGAGGCTTTTCATAACCCGTAACATTATCACGCAATAAAAAAAAAACAGTCGCGTGCTAGTTATTAAAATGCAGTGCGATTTAATCACGGTCGTATACAAGGAAGTGTTGTGTGCATCGGAATAGAGAAGCACTCACCGCTGGGACTTTGTCTCTCTGAAATGCACTCATCTGTTTTCGTTTCCTCGCCGCATCTGCATCTGGGTTCTGGGTTTTTTTCTGGGAATGACCCGGGGCTGCGGAGCCCGTTTAAAGTGGCAATGTCCGGTTTTATTGGGTGCTGCCCTTTTCCATCAAGTCGTTGGAGCGGCGAGTCGGGGGGGGGGGGGGGGGGGCAGATGCATATAGTCTAGGCTGTGGGATTCAATTCACAGGGAAAAAACCTCGCAAAACAAAGGCAGCCTGGTCGAAGCGCGATACCGCTTAAGCGTAAAAAAAAAGAAAAAAGAAATAATTGCATATTCAAATAATAACACGTCAGTTGCGCGCAGTTGCCGTTTAAACTAATATATATATATGTAAAAAATAAATATATATATATATACACATACACGCACACACCGCGAAAGCCTAAAAATAATTTTAAATAAAAAAGTCTAAATATAAAAAACGTATAGGATACGACTATTGGTCTTAGCCTATGGCCGTGGATTGCACTAATTTTTATGCGACAATAACCTACTGTGGCTTAACGGCGTGATCCATTCTGAGACGGAGTCAGTGGGACGGGTTGGTTTTTCTGGAGGCGAGGGAGCTCTCCATCGAACGTTGTAAAATCACAAGCCGAGCGAGGTGACGTCTCCGCCGGCCAGGAATCGAGGGGCTGACCCGGTGCTTGGCTTGGAAATGGGGGTGGGATTTCCCGATCTTCCCTGTCATTGGTTAATATTTTATCCTGTTGACATGTTTTCTTACCGCTAATGCTTCCGACACCTTCTTGTCCACCCCCCACCCCCTCTCTCTCCTAGGGTCTGTCCGGAGCTGTCAAAACCACGCCTATGGAGGCCCACAATTGGTCCGGGAAGCGTAAAATCAGCAATCAAAGGGGCTTGGTTCGTTAGTGTTGGGATCGAGGCAGGAAGGACATGCGAGATAGTCACAGTTCCACGGCGAACGGGGCAACATCTCACCACCAAGTCTCTCCGCGAGCGCAGTGCGGACCGATCGCGCCAGCCTTCCGAGAGACGGAGCTCATTTTCCGAACGCGGCCGGCCGAGGCGCACCGCAGAGCCCGGTCACTGTTCTCCACAGGCGGCTCGCCGAGCGCACTTTCGTCGGGATTTTTTTTCTCCTCTTTTTTTCTTCCACTATAAGGGACTTGGCGGAGGCATCCGACGAAGATCACGCCAGATCGTCCGGCGATTTCTCCTCTCCCCGTGAATTTATCACACGTTATATTTGGGACTGCGTTGTACATCACCCAATCCCGTGCGTCTTAGAAAGCAATTCGGGAAGCGGATCCACACCGGTGTGGGTGGTGTGCGCGTCTGTGTGTGTGGTGTGGGGGGGGGGGTACCACTGAATATTATTTCACTTCGAAATTGTTTTGGATGCACCGATGAGAGATCCAGTTTTCACAGGGACTGCCATGGCTTATCACCCTTTCCACGCTCACCGGCCGACCGACTTCCCCATGTCATCATTCCTAGCGGCTGCGCAGCCCTCCTTCTTCCCGGCGCTTGCGCTGCCTCCCGGCGTGATGACCAAGCCGATCCCGGATCATACGCTCGCCGCGGCGGCCGAGGCTGGGCTTCACCCGGCGTTGAGCCACCACCACCAAGCCGCCCACCTTCGCAGTTTGAAGACGTTGGAGCCGGAGGAAGAGGTGGACGACGACCCGAAAGTCACACTGGAAGCCAAGGACCTTTGGGACCAATTTCATAAACTAGGAACGGAGATGGTTATTACCAAATCCGGAAGGTAAGACTGTCGCATGATAACTTTGTTATTATAGCCTTATTCCCTTAACGCCAAAACAAGCCCTTCATTCCAGAGAGTGGGGTTTGCGAAATTATTCGTTTTTTTAGGGTAAATAGTGAAATGGTAGCATCTTCATAAGGCCCACAATCGTCCAGGCCTCGATAAGGAGTTTTTTTTTTAAATTATTATTAAACATTATTACGTAAAAAAAACACCACAATATAACTAATTGGGGTATTAGTAAATTCGTTTTAGCCCAGATGACTTCCACATTTTATTATCGTAATATTAAAACATCAAAAGTCCTTTGACGTTGTTATGGTTGTGTGATTTCAGGTTAGAATATAGTGACGAATTAAGCTTTGTCCATTTACTCAGTGAAACCCTACAGCTGAAGGAAAGGGGCTCATAATTAGGACGTGGGT
>NC_137197.1:32230946-32273446 GCF_960531495.2 Zeus faber | reverse complement strand
AAGTGAGGGACCGCCCCGCCCCCGAAAAGAAAGACGACTCATCGATATTCAGCACGAGAAACCTGGAGAAGGACAAAGCGGAGGGCCGGCACAGGAAGGACCCTACAGAGCCTTCCAAAAAGGAAGCAGAGACAGGAGGCGTGGGGGCCAGTAAGGAGGGCTTCTCCCCTCTCATGGTGCAGACGGAGAGCCCCTCGCACTTCAGCCCCAGCCACTTACAGAGCCTAGCTCTGTCCGGTCTGCACAGTCAGCAGTTTTTTAACCCCCTCAACGCCGGATCACCACTTTTGTTTCATCCAGGGCAGTTTGCTATGGCCCCGGGAGCTTTTTCTGCCATGGGCATGGGGCATCTCTTGGCCTCTGTATCAGGAGCGAGTGGTTTGGAAAATGGCAACCTCTCCACCCAGACCACCGGAGGCACATTCCCCTTCCATTTGTCACAGCATATGCTCGCTTCTCAGGTAAGAGAGACCTTTCCACATCTAACAAAGTACAACCTTCGGGTCTATGAGAAATGGTAGCACACCTCTAGCATGATGAGATAGCAGCATCTTAAGAATGATTGTAGTCATACAGCTAAGACATTTGTGCTGAATGATTAGGTGACAGCTTTGAATCCATGCTAGCCCAAACTGTCAACCGCTGCTTCCCCTCGTCACATTCTTTTTGCTATTGTTAATTGGAAACAACAACTTATTAGCTGTAAACCGGTAGTAGCGTTCAATTTAGTTTTGGAAATGAAACATGGCCGGGGTCAAACTACAAAGTGAAAACAGCTTGGACTATGTTTTCTTCATCTGTTGTTTTATTTTGTCCTGCCAAATGTTTCTGATTAAAGATATAATACAATCATCATAAACAGCCATATTGACAACACATCAAAATCAGCCAACTATCAATTGAACCCCCAAAACACACACACACAAACACACACACACACACACACACACACACACACACACACACACACACACACACACACACACACACACACACACACACACACACACAAACATACATAATAAATAGTTCATTTACACATTGATAAATACATTTAAAATGTATTTATCTCAGGCCTACATATAATAATGTCTAATATAATACATTTTAGGCAGCTGAGAAATATAGTGCCCCATGTATTAGGTAGGTTTACAGATATCTAAATACATTTTAACTTTTTAATTCATTTGAATTTTGAAGCAAAGCATATTTAATCATCCTTTAGAAGAACATTGAGGAAAATATACAGTTAAATTGAACACATTCAATATTAAAACGATTTGAGGAAAAAAAGTTGTTAATTTAGGGCTGTATATTATATAATATTTTTGCCACCAGTTGAAAATATTTATATATATATAAACGTATGTATATGTTATATTGTATGTATGTCGATGTGGACGTCCGGCTGTTACGATTTTTAATATATACTTGTCATTATACTTGTTTTACTTTTTTTCCATTATTTTTGTTCTGTGCTGAGACAAGAGAATTTTCCCTCGAGATAATAAAAAAGCTGACCGGCCTGTGTGCTCCGACCTAACCGCAGCCTTATCTCCCGTATTTCAGGGCATCCCCATGCCTACTTTTGGAGGCCTTTTCCCGTACCCCTACACCTACATGGCCGCAGCTGCAGCGGCTGCGTCAGCCTCCGCCCTCCCGGCGACCAGCTCCAGGAACCCCTTCCTGAGCAGCTCCCGTCCTCGGCTCCGCTTTAACCCTTACCAGCTTCCCGTGTCGATCCCTGCGGGCTCGAGCCTGCTCGCCGCCGGCCTGCCGGGCGGCTTGAACGCCGGATCAGAGTCGTCTAAATCAGGTAGCAGGGAGACGAGTCCCGCGCCTGACCACCACAACCACAACCACAAGACCGGCTCAGGGGCGAGGGCCGGTTCGCCCAAGAGCAGCAACCTGAAAGACTCCATCAACGAGCTGCAGAACATCCAGAGACTGGTGAGCGGCCTGGAAAGCCAGCGAGAGTCGTCTCCGTCCAGGGACTGTCCTAAGTGATGCAGGCCCTCAAACGCCCGGGATATAACAATTCCATTACGACTAAAACAAATCAAATGGACGTAATGCTTTTTGTCTTGTACAGCAACATCACACCGATTGTCCTCCAGGCTTTTGTTTTTGGCTCTCAGACACTGTGGGGACCGTGCCACGGATCCCCACTTAAAACCGTGCGGTGGAGGTCGGTGTGTACACTGAAACATGAAACATGGGAACCAAAAGTGTTATGAGATTGACCCCCCCCCACCCCCAACTTTGTATGCGGGCCCTAAGGTATAAAGCTACATCCAAAAAACTGTTTTCATAGCCTATATTTCAAAAGGGATGGAAAAAAACGCTCCGTCAATACAGGATGCTTATCATTTCTGCCGGATGATTTCTTTCTCTCTCTCTCTCTCCTTTCCGCTCTCTCTCTCTCTCGCAACTATTTATGTAATAAAAAAGACAATAATAATAATAATAAAAGTATGTAAATAAGGTAGGATACGAGAATATGCAATCGGTATTAATTTATTCAAGGCTGTGTATATTGGCGTGTATATATTTTTTGAATTTAACTTTTTTCTTTTTGTTTTCATTTTTCATTTTACATGAACGTATCTATACTGTAAATGAAAAGCTTATTCGGCGCTTGTCGGTTTGAAAAGACCACACCAACGACCCATGGCAGAGAAAGTTGGTCGGCCAGCCCTTGAAATCACGCACCCTCTTGTGCGTGCGTGTGTCGGACACGTAAAAAAGAAAAACAATAAAAAAAAACAAAAACAACCAACAACAACAAAAAACAACCTCAGGTTATTTCACTCCCCAACAGGAGCGATTCCGAGCAAAATACTCCTGTAATGGACGCGTCGTTCATGCATATGTTATTCATAAATGGGCTTTATTTAAAGACGAGGGTCATCTTGTTTATGCTGGTTGTCCGGGTAATATTTTTTCCAACTGTCTCACAATTTCAATAAAAAAAAATCTTGTGTTAAACGGTAGTAGGGTTATTTATTTATTTATTATTATTATTATCTCTTAATGTATAATTCATAGTCTCGCTTTGACCCCTATTTATAATAGTAATCTAACCAATAGCCACGCATATTACTTACGCGTAAACACACACACGCACGCACACACTTGCAGAATTGAAATTCCTATTCCACTGATTGTGAGGTAACGGCGCCCTCTCTCGTCAAAATATTTTTTTTGGGGGGGGGGGGGGTAAACGTTTTATTGTCGCTGTTTGTTTATTGGAATTCAAATCGGGTTGTCAATGGGGTGGTTTATAAATTAATATTCATGCATAATTGAAAATATAATTGAGAAACATGACCAACATTTCTGTCTGGCCGAGGGAGCCAAACAACTTTTTTTTGGTGGCGTTTTTATTATTCGATGATAATGGTAATTCAACCTTAGTTTAATCAAAGATTTATTCCATTTATTATTAATTATTATTAATTATTATTGTTGTTATTAAATAATAATAATAATAATAATAATAATAATAATAATAATAATAATAATAATAATAATAATAATAAATTGAGATCGTCTCAATACATGGAAAGGTTGTATCTCGACCTATTTTCAGCAGAGCTGCTGTGAACGCCCCTTACCATTTCCTGGAGTATTGTGTCCTTAGCTGTATTTTTAGAAAGACAATGTTAATGTAAGTATTTATAGGAAGACAGAGACACGGAAACGCGTTCTCTCCCTTTCTCTCGATGACACATCCGTTGCAGACGTGGCCGCATTTAGCCCAAATATTCAGCCCTGCACAAGTTGTTAAAGGTTGACCCATGATCAGGGTGAATGCAAGGATTCATATAGGGTATTGGGTATAAAGGCAATTTAAAGTGGTAATTTCTAAGGTTGTCCTTCTTGGCTGGACAACCCCAATTCCCAGTCCCATAATTCCGTCGAAACTACAACATTATTCTTTTTGACATCTGGGTTTTAACCTGTCTTCGCTCTCATATGGTCAGTTTAGTTTCTCAAATTGGCTATAGGCCTTCTTAAGATCAATTGATTTTTTTTTCTTGGTCACTTGAGGTGGTGGTGGTGATATTTTTTCCATCCCTATTGACAATTTACTGACCACCACGCTGGTTTATTAGATTCACCAAGGCTGCCTTTCGCTTCTTGTGCGTGCCAGACCCTTTGGATTCTTGCCGGAGAAGGAGGACCCCGCCACCAACAATGGAGACAGCATACAGAGGAGCATATGCATAGTATATACAAAAACGTGTCAAATGTGAGATATTTAAAAAAAATAATAATACAAACTATTACCACAATCAACAGGAAAATCGATTAGTCTTAAACGAATATTTTTTGCACACCAAACATTTTTCATGTCTGTTTTTGGCGGAGTGGTGGCGCAAAAAAACCACAAAAAAACCTCTCCCTCTACAACACTGGGAAAGGGTTAAAGCGAGGAAGTTTTTAGGAGGAGAGGCGCTCGGACGCCGAGCCACTCCGGCAGCAGACAGCCCTTTGTCCAGCAACCGGCGCCTGTCGCCTGCCTGCCGGCCACAGCCTCCCCACACCCCGGCACAAAAGCGAGGGGAGTGGGAGGGGGGGGGGGGTGTACGGTTCCTAATTAGAGATCCCTCTCTTCTTGTCCATTTTCTTTCCTTTCTGCAGCGGTAGTCACACAAAAAAACTCTCATTCTATTGTCGCCGCTCTGTTATCTTCAATTAACAGTGCGGGGCTCCTCGACCTCGTACTCCCGGATAAAAAACTGTTTGTCTAAAACAATCAGTCAATGACTGATCAATGGGCTCCCGTGGCGCGGCCTCGCGGATCGCAACTAACGACTGGTGACGTTGCGGGGGTAAAAAGGCCAAGATTATTCACAACTTCGTTAAACGATCAGTGTGTGCCGCTGTTTATGTAGGGCGACCATGTGGGGACCTCGACGAGGTCCGGGGCCCAAATATAAAGTCCTTGCAGTTAATTAACAGCGTCGACGTGACACTCGGCCAATAAAGTGTAAAAATATTAACAAAAAAAAGAAAACCTGACGCAATCTTATACATATTCTGAATAATCTAAAATCAATACTTTATTTCAGCTGTAATATCTTCAAACACGTTAAATATTTAAGCAAGATGCATGCAGGCTCCTCTCGTGTGACAAAATGAGTTAAAACGTTAATAAAGACATGAATAAAAACATAAAAATAACTTGATTGTACACGTTGTGAACGTGTCGGTTTTGTTGGAAATGATTATTTATTGAGTTATTCATTGTTCCTAGTGTGAAAACTTCCTTATGGGGTGACATTAATATTAATAGGCTTATCTGACTGTCCTTAGACAATGCCTTAGACACTGATTGTTAGTCTTTTAATAAGGACCCTAAATTTGACTGAATGATAAGACCCAATTTGAGAAATGTTTTAATTCTTGGACTAATATTTAGTCCAAAATTATATACCGGTCTACATTAGTATAGTTACAAAACTACAGCACAGGAAGTAACAGTGGTTTAATTATGATCAAAATAAAACTGAAGTGGGACTATTAATCATTTTGCATGGGGGACTCCCTGTAGCCCCTTGACCCCGCCCCCGGGTCTCTCCTCTGCAGTTGGAATATGAGATCATTTATTTTTCATGATACGTAAACTGCCGTTAATAATTTGCGATAGGTTCCACGGGCAAACGCCGCTTTTTGCATTTATTTAGCGCGAAGTCTTTAATTTTAATGTCATGGTCTCTGTGACAGGGACACTTAAAAAAATGTATCTCATTAAATCAAATACGGCCTTAACATTTGTTAACATTGTGTTCGTCCTGATCCGTAAGAAAAGGATGGAAAATACCATAGCAAAAAATAAGGGGGGGGGGAGCCATCATGTCAAGCAAGAAAGAAAGAAAGAAAGAAAGAAAGAAAGAAAGAAAGAAAGAAAGAAAGTAAGAAAAAATAGAAATGGTTTCTTTGCAAAGGGCTGTCGGGAATATCCACGGAGCTCGTTAGACCCTCGCTCATCGTGGACCTGGAAACGCGCAGTGGCGCAAGTCACAGCTGCGAACACCAGGGGCACAGCACCGATTATTTGCATCTGTTCTGCACTAAGCCAAGCCAACACATGAGTGTATCACGGGGGGCGTAGCTCACATTGTATATGACACGTAACACAAAGTAACGCTCGGACATTAACTTTTGCACTCTTTATACAATGTGTATACACTGTACTAAGACCCCCCCCACCAAACAACTCGATTTCCCTAACGGGGGGGTAAAGTGCAATTCCATTCAATTTATTTTCAAAAAGGATAAACAATCCTAAATGATGTGTGTACTGTGTATGGCAAGTGTCTGTGTGTGTGTGTGTGTGTGTGTGTGCGCGTGCGTGCGTGCGTGCGGGCCCACGTGAATTGAATTGAATTATTGATCTCTATATGTCTATGCAGTTTTGGAAGACTTGACAGGGACTATTGATAGATTGATAGTGTAGGATCAGCACTATCTTTAAACCTTTCCCTGGAGGGGGCGCAGTGCAGGGAACACTGCAACTTCTATACTGTGCCACTGTGCAGTTATCGCGTTCAACAGTAAAAACAACCACAACAATAGAAAAAAAAAAAACCACTTGGAAACATTATTCAAATCTGCTTGTGTCTACGATTTAAAAAAACGAATATAAGCGTATAATTGTTTCTTCCACCATTAATCACTATTTGACAATCAGCGTTTCACAACAGACATCTGCAATACGTTTCTGACCAAATACAGTTGAACACAGCTTGTTTGTGCGTTTGTCCGTGTGCGTTGAGTGCGCGTGTTTGCACGCGTACGCGCGGCCTAGTTATTGGATTAAAAAAAAAAAGTAAAAAAGATTTGCGGAGTTGAACGCGGACACCCTTCCACGCAGGAGCGTCGCCCCCTCCTGGACGTCCTGCTCCGCGTTTGCTTTTAACCCTTTGTGTCGTCGCAGAGCCGCGGCCCTTCAGGGTTGACTGGCACAACAGACACGCAGTCCATTGGATTCCACATACACTGCCCTTCTCTACTCCACCTCACGGGGAGATTGTTGGATTATTTCCGAGTGAGTCTGCCCATTAATCTGGAAAAAATACTGACATTTGGAAAAATCAAGGCGGAACCTTATCATACAAAAGACGAATATATGTGTGTGTGTGTGTGTGTGTGTGTGTGTGTGTGTGTGTGTGTGTGTGTGTGTGTGTGTGTGTGTGTGTGTGTGTGTGTGTGCGCGCGTGTGTGCGTGCCACATAAAAAAGGTTTATAAGGGATTGGCTTATCCGGGAATTGCGGACTACGCAGCTAAGCTATTTACCACACATCTCCTACATTTTGTCTAAATCAAACAGAGCACAGTGGCAGTGAATTATAAATACCAGAGGAGCAGCGCTTCTGAGAGGCGGTAGTATTGCGTTTAGCCACTAGATGGCACAAACACCTATTTTGGGAAAACACCATTGAAACCGATGCTTTGTCACATAAGTTAAAGTTTCACATTCACATTTGAGTAAATGGGAGGGGGGGGGGGGGTACTTAACACTTCTAGTGTCTCGCTGTGTTAGAATTGGGAAAAAGAGATGATAACAATTCTTGATTGTGTTGATTAGTTAAATCATGTAATCATATTTTGTTTTATATTTGTAAATATCTGACCTAGATATACTTTTTTCATGTTTTCATATTGGGCACATGCGTGTGTATTTGTGATGACGTAAAGCGTCACACAGACTGCTTTGGTCCGCGCGGGTTCTCTCGCTGAGCATTGTCGTTTGTAACGAACACGCAACCATGCCCCCACGGAGATGAATAGAGGAGATTAGTAAAGACTAACAGTGTGCGGCCTAGGAAGAACACATTACTCCCTAAGACCTTGCCAAACACAACACGCACACACACACACACACACACACACACACACACACACACACACACTAGTATGGTTTATTTATATTTGGAACCCTGTAGTAACGTTGTTGGGACGATAGGGGGCGTTTTAGGAACGACTCAAATCCAAAATTTGTTTTTTGGGGAAACATCTGAATGCGACCACTTTTACGGTGTTCACTCACTAATAGTTTGCACACACACACACACACACACACACACACACACACACACACGCACACGCACACGCACACGCACACACACATACACACACACACACACACACACATACACACACACACACACACACACGTGAGTAAAGTTATCTCATAGCCTGTGTAGGAAGTATCTGTATTAAGAAAATAAAATCCACAAGCTCATTCCAAAGAATCCTCCCCAATCCTCCTAGATACTCCCCTAGAGCATCGATTCTCAGCGGTGTGTGCGGGGGAGCCCCCAGGGGTCCTTCGTGGGGTCCCAGGGGGTCCCTGCAGCAAAAAAGATGAATAGTTCATCTCCATTTACAAGATTACCATTACACCACCATTAGAGAATTTGCATTAATGACTGTCTTTGATCATAATTTCACTGTCATATCCCGAAATGCAGTATCGAAATTTGGACTAAATCACATGTAACAATGAAAATCCTCTTGAGATAGGGTCCCAGAGACAATATGTTGTCCGCGGCCCGATTCTGATCAAGTCGATATGGGGGAAAAGGTGCAGAATGTTTGTTGTAAAGGATGGCAGATTGTTTGCACGCGGCCAGTTTTACGAGTTAGAACAAGAACAAAAAAGGGCTCAGCCTGCTTTAAGAAGGAGCCATGCAGAGAGGAATTGAGGTGGCTGGGGGGGGGTTCTAAGCGAGGACTTCCACCGTGTGGGGGCGGCAGGCTTTTGTCGGTTGGTTAACCCAGGTCCCATGTCACCCCCCCCCCCCCCCGTCACATGTTTTGGGGGATCAGCCTCTGGCAAACTCAGGGAGGTGTGTACGCAGGGCAAGAGGGTTTTGACCAGGACCCGCACCCGCCAACCACATGACGGCCACATACCGCTTCTTAAATGTGGACTAAAATCACCAATTGACCCCTGTTACCAATATCATATATGAACTAAACGGCCCCTGTGTGTGTGTGTGTGTGTGTGTGTGTGTGTGTGTGTGTGTGTGTGTGTGTGTGTGTGTGTGTGTGTGTGTGTGTGTGTGAAACGAAACCAACCCTGTAAAAATTAATTCACTGAACCAAAAGGAAAAAAAGTATCACACAAGTGATATTTTGATATTTTGTTGTCTTGTCTCATATGATAAAACCCCGGTTAACTGTCTATACGATATCATGTGCGCTTTCATTTATTTATTTATTTTTCCAATATATTTATTTAAAATTTTTAATGATTTATTATCATTATTATGATTATGATTGTTGTTGTTTCTGTTATTATTATTATTATTATTATTATTATTATTATTATTATTATTATTATTATTATTATATTTTTGCTAGGGAGGTCATATTTTAAAGTAGATTTAAAGACATTACTTGAGAAGTATTTATTTTATGTAATATTCACAAATTTTAATTTAAAAAATGATGTGATAACTCATTCGACGAATATTGATATTACGTCCGAGGGGGAAAGTGCCTGTTATTTTTTTTATTCTAATTTTTCTTTTCTTAAATTAAAGTTAAATAGTAGCCTAACCTTTTGTTACAGCGTAACTTGACACAGGTTATACACAAATGTAGAGATGGTTATAACATGATTATAAAACTAGGGATGTTAAGAAGAGTTATACAGTATCAAAAACACACTCTCATACACAAATACATTATCTTCTAGACCTATAAGTTTATAAGTAAATGTATTTTTTTTTTATAAAAATCATTGATTTAAAAAAAAGATTAAAAAAACATATAATTATGTAACTATAAAATAAATATATATGTATCACTTATTTTATTTAACCTAAATGTATTATTGTTTGGTTGAGTGCCCTGGGAAATATGGATTAAGGTATGTAACACTGCGACTCATTTTAGATCTGTGTGAACAGAATGTACACGCGTTCCTTAAAATTATGCATGTCTTGAAAAGCATTAATACATAGAAAAACTACTAACTTCACCGCATTATATTAGGATATTGCTTCATGAATTTGCTCGATTGAATACAAGAATCAAAACATGTATTTATCTCTTTTAAATAAATGAGACTGGCTGTGGAATAACCATAACGGACCATTCGATGGGTATCACTTGAGTCTAGATTTTTTCTTATGTTAAGTGGGCTTCAAATTGCCCAAACACGAAGAGAAGAAGGTCACAGCCTTCCTCTGCGCGTGTCAAGGAGGAAACTTTGAGTGGGTTTTTTTTATAAATTCCATTGCGATCCCGAAACTCTCTCTCAACTCCAGCTTCTCCTTCTTTTTTAAAGGAAAGGATCTATTCTGACCGCACACAGCTTTTGCCCTGTGCCATATGAAAGGGTCTTTCTTCTTTGAAATCGTTTAAAATCAAAATTAAAAACAAGATTAAACAAAGATTGTCACTTAAAGTTCAAATAAAATAAAAAAAAAGGACTTATGGAGTAGATATACCCAGATCAGTGTATAAATTGCTTTTACACTTGATACAGAGGTGTATTGATTATTTTTATGAATGGTTTATTATATATTGTCTTTTTATTCTTTCTTTTTAATTATTATAGTATTATTACCTATGTGTGCTGCTGTAACTGGACACTGTAAATTCAAGATTCAAGATTTTTATTTGTCACATACATATACATACTTTCATACATATATGCAGTGAAATGTAATAAAATATGAATAAATATTTAAGTTCAATGTATGTATGTATGTATGTATGTATGTATGTATGTATGTATGTATGTATGTACAGTATGTATATATGTATGTATGTACAGTACGTACAGTATATGTGTCTGTATGTATTTACAGTGTATATATGTATGTGCACAGCATGTATGTATGTATGTATCATCTACATCCATCTGCCTTACCCTAAAAAAAGGTGCCATAGAATATAACAAGTTAAACACAGCGTTAAGACAGACAGACAGACGGACAGACAGACAGACAGGCAGACAGACAGAGAGACCGGCAGACAGACAGACAGACAGACAGACAGACAGACAGACAGACAGAACAATACAGATAGATGGATGAACGATAGATAGACAGACAGACAGACAGACAGATAGATAGATAGACAGACAGACAGACAGACAGACAGACAGACAGACAGACAGACAGACAGACAGACAGATAGACAGACAGACAGATAGATAGATAGATAGATAGATAGATAGACAGATAGACAGATAGACAGATAGACAGATAGACAGATAGACAGATAGACAGATAGACAGATAGATAGATAGATAGACAGATAGACAGATAGACAGATAGACAGATAGATAGATAGACAGATAGACAGATAGATAGATAGATAGATAGATAGATAGATAGATAGATAGATAGATAGATAGATAGATAGATAGATAGATAGATAGATAGATAGATAGATAGACAGATAGACAGATAGACAGATAGACAGATAGATAGATAGACAGATAGACAGATAGACAGATAGATAGATAGACAGATAGACAGATAGATAGATAGATAGATAGATAGATAGATAGATAGATAGATAGATAGATAGATAGATAGATAGATAGATAGATGATATACTGTATATTTATAGTACCAGAAGCTATTCATTCTTTGCTTTTCTTCTGTCGACGTGGAAACTGTCACTCATTTGAAAAAAAAACACAATTTGTGAACTAAACAGAAACACATATATGTTTCCCCAAGTAAAAATAAATATTTTGAAAGAAATCACACGATGACTGATTCGTTTATTAAATGCAATCTCAATTATTAAAGCCTGGGTGGTGGGTGGGGGTAGTGCCTTACCAGTCGGATGGCGAGAGAGTAAAAGTCTCCCCGTTGTCTGTGCACGCGCTTTGAACAGTAATGGAACCAATCATTGGGCAGCAGGGTGGAAAGCAACCAATCCGATGTGAGATATTAAAGCGAGAGGGATATGGGCGTTAGAAGAGGGGGGGGGGGGGGGTTAATGTCCATTATTTCCAGAGAGAGAGAGAGCGCGGGACATCATTATAAGCAGAAGTACATTTGGTGTTTTCGTTCTAAATGTGAAATCCGTTGCAACAGAGGAGAAAAGTTTGACCCAAAACACAAAAATGTAAATTCATATTTATGTGGTAATATCCCCCCCTCCATTTATACCTGTGATTATCAACATTTTTCATATCAAGGGCCCTCAACTGGACAAGCATGAGGAAACGGGCCCCAAGATTTTGTCTCTGCGACCGCGATCTCGGAACTTTTTTTTATTGTTAGATATGATTTAACCTAAAATCCCACACCTTTTATACTACAGTGAGGGAGATAACAGTGAACCCAGGATCAAAACAGTCAATTTTGTACGTTCTCTTAACCGTGCTGATGTCGTCGTGTCGATTAAAAATATTAGATCTTTAACTATTCATCTTTATTTTTATGATGGGACCACCCTGTAACCTCTTCGGTGGTTCCTGGGAGGATCCCCGGACCCCACTTTGAGAACTGCTGCAATATAAGCTGCCCCAAAAAGCAGAACAGTTACCACGCAATTTATAGTCCTTATTCATTTATTCCAGATTACCAATAACTCGGGGTGCCTAAATAAGGTTAAATGTAGGCCTACACTCTTAGAAATTACCAATAAAAAATAATAATTGGGCCAAAGGGGCCATTAATAGGGCCATTTTTTAAATTTCTACATTGGCACCATTTTTTCATTGTGTTCAAATCATGCCCTTTGTCGCATTATTTCGAATAAATAGAGAGCTCAAAGTAACCTTATTTAAATGCTCATTTTACACGCTCCTGCTCAGAATCCCGTTTGCAAAGTGATTTAGGAATGATCCAACAGTTTCATTGCATGTTATTTAGGCTTATTTAGTTAAGACTAACTCTAACCTCATCTCTTTCCTTTTTTTTGGACCGCATGCACATGGGGAGTGAAGTTGGAATTCCCTTCACAAAACCCTTTTCATTTCAGCTGTAATAGGGGAAGAAAATCGAACATTTTATTGCGGGGTCTCTTTGGGTAAAAAAAAAAAAAAAGAAAAAAGAAAAGGGCTGAGTTTCCTCAAATGGGAAGGACAACATCCAAAAGGGAGCCCAGAGGTCACTCACATCAGGGAAGCCGCGCCAAAGGTAAGAAAATATCCTTATCCTAGAGAGGTTATTATAAAGTTATACTACAGTTATTATTGAGTTATTTTCATCATTTGTTTCGGTCACTTCAGTGTTTCCCCTGGGTTTGTTGTCTCCATAAAAAAAATACACAAAGGTGTGAAAAAAAATAAGCTTGAGAAATTCAAAAATCATATTTTTCATCGGATGATCCGAGTTTGATTATAATTATAAATTTCATTATTAATTATATTTTTTTTCCTCAGGAAGGAACTGACGCAGCTCAACTTCAAATAGGCTTTTGGCCTTGTTTGTTATTTGCAAAGTTGTAGTCCAGCTATTGTTGTTCTAGCGCCTGGTTATTGAATCAAATAAATAATAATTTTTCTATTTTCCATTTTACCTTCATAACCTAGTCACATTATATCGATATTTGACACTGACGAAACAGAAGATATGCGCACTAGGCGACAATTATTTTATTGTAAAGGGATCAACTTTAAAATTGCTTTGGTTTCAAACTTATATTTTTGTTTTTAGGTTTTCTCGAGTTAAAAGGTGCATGTTTCTCCGTTTAAAGTTAGGAACACCTAAAAAGTATTTATTTTTTTACAAATCGAAGCCATTTTTAAGTTTTTGATTTTAAGTAAGGTAAATGATTGGTTCCTATAATGTTAATAGGGTGTTATTAGACGTCACATTTCCATTCAAACAAGTCAATAAAAAAATCACCAAGTAGTTTGTGCTGGAAGTCAAGACAGACCACACGTACTACACTGACCCAGTGTGTCACATTGTGTTGAATTCCGTTGTAAAAAAATGATATTAATAAATAAATATATGTATATATAAATCGTGGCTCAATTGCACAATATATAAAGCACAACATATTATTTTGAATAGGCGCTGAAAAGAAAAGTGACGTCTTTCACCAGCAGCATTGGGATAAATGTGCATTCTGCAAGAGGTGAAATGGAATGAGAGGTGGGGGGGTGACAAACGTTCAGGCTGTTCTCGGTCATTTGGTCACAGGATTTATACGCATTCTATGCGGTGCGACCCATTTAGCGCAAAACCGCAAGCTTATATTTCACCACGACGCATATACCAGAGGCCTCCATGCATGTCATTCATCGGCTGTGGCTGTTTACTGGATCATGGATGGAGGTGTGTAATGTGTATTGTGTGTGTGTGTGTGTTGGGGGGGGGGGGGGGTCGGGCCGGGTTATGGCTTATTACCATGTTATTGCTGTGTTATTGGCCCGTTATAGTCCCATCCCAATGATATTTTTTTTGTTGGTCACTCACACTCACACTATTTTTGGAGTTGTGATATAGTCCCTGGTTTTAAGAGTTATTAGGCTGCATGTTGTGCAGGTCTGGCATTTGCAGGGTAGGCCTAATGCAACGTGCATGATCGGATGATGGCTGTTTGTTTTTTGGAGGGTGGGTGTGTGTGTGGGTGTGTTGGGGGGGGGGGCTGGATGGGGTGGCGATCGCAACGTCAGGGCGGCGATGACAGGGTAGGGGGTGGGGATGGACGAATCGAGCGCCCGCTCTTGCGTTTTATCAAATTATGAGGCTGAGCGAACGTCGCGTGTGTGTGCGCGCGGTCGTGCGTGCGTGCGTGCGCGCGCGCGACCCTCAAGAACGCGTGCACCCCCGCGTTACCGGAGTTCAGATCGCTGCTGCACAGGCGCAACGGCAGCTTCCGAGCGACGGAGGCTTCAGCGAGACGGGGGGTGGGGGTAACACAGCTGTGGACTGGGGGCGTGCTCGAGTGCGGCCGTATCGCAGAAAGCGAAGCGCTCCACCGGGCGACGGGGCGTCGGGCCACCTGCGCACCGCTGTGAGCGCGTCCCAGTGGAGGAACGAAGCGGAAGGTGGCGCAGAGATGGATTTAAGCAAATGAGAGCTGACTGCGCGAGGTACAGTGGGCTCTGCAATTACTCTTGCTTATCTGTCGCGTAATCTGCTTGCTTGTAAACAACGAGAGTCCATTACAGGCGAATGCATTTTATGAGATTAGATTAGGCCTCCGCTGCGGCGGCCTCTTTAGTGGAGGTGATGGAAAGACCACAGCAACGTCCCCACACATTGCATTAGATGAATAATAGTGTTAGTCATTATGTGTTATCCATTTAATTATTATTCTTATTCCTATTCTTCTTCTTATTATTATTTTATCAGCGTTCATACCCACATTGGGGTTTTCTTTTGTTATGTGCTGAATCGCTCAAACGCTAAACGTTATTTTGATGATGTCGGCCCAATTACGCCTTTAATTTCGTCGTGATCATGCGTGCCCCGCTGTAAACGGAGGTCTGGCGATGAAATTAGGCGTGAAGAGGGATCTTGTAAGACAAGATGAGATAGTATCCTACTTTACGTAATCTTTTTTTGGTTTATTCTTATTTATTTATTTTCCAAGATAGGATGGTACATTTTGAAAGTGAAAGCTGTCGTTGATTTTAAATTCCTAAGCATGGATGCCGAACTACTGACACCTGTCAGCTTTAGGCCTCCACATGAAGTTAATATTGGAGTGTATTGGAGCCTGTACCAGGCGCTATTGGCTCAGATCAGGGCCTACCATGGGCTACTGTACCTGTGGAAGATATCAACTTGACACTGTGTCATTGCATCATTTGATTTGTCAAGCATTTGCAGAGGAAAGGGGAAATGGCACCCAGAGGCGCACACTGGCATGGAAGATTTAAATTGTTGCCAATGCACTTGTCTCTATCACATGCCTGATTATGTGCTGCTTTTGGGTGTTACACTGAGCCTTTATCAGAAAAAAGCCTTTTTTTTATTTCTTAAAAACAAAAAATAAAAAATAAATAAAAAAAAAAAGGGGGGGGGGGGGGCTGCAAACCAGTTGGGGCTGCAAACCTCAACTGCTGTCTTTTTTCGGGGAAGGTCCACCAATGGCTCACATGCAGTACCCATAACTATGTTTTTGAAATCTTATGCTTGTTCCTTTTCTGTCAGTGCTTTCAACAGACAATTTATTTTTATAAAGCCATACCACACCACAGCTAAACTCGTAACTTTAATTGTGCTTCGACCACATCGCTTCCCACGGGGCACTAATAGTACAGCAGGCTAATATTTCCACACTCACACTCTCAGAATCTGCAAATTCACAGGGTCAAAGGGCATTTCTTTTCCATAGAAGGCTTGGCAAGGCCAATTCCAAGATGAATAACAATAGAACTAATGAAACGTTTATATGCAAATAGAGTAAAGCCAACATTGCCAGTGGAGACAGTGTTTTTCTTTTCGGTTTTTTTGTAATTATTATTATTATTCAGCAGACGGTGACCAGAGGTCCATCCGCCAAGAGGTTTATCGGATGGTCTAGTCCCGAGTGACAGACATGTACACAGAGTGTCTGGTTGACTGTGCTCAGTTAAAACAGGGCAAGTGAAAGGTCCAGTTTTCACACAGTGAAAACAAAAAAGAACCACTTACCCCATGCTCTTATCTTTATTAGATTTCACAAAATGCCTAAGTGGGTTTACAGTGGGTGACTCACTTATTTTACTTGAGTGAGGGTGTGTGTGTGGGTGGAGGGATATTTATAGTGTGTGAGACCGAAACACCAATTATCGAGGAAAAATTAATTATATACAAGACGTATATAATATCTACGTATCTATCTATCTATCTTTTAACGTTATATATCTATATATAGCATAACTGTATTATTCTACGGGGGGGGGGGGGGGTCTTGAAGTGAGCACAGAAGGTAGAGAATAGACACTGAATTTAAAACATATATATACAAATTAAAAATAAGTATAAAAAGACAGCCCAGGAAATATACAGCGTCGTTATTGTTATTTAAATGATAAATATAACATAAACATATAAATACAAAATAAGCAATGTAGCACATGGCAATGCGCAGTAACAATGACAGCAGGGAATTTATTATAGAGATGTCATAAAGCCTAAGTATTTTTAAAATCATCACTGTGTGTCACTATTTAATCATGAGATTAATTTACAGAATATTTAATATACTCAGAACGTTCATCCTTGTATTTAGATGCGCGAGTCCCCCTCCCCCCGTTCTGTTTTCTGATTGGCTTCTTAAATCACACGTCACATGTTGTGATTAATTCCAAGTCTGACTGAACGGAATTAATAATTAAACAAAAGAGAGATTAAAAGTGACCCATCACCATCCACCGCTTCATCTGTGTGTGCTGTGTGTGCTCCCTCCACCACCACAGTTCAGAACTACTGTCTAGGCTACACGTGAAGACGCTGTTTATTAACCTTCTTAGTTAAAAGAAATTGGGACCCGCCATAATGGTGTAACCCGAGTAAATATGGAGGACACTCAGGGTGATTAATAATTATGTCAATTTAAGAGTGATTTCATGAAAACATCTGAGAAATGCATCATTGCTCAATCCCAAGAATCGACACGTTGTGTTAACGTCTAATTGTTTTTTTTGGAGGAAAGAAATTGGCCTGTTGCAAAAAAAAACCGCTCAAATGGACCTTCTCAAAATGTAAAAAAAAGTCAAATTAATATGTGTTATCACCCACAGGGCTACCAACGCATTTCACAAAACTTAATAAAATAAGATACTAAAATAAACATAACATTGCAATGCAAATGAAACTCATACTGCACATACACAAAGTCGCATGCATCACATCGTGCAAGCACGTTTCAAGGAGGAATACCATAATATAATATATAAAATATCCTGATCCCACATTTTTAAATCAGTACCGACCTTCAGAGATTCCCAACGAAATAACTTTGCCCTGACTCTTATCGCAATTCAGTCAAAACTGTTTACACTTAAAAAAAGGGAAATTTATAATAAGAATATTTATTTAAATATGTCTTTATTGAAAAACGTAATTACTGAGATATTTATTGACATATTTATTTATTGAAATATGCATTAATTATTAATTAAACAATTAATCAATGAATTTATTGAATATATACATTTATTTATTTTGTTATTTTTATAAAATGATCAATGTTAGTCAACGTTAAGGTACAACTTTAATGAATGAATTAATAATTCATATGTGTAAAATCTCATCAATATAAAAATTTGAATTAATTTTGTCTTGGTGACAATGGCGTGGAGACAACTTTCATTGACTTTCATAGTAAATATTGATCCCATTAACACAGTATGGACGGACAGAGGGTCGGAAACTGCATGATGTTGAAACATATTACACAATAGCAAACTATTTTTGTATTTATTTTCTTGATACAAAGAGTTGAATAGTGTTTCATTGCCACAGAGATGCTCCAGGAGAAGGCTTCAGCTGTGACGGATGACTACATGACCAGGGTCCAATCCACGGATGGGGCTCCGCTGGCTCCAGACCCCTCACACCTGGGACTGCCCACAGCTCCCATCACTCCCAGTGGCAATGAGTCCGACCAGGTATAAATTATTTTTCTTCTTCTTCTTCTTGTTCTTCTTCTTGTTCTTCTTGTTCTTGTTCTTGTTCTTCTTGTTCTTGTTCTTCTTCTTCTTCTTCTTGTTCTTGTTCTTCTTCTTCTTCTACTTCTTCTTCTTCTTCTTCTTCTTCTTCTTCTTCTTCTTCTTCTTCTTCTTCTTCTTCTTCTTCTTCTTCTTCTTCTATTTTATTTATTATCATAATGAATAATAATAATAATAACAATAATAATAATAATAATAATAATAATAATAATAATAAATATTAGTTTAAATTCTTTCAATAGTGCAAGGGAATAACTGGAATATCTGTCTCTGTCCAAGAATAGATCCTACTAAGAAAATAAAAATTAAATCAATGCTGGTATTAAAAATTAACTTTCCAAAACAGGCAAAATCATTTTATATATCATTATTAATATTCATTAGTAACGACGTGTCTTTGGAGTTAGATGCTCCAGACACGTTTGGAATGAATTAATTGAACATTTTCTTGTTTTTCAGACTATAGAGAGCATTAAGGTTGCTCTTCATGAGAGGGAGCTGTGGAAGAAGTTCCATGAGGCTGGCACAGAGATGATCATTACTAAAGCAGGCCGGTGAGTAACGCTCTCAACTACCAAGAAAGCAAGAACATAAAAAAAAACAGGAAAAAAATGTCCGCATGCACTTTCCTGTATATGTGAATGGATTTATTATCCAACTTAGTGTAAAAATAGTGTAGTGAAAATTGTAAAACTATTTTAATTACTTTAATTTGAATATTGGATATGGTCCTGAGTTGCTACCAAAACTTGGTTGAAATACTCCATACTGTGTCAGTTAATTTCTATAAATTGAAAAAATACAACGTTTTTGAGATAGTCTTTGGTGCACTACATTTTTGAGGCGTTTCCTCCAATAAAGGTATTTTGAAAATCTTTTTTTTTTTTTAAGATAGATGCACCACTGAACATATTTCGTGTAAAGACCCTTCATTCTAACAGATGAAAATAAAATAAAATCAGTGATAAATCACCGGGGAAAGTGGTCTTACAGCGTTGGATTCAGTACACAACATCATATCATGCCTTAGCATGACACAATGTTTAGACAGCTAATGGTAACAGTTAACAGTCAAAACCTTTGCATGGTGGGAAGAGAAAAAATAAAGGTTCCTGGACCAGTGTACATAATTGAAAACACAAATGACTGCTTCTCTGTTGGTTGGATTTAATGCGGCCCAAGGATTACATAGCCAGGCATCTGGACATTAACCAGAGAATGAGTCTACACTCTCAATTCAACCAGTCTCCAAAATATTGATAGGCTTGCTTTTTTTTCTTCAGTGAGGAAAAAGGCAAAACAAAAAGGTTGTTGTTGGGCTTGTCCAGCTGGTAACATGGGCTTTGAATCCTTCAAGCCCTTTGAAGAGGTATAGCAGCGGTTTGGTTATGCAGCTGCACCAGCAAACCTGACTAGTACCCCCACAGTTAGACGACCACAGTGGAAATCAATCTCCCTCCTCGTTGACCGACTTTTAAAAATATATGAACTGGCACAAATTGATATTGAGACAACAGTCAATTATTCAACAGTGTTATGGGTAGTGTGGGAAGTAGCTACTCACCATGTTGTCATGGCAATATGCATCTAGCTTTGTCAAGCTCTGATTGAAAATCAAATATTCTGTTAAAGCATCAGGATTGAGATAGTAGATTAATTACGTTTTGGGGATGACCTGGCTCCTTTATCCATGCACGCAGGATGGTATCCACACCCAATTTAACAACCCATGGCACATAGCTTGAACAATTCATGACATCTAGTATGAAGCTTGGTAGCATAGGAGTGTACTCTCATACAATACATTATACAGTTGTAATATCAGTAGTATAGTATCATAACATTTAATTAAAACATTTACAGTAAAACATAAAACACCAGTAACGTACAATATGTATCCTCTTAGATCCCTTCTGGGACTTTAAAGGAACAAATGAAAACTTATATTTTAATTTCAAACAAATTACCGGTATAAAGAGAAAAGGCAGGGTTTGTCAATTGAGACAGGAGCGTTACAGTGCCCATGCCTACTGCAGCCAACTTTGAATATCGGAACCAAATTGTGCAGAATAAGTCAGTGTTTCTAAACGTTTTTCATATTACAGACCATCAATTTAAAGGGGTCTTATTACCCTTTTCTTTATTTTCTGTCATATATATAATGTTTGAATGTGGGATATTCGGAATAGACAGCCAAAGTGTAAAATAATGAGGTTAACTAATGACAAAGTGATCGCTGTCAACAAAATGCTCAGCCCTCAGATCGCTCTGAACATTTGGTTTCCCAAGGTATTTTTCAGCTGATGTCAACTCGTCGCAAATTTCTTTACATGGTCATCTGCTCCATCCGTTTCACTACAAACAAAACCAATAAAAATAGTGTTGTTTTATTGTAGATATATTTATTTTATTTCTTTAATTTTTATTTTCCGATGTTTACACGAAACAAAAAATACCCGCATCCGAGAGTCCCTGTGCATCGCGGTGTGGTGCTCGTGTCTCCCGCATGCTTGGACCACGACAACGAAAGTGGGAACAAACTTTTTGATGAGGCCTTGTAGGTCTTATATGAGTGAAGATTCAGCAACTGGATTGCTCAGGACATCGGGGACCTTTATTAACTTGTGTAAAAAGGAGCATAATAGGTTCCCTTTAATACGCATTTGTTCACAGACCCCATTTTCTTCCTAGAGACACTCTGAGAAGAGCTTTATTGATAGATATGATTTAGGCAAATTCCATATCTGTCTATACCATAGTTACAGAGATAACAGTGAAACAATGATCAAAACAGTCATTATTGTACATCCTCTAATGGAACCTAACGTCTTGTAAATTAAATAATGGTGAAGTTGAACTATTAATGATTTTGGTGGGGACCCCCTGGAACCCTCGGGGGGTCCCCAGACCCCATGTTGAAAACCATTGGTCCAAGTCAGACGTTGTCTTTACTGTAAGTGTAAATCAGGTCATAGACTGCAGTCAGATTGGTCTTAATCCAATCTTTGCCCAGTCTGGCCATTTCAATATTAAAAGACGTTAAACGTTATTTATAATTCTGGCCCATTTATAGTGCAAGGTGCTCAACAATGTGATTTATAATCTGCTGGGAGCCAATAGGATGGCCAAAATCATAGTGTGTGTATCTACAAATGTGAGACTCCTGAAGAGTCTTCAAATTCTTGGCACTGGTCAAGGAGTGGGAAATATTAGGCAGCAAGTGAACAGTTAGTTCTTGAAGATGATGTTTTGGAAGCAGGAAAAATGGGCAAGCATAAAGATCTGGGCGACTTTGACAAGGACCAATTGGTGATGGCTAGATGACTGGGTCAGAGCATCTCCAATACAGCAGGTCTTGTGGGATGTTCCCAGTATGCAGTGGTTAGTACCTACCAAAAGTGGTCCACAGAAGGACAACCGGTGAACCGACAACAGGGTCATGGGCGCCCAAGGCTGATTGATGCATGTGGGGAGTGAAGTCTAGCCCGTCTGGTGTGATCACACAGAAGAGCTACTGTAGCACAAATTTCTGAATCAGGTTAATGCTGGCTATTATAGAAAGGTGTCAGATCACACAATTTATCACAACTTGCTGCTTATGGGGCTTTGTAGCCGCCCTGGTCTACTGCGTACAATGGGCATGTGAGAGTCAGAACTGGACCATGGAGCAATGGAAGATGGTGGCCCGGTCTGATGAATCCTTTTTTCTTCTACATCATGTGGATGGCCAGGGTTAGGGTCCGATCAGATCGAGCTTCTGTGGGATGTGCTGGAACAACAAATCCATGGGCCCCCACCTAGCAACTTACAAGA
Organism: Zeus faber; assembly: GCF_960531495.2. Lineage (NCBI taxonomy): Eukaryota > Metazoa > Chordata > Actinopteri > Zeiformes > Zeidae > Zeus > Zeus faber. The sequence continues at coordinate 32,251,025 of NC_137197.1, read as the reverse complement.
CTTAAAGGACCTGCTGCTTATGTTTTGGTTACACATACCACAGGTCACCTTCAGAGGTCTTGTCAAGTCCATCCCTTGCAGGTCAGAACTGTTTTGGGTGCACAAGGGGGAGTAACAGAATATTGGTGGTTATTAGTGGTGGTTTTAATGTTGTGGCTGATAGGCTAAGAAATATATAAAAATTAATGGACTTCCGCTTTGTTGTTGCAGTTTGTTGGATTCGGTGTGAAGCAAGCTTTACCATTTCTCAACTGAACAGTTTCTTACCATGAAATTCCATTATGCTATGGTGTTTTTGGTGTGCCATCCCAAGATTTCAAATGGCCTCTTCTCACCACCATTTGATTTTTTTTCTGGGGGGGGCACCAACTGACCATTCTGGAGTGCATCATGATATCTCTATCCTGGGGGTTATGCTGGAGATGGTGAAATCCTGTAAACCCCTGCTATTGCACATCAAAAATGAACCAAACCAGACAGACGACACAGATATACAGGATGTTCTAACTGAGAAAACGTGAGTCCATTAATGTTTGAAAACAGCTGGTATTTCCATGGATCTTGTACTTTGCTACTGTGTGCTGGAGACATCAAGGTGGGAGATGTCCGAAGGTTTTAAGTAAGCGGTTAATTTGAATGTGAAGAGAAGAGTGCAAACGTCTTTCTATTGTGGAGAACTCAGCCCTAGCCCCTCAACAACTGGCTGCGGCAGATAAGCAGTATCTTCTGCCACCACGTCATTGCATCAAAATGCAGAGAAACGTGCTTCAAATGTCCATTTGTGAACCTGGCGCCACGACCATCATAAAACTGTGTTTCTGGGAATGAGGTTAATGATCTCTGGATCCTGAAGTTCCTGGACCGCAAAAGCATCTATCTTGCTGGATCTATTATATATTACAATACAATAATAAATTACACAATACATTATACAATATACGATATTGTATTGCTTTACATACAATAAGTTACACTGCTATATCACTTTTTTTTATCATTATTCATTATACACTTAACAAAATCAAGGTTCACACTCTTTTCTTGTGAAAATTGTCCAGGATTTTTCCAGGGCATTTTCAGTGATGATCTAGCTGGTATGACAGACAGGGATCGTGCCATTACGTTCCTCTCTGTGGACGTCCGATTTAAAAGATGTGCAGTCTATGGCTATAACTTATCGATGAAATAATCTCTTATATGCCTAGAAATGATGACAAATTGATCATAGTATAATGCAAACCTGCAACACCTGCAGATGTACAACCCTTCACTTTATTAGTATAACAAAGTTAGAATGATGGTTTGGGCAACTCTCACCTCAACTTTCTCTTTTCTCTCTTTCTGTCCAGTCTCTCTTTTTCTTTCTCTAAAAAGTAAAAATTAAGCTAGGTAAAAAATAAAGAGCCAGTAAAGGTATCTGCCTTACTCAAAAAAAAAAAAAAAAAAAAATCAGAAGATCAGTGCATAGCCTAACATAAATTGGCATAAATATAACTGAATAACATTCAAATGTCCGTGCCACAAACGTTTATTTTTAATTAACTCAAAAAATATACCCGCTGCATCATGGACATTCATCACGCAAAGTGGTCAATATAAAACAAAGCAAATGTCACATGTAGTCTCCTGACAAATTTGCACATGGCAATTTTATATTTTGTTAATTTCTATTGGACAAGCATTTACAATTTTAAATTTTGGACATTTGGATATTTATGTTCATCTCGCTCTGCTTATTTCAACAATAAATCAGATCGTATGAAGTAACTCAGTACTTGAGTAGTCTTTTCACTATACTTTTTTACTCAACAAATTATTTGGGTGACTACTTTTACTTCTACTTGAGTCATTATTATTTAAAGTAAAAATACTTTTACTCGTGTACAGTTTTTGGGAACTCTTCTCACCTCTGCATTTCAGTATAGGGGCATACCGTTTAGATTTAAAGTCACTACTTTTAATACTATCTACTCTTATTGATGCCTTTTTTAAATTTCTTGGCTTGTTTTAATGCTCTGTTTTAATATTGTTGTTATATTTATATTTTTTATAGTATTCGGTCATTGTATTTTTTTTAGTTTCCTTTGGAAACCACTTTGTGCTCTAAGCTTGGCAAGAGCTATGTCAATAAAATTCATCATTATCATTCATTTATAACTTGAATCCCTTTTTTCTTATGAATTATTAACCATTTCTGCCTGAACACCAAAAGACACAAATAGTAGCCTACAATGCCTACTGGCAAATTTAGAATGAACTTTAGATACCTAAATGTATGATTCAAAGTTAGAGTTGAGTTTCCAAGGATTAATTACTGCCACTGACTCTTATTAGTTTATCACACCATACTTTAGCCCCTACCAGTAATATTAAGTGTTATTAAATGTTATATTCTCATAAGTGCATAGTTATCTGCTAATAAATGTATAAAAGAGTATGTATTCATCTTAATAAAGAAACAAAAAAAGCTTAGTAAAGATTTAACTATGAGATAATAGGTAAGTTAGTTAAACTCGATCAATATGTTTGTAATGTTATTATAAACAATTATAAAAAATTCACAAGGCTTTAAATGTTCTTATACTGTCTATAAACTGTTAACAAGTTTCTTATAAGTGCTTATAAACGTCTAATAATCTAACAATAAACGCGTTCATGATGCTATCATTAACACATCATGTTAATAAGCATCTTCTAAGGCCTAATTAGCTTATAACACTTATTACAAAGACCTTAATATAAAGCGTTACCAAACACGCTCACCAATTTAACATTATTCAACCATTTAAAACAAGTTGGGAAGAAGAAAACGATCTATAAACCTAATAAAAACCTGCAGTTACCAGCCAGCAGTAACTAATACTTACATTTGAAGGATAATGTAACATACATTATTCTGAGTTTTGTCCACCTAAGTTGTAATGTCATCCAACCTGAATGTGGTACCATGTCCATAAACTACCATTTGAACATTAACTAAGCTCTTTCAGATGGCAATGCTATCCGTTTTCGGGAGCTTGTAGTTCATTCTCAGCTAAAGGAAAATAGGAGAGTGTTAAAATAATTTTCCAGGAAAACACAAGATTTTCCAGGATATTTTACCTTTTCTCTCATTTTCCTGTTTTTCCAGGATGCGTGGGAACCCTGATTATATACATAATATTTCCTATTCAACATGTAAAAAGCATTGTAGTATTTTGCATCTTAAACGGGAATACTAGCCATTTTCAAAAACGATACCCCCATGTTCTTATGTGGGCCGTAGAACCAATCCTTACGACTCTCTGTATCTGAGAACTGGGCCATTTGAGAGGCCGGGCTCTCATGTACTGTCGATGTTCTCTTTGGCCACGCCCCCTACAGAGTCTCATAGAGATGAATGGAGAATCGAAATTCCATTTCAAACAGCACAATTCCAAAATTAAATTTACGCTTGTTTTGAGTTTTTCAAGACAAATTATCTATATTTGACACTAGTGCTTACGTGCCATTATTTTGTCCATATTAAATGCTAGACCTAATTTCAAACATTACACAATTTCACATCTCAATTTGATGAGCAGGAACCACATTAAACATACCCTCAGACATAACTTTTTGCAACACATTGTATTAACTTTATGATTCAATTCAATTCAATAAACTCAATGGGTCAGAGAGCTATAGCATCCATACATTATTCGCTATACACCTAGACATGTGGAGGGGGAAGGGGGAACGGGTGGCGGTAAATTATGCGCACTCATGGGGCCAAAATCTCTTGTGTGAGCCAGGGGAGAGGGAGAAACCCACCAACAGGTCATTATCCATCGGATCTGACATTTGATTACCACTCCGGTGCGCACAGTTGACTCCCGTGGAGCGAGCGAGCCGGGCCTGGAAGAGTTTGTTATTGCGAGTGTCATAGACCGGGGCCTGTAATCCCCCTCTCTTCAAAGCCCCCTGCACCGCCCCCCCAACCCCCCGAGCTGCTCTTCCCTCACTCTCCCTCTTTGTACACAGCCCGTCAAGGCAGCAGCGGCGGCAGCGGGGTGATGAGAGGAGTCCGGCGCCCGCGATCGGCACCGTCTAGTGGGTCATAGCATTTAATCATCCCCACCCCCACCCCACCCCCATGCTTACGGCACTCCTTTTGATCTCCCCTCGGCGCTGGACATTCCCGGGGAGGGAATGGATCGCCGGAGGGACAAGGCATGCAGGGCTGTTAGGAAAAACAGCTGGCTGGGCATGGAAACGCACACAAAACCTGACACTGATATCATACACACACTCCTCGCCTTCCATTTCTCATGCATCACTCTGATCACAGACACTTTACAGTCATAGTCCAAGGCACACAACTCCACATCTGTTCCACCAATTCACCTATGTCTCTCTCTCTATCTCTCTCTATATATATAAGTCAAAGTCTAAGTATATCTCCAAAAGCAGTTGCACAACACAAGCAATCTGGCTATATTAAGCTGTGGGGAATGGATCATGGTGATCATAGAATCAATGTGCATTTTTACTTTACCAAATGCCATTTTTTTATTTACTTAGCTGAACATACATGTTGCTTTGGCTGGGCAAGTATCAACGCCCAAATTGTGAGAGAAAAAGAAATGGATGAGGCAGTCATGGTCACACATAAACTTGAGGGCTACATGGGGATGAACAAGACGTCTGTTTTGAATGTTCCTCTGAGATTAACCTGTCTTTCAGTGAGGATGATACCAAGACCGATCTCTCCTGCTGATTGGATTTGAAGCCTGGGAGAGAGATTTGAATTACCTGCCCCCAATCCCCCATCTCTCTTCATCCTATGGGAGGAAGTATTTACAGTAACATGATCAGATAATGTCAGGCAAGTCAAGCCTTTGAAAGAGGGCATTTGCACCGATCAGAATAGGGAGTTTAAGCCAAGAGGCCCTGCTGCTACACTGGCTGCTCACAGTGCAGGGCTCAATGTGTGAGATTGTGTGCGCCCTCCACCCTGTGATTCTGCTGCTGTGGATAAACATGGAAGCCATTTTGACCCTTCTTTAGAGTAATCTCACGTCAGCTGTCTTCACAGACGGCCAATCAGGGTGCCATTAAAAAGCACTTAGGGGTTTATAAGGGGTGCAAGAACCCTCTCTGCAACTTTTTCTTTGGCACACGCGTGGAGATGAAGAAGTTCTTTGTTTTCCAGAGGAGGTCATGAAACCTAGATCCGTTGATGTTCTTTATAGCCTTGTCTGCTATATTAGCATATTCTGTCTTTCATTATGAAGGTATTTTCATAGATTAAAGATATAGTATGCTCCTACACTTTTTATAGTAAGGGAAAATATATCATGGCTTTCTCCTAGATATACTGTTTTTGAGAGCAAAACAAATAAGCCAGGCATGGTAAATGAGAGTAACTACAAGGAAATCATAGATGAAAAAGAACAATGGAACATTTAGGAAAATTAATCTCGGGAGGTGGGTATTGTTCTGCCACGTGTTCAGAGGAGTCAGCTGAGCAAGAAGGAGGTTTGATCCACCTCACGCGGAGGTAAAGGTCGTTGTCGTAAACCCCAAATTTCCAAGAATGACACTTCTTAGCCTCCTCCTCTCTGATCTCTGCGGGGTCGTGTTCATCCCAATCTCTTAAGGACGCAGTTAAGCTACAGTCAGTGCTCTGATAGGATCTGCGTTCGCACTATCCGTCACGATGCTACACTTATCATGCCTAGGACTTTTACCGACACCTTACACGATTATCCTGTCTTCACTAGATGCTCGGCATGGAGCAAAGCACAGATCCTTGATAAAAGTCAATGTTCAATAGCCTTTGAAATGGGTGGAAACAGATGATAAAAAAAAAATTTCTTGGAAAAATATAAAACACAGCCTCTCGATAGCGTTCATTACAATGAGGTAAATAGCTAGAAGACGAAGAAGTTGTAAGATTGAGGTGTAAACACTGAACAGTCATTTGCAGTGCTTAAGTGCTTATGCCAATTAATCTGAAAAGACTCGGCGGAAAAGGTAAATCTCTGTAAAAGTAAATCAAGATGAGCGGAGTTGTGTAGTAGAGGTCAACTCCGTTAGAGAAATCCAACTTTTTGCTAGATGTAATGGAAGAGCATTTCTTAGACAGGGGTCCAGTATACGCAAGGCAAAACTGTCCAAATATCCAAAGAGGTTGTTTTTTGGAATGGTTGATCAGCCAGGGTGAGCAGAGTACAACTTTCTTTCCTGGTTTTGTTTACTTTATTGTTGAGAATACGCCTTGCATACACTGACAATGGTGTTTACTAATATGGTCTGTGGTTTTTTTTTTCTTTTTTTTTCATAAAGGCCCTTCATCGTTTGAAGTGTACTGGCTAGTTAAGTCACGGACTACTCACGTTGTGTTCACAAACAGGAGGATGTTCCCGAGCTACAAAGTCAAAGTGACAGGGATGAACCCCAAGACGAAGTACATTCTCCTCACGGACATCATCCCAGCCGATGACCACCGCTACAAGTTCTGCGATAATAAATGGTGAGTTTGTGAATTTTCAGCTGAACTCTGCTTTCACTCTCTGCTTTTGCTCTCAGTGATGGATGTATAGATGTATGAAGTTACATCTATCACTGCGGCCTTCCATTTAAAAAAATGCAAATGCTGACAGTACCAATCTGCTAATTAAGGCGCTCGTGGAGACAGGGTTTTAAGAGAAAGAGTATAGAATGAGGGATGAAACTCAGATACATTAATAACCACACAATGCAACTCTTTTTTGATGAGGAAAGCAACTTGTGTGTCTGGGGAAAAGCCTACAGTGGTATATGTTATAAATCTTATGTAGTATAGACACTATAGTATGCTCAGCCACAATCCCCATATCCACTAGAACAGTATAACTCAGTTATCCAGTCTTCTTTTTAATAATATATAAAACTTCACCAACTAAAGCTACAGCCCCGCCCTTTTTAAAAAAAACTGGAAAACAGGAATTATTTCCTGGACCATAAAGGAAGGAGAGATAAATAAACACACACAATGGCCTATCGTGAAAATAAATGTATAGTCTGTAAGAAATCACCCTGGGCCAAAAGTACTTTGAATGTTGCTAAGAAAATAGTCATTAACACAGTTTTGTCCCACAGGGACTAGCAAATTGCCTGTTAAAATCAGACGGCTAAAAACAGCTGGGTGACATACCCACTGTCCTCCAGTTGAACCTTCATCCGCATGCGATATACTGTATATACCCACTGTCCTCCACCCAATAATATAACATCAAGCCTAGGAAAGCACAAAACACTCTAATAAATAAATGTATCCAGGGGTACAGACAAAAGAAATCTAAATAAACCCAAAAACATTTTCCAGAGGAAGGCTAAATCAAACACATGCTCAGATTTTTATAGCCATTTGGTTCAAATTTTTAGGGATAGCCTAGAATTTTAGTCTTTGGCCAGTAAGGGTTCTGGCATTGCTCAGCGACACTTCGGAGAACCGCATTAAGGAATGATGTTGCAGCAGTGACAGCTGAGTCAATGTCTAGTTGAGTTAATGTCTTTGTTACGATGATGACTAACACCGTTTTTTGTTGTCTCTGTTTTCCCACATCGATACAAAAACACAGCTGCGCTACCGACACACTTAGCTGTGTGTATGGACAGAAATCAAGACATTTTAGTGGGTCATATTTTAGGTGCAAGCAACATTCCTTCATACATTAATTGTTTTTGAGTGAAGAAAGCCATTACTAATGGTACTTGCCATTTTGTTCTTGCTCTTAACATTGCTTTGCTCCTCAATCAGGATGGTGGCAGGGAAGGCAGAGCCGGCGATGCCTGGCAGGCTCTATGTGCACCCTGATTCGCCTGCCACAGGAGCTCACTGGATGAGGCAGCTGGTTTCGTTTCAAAAACTCAAGCTCACAAACAACCACTTGGACCCATTCGGCCATGTGAGTCCCCTTCCTTCACAAAAGGTCTACAGAAAGATAAATAACTACACTCAAAGCAATGCTGAGACCACATAATGTAAATAAAGTATGAGATTTGATGAAAAAGGCATCAGCAATAAATAACTTTTATCAATCTCTGGGGGGGGGGGGGGTCAACAGAGAAACATACATTATCAGTCCATCATCATCTTTTGTAAACATCATATGGTTAGCCAGGACGAGTTATCAATATCAGGGTTCGAGGTTTAGTTACGACAAGTGGAAACAAAGCAGCTCAAAATAGACCTTTTAGACCTTGCGCCGAGATGGTTTCACAGTGGAATTCAGGACAGTAAAGTTTATTTTATCCAGCTATTAAACAGAGTACTGTTGACTGGTAATTGATGGAGAGAGAAACCTTAGCGTTCAAAGAAAAAAAAAAGGATATTCAAAGGGTATCCGATCCCAAGATAAAATACAAAAATTACAGCCAAGCAAAAGGTAGATGGGAATTTCTTCGGTTTTATATTTGACAAGGTCTGAAGTTTCTTGAGCTGAAACCTTGAAGATGGAGAGCGGTGTAGAAGGACGGGCAAGGGTCTTTTCTGCCTTGTTTGCAGAGGGAGGTGAAGAGGGTGACCGTGGCAGCGCTCCCCAGGGGGACTGTGGGATAGACTGTCTGAAGCCATCTCGTCAGTAGGCGGGCTCATTAGGTTCATAACCTCTCAGATCAGTGGCGGGGCCCACTGTCAGCTTGCGTCGAGCACTTGGCCAATGATAAGGGCGAGTAATGAGGACAGAGCAAGTTAGAGGCCAGACTAAAGACGGAAAACGCCCAAACCAGCAGGCACAGGAGAAAGCCCATTACCTGTTGGAAAGCAATATTTTAGTATGAGTATGAACAAGCAACTCTCATTTGAAAATGGGTGTTCAAGTGATATTATACCTTACAATTGTGACAGCAATGTGACAGCTGCCTACCAGGTCATGTTTGAACCTGCTGGACAGTGAAGAATCACACTGTGTGCTTTGTGGAATCTGGTTCATAAATAACAAATTTCAGTCGGTTTCAGCCTGCATATCTGATCAATAATAAATCTTTCTCCTTTGTATTACCCATGCCGCCGCCCAACACCCCTTGTCTTGACAACCGACCTGCTCAGCATCAGCCGTAAAAAAACAGATTGTCAGTGATCTGACTCCAGAGGCGCTACTGTTGGCGCAGATGCCTTGTGGTGTCTTCCCGTAAACACTGCCTGTATGTTCACAAGCAGCTGTAGTTTGGTATTTCAAATACAATATTATTGTATTTGAATTTAATTACCTTTCAAATATAAGCAACTGTGTGCAAGATTGTGCTAATGTTTTTTTTTTTTTACTTGTGAATTTTAAGGAAAAGGCAGATTATAGGATGAGCTTGATTTTCTCCTTAATTTATTTAAAAAAATCTTTCCTGATAAATTCAAAGACAGTCACAAAATAATTCAGCCTAGGATCTAGCCAGACAAAGGTCAGAATATGGCTTCTGTGTTTGACCCTGCCTCGTACGACTGCACGATATATTGTTTCAGCATCGTCATCGTGATGTGTGCATGCGCAATAGTCACATCACAGGACGTGCAATGTCAAGTAAGGCAAATTAACTCAAACACGTCATGCCACAACTTTTTTGCTGCTTGATATAAAAGGAAAACTTGCACGGTTCTCATTTTCGATGACTTATTTATAACAGAAGTCTGTCTGATATAACATAATTTTCTCTGATTTAAGTGTTCTTGGTAGGGTTTTGTATCAAGAACCGGTTCCAATTTGAAACCGGTTCCAAATTTCCAAGAACCATGGATTCAATAAGACAGGTGCCTTGCAATTCTGCTTATCGGTTCTTAACTTTTGCATATTTCAGTTGCACTCCCGACTCGCACCTTATGTTGCGGCTGTGAAAAAAAAAAGGATATATAAATAGGATAAATATTACCATGAAACAGTTCTGCCACTAATTTGCAACATATCGATAGAAACGGTATCGGGGTGCGCATACACTTCTGTTTACATTCTGGACCATGACTGACCGCAGCAAACGCTAGATAGTTCCATAATATTTTTGTATATTCTTTTAACTAATATTTTTCCATTATTTATTTAAATAGTTTTGTTTGTAATTGTTTTTGTTGATCATTCCTTATAAGAAAGAGTAATATATAAATGATGGGAAAAATAAACCTTCCTGTCACAGTTGACAGTTTATTAATTATAACCTAAATGTGCCAAGAATAAAGATATTATTATTTTAATTTTGCAGATGCACTCCGCTACAAAATCACCTCAATCATTCTAGAATGATTAATTATTTCCAAATACTGTAGAGATATTCATCTGGTGAAAATTCCTGTATTTTTTCATATCACAATATATATCATAGAAAAATAAATATTGCAATGTCAGTTTTTTCCAATAACATGCAGCCCTACTGCCTTGACAACATGTGAGTGCTCGGGTGACTTTCAGTGTTGAATCTGATCATAACCCCTTCTGTGCACTGGCTGGTTTTCACCTCTCTTTGGGAGCCCCCTTGAGGAAGCGGGAGTTGCAGAGGTTGCCGACAGCCTCGCTAGATTGTGTCTGGGAGGTTGAAGAGGAGAGGTTAGGTGGAGAGCTTGACGCTCATCTACCCTGACAGAGCTGGACGAGCGATGACCCTGCCTTGGCTGCTGGAGACGCTTCACTGAACAAATGGTCAGGCTGTGGTGAGCAGACTGGTGCCAGTGAGCTGATCTGAGCCCCCCCTCCCTCCCATGGCCCATCACCCCCACCCGCCTGCCCGCCCGGCACCACCACCACACACCACCCACACACATACAACATGCACACTGAGCGCACTCAGCACATGCTGGCTGGCAGACCGACTCAAAACACAAAGATTTTGAGTCAAGAGTGATGGAGATGAAAGGCTGGGAGATATATCCGTTTTCACCGAGCCAATTGATGTCAACAGCTCAGGATTAAGGGACAATTTTCAGTCTTTAAAAGCCTTAAAATTTGTAAAAGTGGGAATACAATGATGTACACTTTCAAACCATTTAAAAAAATCCCAAATAAAATGAATAACAAATCAATCCACATACACTGCTTGGCAACTGGGAAAGAAGGAATTCTGAGTGCATCATGCCAGGTAGCATACCCAATACTTCAGCCTTGAACATTGTTCATTTAATGTTGCTGCTAAGATATTTGGAATGAAATTTGCTGTCTTTTTTTCCCCTCTCCCCATCAGATCATCCTTAATTCAATGCACAAGTACCAGCCCAGGTTACACATAGTGAAGGCAGACGAAAACAATGCTTTCGGATCCAAGAACACCGCCTACTGCACTCATGTCTTTCACGAGACCGCCTTCATCTCTGTGACATCCTATCAGAACCATAAGGTAACAAGCTAGAGCCCGATTTACAGTTGCAAGTTAAAAACAGATGTGGAAGGCCCAGTGTTGCCCTGGCATAGCTACCTATGAAACCTGGTTACATTTTATAATATAAATTAATAATTTTTTTAGAAATTCATTTGTATAAATTACCGCTAATAGCCACACGCAGTTGAGTGAAATGATTACCGTCTTTAGTGATTTGGTGGTAACTGCGGGGACAAAAAAAACTTCAGTGCCCCCGCTCCTTGCGCGTTCAGAGCAGCCTGTTATTGGGATTGGCGGGGGTGGGGGGGTGGGGGTGGTTAGAGGGGGCTTGCCGGTGCTTTAGCGCCCTATCAGGATTTTGCATAGGACCGGCATAGGACCGGCGCAGCACTTCAAAGGATTCCCTTACACTTTAAATCAAAATAAATACCGTCCGACAATCATTTTAAGATTTATATATTAATTTAAGATTGATAATTCGTTAAACAGGCAAGTCTAGTAGTGGTGTAGTACAGTAAATGCATTCATCGTCAGCTGTGCGTGCCTGTTTCCTGTTTCTCCAAATAAAAACAGTGTGTTTTGACAATTTTATATGTATTTATTTTATTCATTTTCCTAATTGAACGAAACAAAAAAAACATGTGTCCTGTGTCAGGCGCCGCGGAGCCATTGATGTGTATTTTTTATGATAATTTTTCTTCTCATGCTATTTATTCCTTTTTACTTATTTTGGACTGAAAAGTGTGTTCAATGTGGAATTTAAAGTTAACTGGCTGACTGAAACATGATCTTTCCCAGATCACGCAGCTGAAGATAGAAAACAATCCCTTTGCCAAAGGGTTTCGGGGCAGCGAAGAAGGAGAGCTACGCGTTTCACGACTACAGGGGTATGTTAAAAGCAAATGGAGCAAACAGCAAAGAGGAAACTATAGCTACATAGTCAAGTAAATACCCATGGGATCGCTTGAATTCAATTGTTATTTAGAAACTGTGTCATCACCTGAAGAGCTAATTCTCTCGCTAATTCTTTCGATTTTGCAGGAAAGACTATCCCGTGATCTCTAAAAGCATGGTCCGCCAGCGGCTCATTTCCTCGCATGGTCACCTGGGAGGGAAGCTGGGAGCGGGGGTTTTGACAGGGCACCCACAGGTCCTCTCCTCTTATCAGTATGACGCCGGGATCCCTTTGTCAAACTCAGACCACCAAGATGCTTTGTCAAGCCCCTTTCCTCAAAGCAGAGACCCCGGTCTTCTGTATCACTGTTTCAAACACAGAGGTGGGTTTCACACCGGAGTATTGGTAACCATGTGTAAAGGAACAGCCACACTCATTGAGTTATTTCAGATTGAAAAATAACTGCCATTCAATTGGATCTCATCACAGATAACACCATGCACCTGGATCTGGGATGCAAGCGGCCATATTTGGAGACATCCGCCGGCGTCTCAGAAGAGCATTACTTTCGCTCTGCATCCTCTTATGAGTCGCCGCTGCTGTCCCATCCTTATTGCAGTGACACCATCGGATCCAGGGAAGCTTGCATGTACGGCGGGATGGAGACCGAGCCTGCGTCCGGGACTGGGGACGCCGACGAACTGAACCCCCCACCGCCGCTCAACTGTAACGTGTGGGCGTCGATGCAGCCTTACCCTCGCTACAGCGTGCAGACGGTCGACAGCGTTACGTACCAGCCTTTCACCGCTCACTTCCCCAACGCAGCCACTGTGGCGCCAGGGGTGCCACACCCGTCGGTGTCCATCGCCTCACGGCCACAGCCCAACTTGGGCGTCTACAACCCCGCCTCGGTCCAGCAGGCCCTGCCCATCGTGCCACACTCGTCCTCCTCTTCCTCCTCCTCCTCCTCGCCAACTGTCCCGGGATTAAGAGACAGAACCCTTTACTCCAGGAAGTCCGGGTCACCACTGCGGCCTCACCGGGATTTCTCAGCCTATCCTTCACAGAGCACTATGTCCATCAGGGAGGCCTCCTATCAGTACCAGATGGGGCTGAGCAGCACAGGGACCCACTGGACCGACAGTTAGTGCAGACCTTTGGAAAGAGCGATTTTGGTCAAATGCCAAGGCTATAATTAAACACGGTACTTATAACGCTTATTTTCAACTGCCTATGCTAAGCAATGGTAAAGGTAATGAGATTATGTTGAAAAACAGCTACGACGACGTGCCAAATTGACACTCAAGAGCCATAATAAATTTCAAATGGGATGGAAGTCCAGTGTGTGCAACTGAATACTTTGCAGCTTCAAATGTGGATCCTCCCTTGAGTACTGCTACGTAACATGTAGGGATGCACGTATGCAGATACAATGAACGGGGCTCAACATTGTGCTGTTGTACTACGAGAAATGCTCTGACACCTAAATCTGATACCTGCGTAACATGATAACTGCAGTGAGTTCCTGTTTCCGATTATATTTTTGGAACTCAGGCAGTTTCATGTTCTATCCAAGTTGGTGAATAAATCAGTTACTGAATACAAAAAACACAAAGGGTCTTCAAAAACAGCAATCACACTATTATTGCAAATTCAGCAAATTCAGCATTCATATTGGCGCTCTATATCGACAAAAAATCTATATAAATTATCTAATTGACTACTCAGCACACCAAAAACAACATGCCACCGGTGCATCCCTAGCGGAAACACTACAGTAGGTACTTAATAACAATTGATACTAGCTAAGAGATGGACCTACATTGAACATCTGCAGATGTATGACAGCTTTCAACGCAAACTATTAGCCATGTGCCAAAATGAGATTTACTCCACCAGACCACAGAGTAAAAGTCTGCAGTGGAGAGAAAATGTAAATGCGTTACTAATATAAAAATAGCAGCAAGGCTGATTGAACTAGTAAGTGTATGACGAGTTGTGCACGCATACAGATCTAAATTACACTCTAAAAGTGAAGCCAGGGTATTATAGTTTTGCACTGCAATCAAATCCCCCACTAAAGTGTCACGAGAATCAAAAGTTTGTGGCGCTTGTTTACTTATTTCATATAATTCTGTGCTAGCTCATCCTGTTGCATGATACCAGCACAAATCCATTGCAAAAGGGCTACAGTTTTAGCCAAAAACTGAACCACAATAGAATAGTTGGCGCTAAGGGCTTTGGCTCCTAACTCCACCACTCTAAGGCGCGTTCCTAGTGAAGGGAGACAGTAAAGCGGTCGCAGGCAAGCCAGATGGGAGCTTAAAGAACTGTTGTTAAAGCACAGGAAAAGAGGGCTGCACACAAATCCCACTCCCCAAATGACTGACTCGGAAAAATCCCTGCACGACTGCAAATGCAAAACAGCCTGAACAGGCAGCGACGGCGAAGAGCGGGAAATAATTGGTGGAGAATTTGGACATTAATTGGGGGAAGATTTCGACGACCCTGAGGTCCAACATGCAGTGTCGATTTATCATGACGGTTTTGAATATATTAACATTTTTCCCCAACCTAAATAATAAAGATGTTCATGTCTCCAACTGCTTGTTATTTATCCAAGAGTACCAATGTTCCAGTATCTAGGCATATACGGCTGTATTAAACTATAGAAGGAATTAGTGACACAAAGAAGTAGTAATTAATAGTAGTCAAGTATTGACTTAAGTTGTCCAAGCTAGTCATATCATTCATAGCCTAAACTGGCTCTTAGGTCATTCAAAATCTTCTTCTTGTGAACTGGCACAAGGTTCCTCATAGAATTTACAACTGTAAGCTGTACGATATGCACTCACTTAGAATTGCCTGCAAGCCATTTAAGAGAATTCCACTGCCTTACTCGCAGCAAAAAAAAAAAAAAAAAAAAAAAAGTCATAAACAAAATTGTTTTGTTCATTTTTTGATGCAGGAAAAAGGTCAGAGGATATTGCGTGCCAAAGTCTGGCATTTAAATGTTCAATAGCATGCAAACTTCCATAAAACGCTGCAAAAATACTTCACCAGCTGTTTAGCACATGAACTAAACAACTTGTAAGCTATGCAGGTCCCAAATATGAAATAAAGAAGAAAGATGAGAATAATGATGGTAAATGCAAGGACTGTATATAACAATAATAGACAAGGGTTGCTTGCATAAGAGGTAGACACTAATGCATTTGTGTTATGTAGGTTTATGTAACTTTGCATGTAACAAAGTACAACACACTTAATTTCCATGTAATATTAGAAGTATGTGTTCTATAATATATCACAGTTAAAATTAGGATAAAAAAAAATGCTATTTAGCAGTATGTTTCTTTTTGTCATAAAATTTACACGGCAAGCCAACTGGAGACAATGATATAATACCTGGTTGCCATCTTTATGAAGTAAAATTAATTTGCAATGCTCCCATCGCAATAGGAAGTTACACTTACATTACATCAATACATTCAAGTAATACATTTCATGTATGGATATCTCCTTTTCCGGTAGCGTCTGAAAAACACCAAAGTTGTCTCAAACTGCCCACTCGAAGGCTGAAGAAAAGGATAAGAAAAGTCTGAAAAGGAATTAAAACACGAGTAACGATCAATGGGCCGAGCGCGACACTGGCTTTGTAGATTAGACGTCTAGTTTATTCGAGAGGGATGACCTGAAACTCTTCTCAACAATCTTCAGACCCCATTGATCACAAGCATATCTTTAGCAACTCTTCCATCACTCAATTCATTCATCTTGAACTATATTTACATTCGGGGTACCTGACAACAATCAGTGCACATTGTCCATCCAACATGATATTCATCAAATTATGTCTAATAAATACATGGGAATTTCTATAAAGGAATGCAGAGGCCGAGAGAGGAGAGCGCGCCCGGAAAATATGGTTTGCTGCTTTCTCTCACATAGAGCACTCATTAGACTGTGAGTTATGGTGAAGGTTAGATCCTGTTTCATGTCAGCACCTCTTTCCCTCCATCTCTCACTGGGATGTTGATGCATTTTTCAGAGAGACCCTTACCATAGAGATACCATACAAATCAAAAGCCAAAAAAAGAAAAAAAGGTTGAGGTGTGATGAAACGGCGAGTGACCTCATAGATAACAAGATCTTTCCGTCATCAATAATGGCGACCTCGCTTTTGTTTTCTTTCAGGGTGTTCAATTCAATGTGTACAAAATGCTCGAGGAACGCAACACAAATTCTGATGACACAAAAAAAATCTTCCTTTTGACACCCCGTGCATCACCACAGCCCCATAGAATAACTGGAAGGAATTAAATGTACTTGGCCTGGGATTCAACCGTGCAGGGTGACCCCAGGGTACTCTATGGTGGTTTGTCTCTCCTGGTCCAGTCGTGAATGTGGATGAGAGAGCAGACGCTAACTGCATTCAGGGCCAACCATATCTGGTAATAGAGTAATATAAAAAAAAATGGGGGGGAAAGTTATTGTTCAGTGGTAAATCACTAATAAATAACTCATAACAATCTCTCTTTTTGTCTGAGTAAAAGAGCGTTTAAAGTTACGGAAAGCGCATTGAAACATACCGTTGTCCAACTTTCCATATAAAACCCCAGTCAATCTCATTATGAGGAAGCCAAGGTTAAGCCCCTCTCGGAACGCAATCTAACCCTTGCTTGGTATCTGTCTGTGAGAACCTGGGGCTGTGCTCCATCTGGAACCCATTGGGGAGAGATCTGGCGCTACTCCTCTCCCCTGCGTTGCACTGCCCTTCCCGCTGTCGTCCCTTAATCCCGTCTAAGAGCCGCCTGGGCTTGGCTTGCCCATTCCGACACACTGACGGGCTTAACTTTGCCGTCTTGTAAAAAAAAAAAAAAAAAAAAAAAGGCAAGGCCCTCTCTTTCGCCAAGGCACTCCAAGAACACACTTAAAATATTTGAGGGGGGATTTAATATCAAGTCCATTAGGGCATTTCTCTGGGCCTGTAAATAGTCAATTAGTGGATGATTCTGATTTGATCCACATGCAGCCAGAGCCACTATAGCGCGGGAAGGGGGAGGGTCAACAGAGTTTGGCAGGATATTACGATTAAAGTTTTCTCTTTCCATCTACATCTACACAAGTTGGCTAATGATCATAAGTGGAAGATGGCCATTGGTGAGTGCCTTATGCACTCTTTGTCTTTCACCTTTGTATTGGAAAAATAGGATGTTATGTGTGATTTTTCTTTTTTTTTTTTTCCATCGGCGGGGCTCAGAAGAGAGGCTGAGTTAGGGGGGTCTCAGGACTGGGCCAAAAGGGCAGGCTCTGGATTCTAAACACTAGTGGTGAGACATTTAACTGTGGCTATGTCCCTTGATCAAAGGTACATCTGGTTGGCGGCAGTAAAAAAAAAAAAAAAAAACGAAATCTGCTTTATAAAATGGGATTCCCGCATTACAAAGTGGCTTTGGATAAAAGCCCAAGGAAAAATTAATAATCGTTACAGGAACTGCCTGGATTAGACCTTTGGTGGAAATAGGGAATGGCTAACATACTCTATTTAGTAGTTAAATTTAGAATACATCAAACTCATTGTTTTCTGGTATGATGTTCTCTAATGAAAATATAGTGGGGAACAAACCAATGAACAGAGAACAAAATCAAATCAACAAAAAATGCCATGTAGAGCCATAGAGGGTCTGTGAGCCAAATAAAACATAGCATGTTTAACTGTTCAAAAGCAGACTTAAACTAAAAATCTGCAACAGGATGCAATGTGAAACTGTGGCACTATGAGATTTTCCAAATGAGCTCATCTTTGCATTTGATCATAACATCACAAGCCTTGTTTAAGGGTTACTGTGCATTTGCATTAAAAAGCATTTTTTACAACAGTAAAAAAATAATGTACATATAATAGAGAAACAGAAATAACGCAGTTAAGTATAATTTTCTAGAATTGTTAGATTGGTGAAGGAACCAGGTTGCCATGGTCTTGGTTCTGTCAACAACAAGTCTCCTTTTAAGACTTGGAAAGTGTTGGTGGAGCAAATGCATTGCTGGCAAGATGTATTCATTGTTTGAACTGAAGTTGATTGATAAACTGGGAAGTATTGAAGATACAATAAAGGTAAATTACAAAGAAGTATGAAAGCCTGGCATTATCTTTATTGTTCAATTAAACAATGGAACTCAGATTAGCAATTCATCTCAAACAGTGGTCTAATAAGGACCTCTCTTAACTGAAAGTCACGTCTGTTTAGTTTGTGGTCTGCGAAGATGTGTTAAATGTTAAAGGGAGAAAGACACAAGAATACATTTCATTGCCAGACAAGGCTAGTGATTGCAGTTGGACCATTGAGGTACATTTCACGTTGAATGAGAGAGAAAAAACCGACAGCACTTTCACATACTGCATCATCAAGTCAGTACCCATTTAAAAGTCTTTGATCACCGGGACTACATTTAACATTTATTTTAGCACATCAACTGTTGAAGCAGATTCCAAAAGGACACATTATTTGCTGCAACGGTTAGAAGCCATTTGACCAACACACTGGCTCAACCACTACACAATTAACGGCTGATTCTGTTCTGTCCAGAACTTGCCCCAAAAAAATATGTAAATGCATATGCAATTTACCTACAACAATAACCACTGTGAGGGTGTCCCCTTTGTGCTAGGACACCTGAATACCTTATGAGCCTATTGTGGATTAACTGCTGATCAGAATTATCTGAGAAAAAATCTAAAAACTTACTTTAAACCTCACATTAACAATGTTTCAGCTGCATTCACAGACCACAGGCACAGGCATTTTCAAAGTGATGAATGACCCAAAAGTGTGCTGAAGCAATGCCGTGTTTGTTTTTATTAATGGTCTTGGCTAAACGATTGCTGAAAAGAACGTGCCTTTGGGGACCACAGCCAAGGAAAAACAGAACTGGGTCCAACTATCTCATAGTTGGTTCACAATTTATCAGCAATGCGACAAAGTTAAACTTTTTCTTGTGGTTAATTTCCTCTGTTTATCCCAATGAACACACTTCGCATTGAGCAAACTGACAACTGTGTTTGGGAATATTTTTGCCTGCTTTTAAGTATTTAATATTAATAAATATTGTGCGCTCTAAGTGCAACCAGTGGTGAAGATTTAGAGGTTGTAGCTCAGGAAGTTTGATCCCTGGCTCCTCCTGGTCGCATGCTGAAGTGTCCTTCAGCAAGACACTTAACACCCTAACTGCTCCCGATATGCCTTGCATGTATTTGATTTACTGACATGGTAACAGACAATTAGCTAAAAAATATTTTTTTAAAAGGTTAACCTAATATTTTGATGAGACAGTTGACTGAACGACAAGGACGGCAGCCAACTACAAGTAATGGTTATCTTAAACAACAAAGTACCATTTAGCTGTTACACATGTGTGGAACATGGTTGGTTACACAGCAATGCCAGCTTCCTCAACCAAAACAATTGTATCTAAAATAACGTGTATTTGGGGATGAGACCACTTGGATGATGCATTATCTCTTGAGACCTGTTCTTCTTTTATGTTTGTTAATCAGTGGTCTGACTGCATTCACTCAGGGAGAGATGGCCAGACTGGTAACCCAGTGTGTCAACAAAAAACATTGGACTTAACACCCTTGCAGATTAAGGTTTTTAAATAAGCCTTTAAAAAACCACAGGGCCACATTTTATTGGCATTCCATGCCAGGACGGTTCACAGTAAGTGCCGCTGCAGTTTCTGGGGACTGCAATCCTTAACCCCGCATATAGAATTTAATTCTGTTCATATGCAGTTCATTTCACCACCATCAAATTGGGTACAATTCTATGAATTAATTATTTTAACTTAGTAAATCAAAATCTGGCATGGCTTACCAGCTCCAA
>NC_137197.1:32095946-32225946 GCF_960531495.2 Zeus faber | reverse complement strand
TCTGTTTCGGTGGGAGGGCAGACGAGGCTGTGTGTGTGTGTCACTGTGAGCGACGGAGAGAAAAGTGGTGAAAGAAAAAGAGACAGAGCAAGAGATAGATAGAGGAAGCCAGGAAGGAAGGAAGGAGGGGGGCTAAAGTGGGTCATTCAGTGAGGGCGCCCAGGGGTGCCAGGGCTTCTTGCCTGCCTTACAGTCATACTGATAACTGGCTGACTGGGAGATGAGACGAGGAGATATAGCCATAGAAACATACACAGCATGCAAACACAGTGATTAACAAGGGATATTAAAATGTGTCACTACATATCTGAGTATTGGTGATTACTAGAAAATATTCAAGGTTAGATTATCTTCCATCCTCAAGGAACTAAACCTCACCAAAGTCCTGTCCAATTCCCATTCTCTCATAAGCCTTACCAAAGCCTGAGTCATATCCCCTAAGTAAACAACAATGTCGAAAATGTTCACAGGGAGGACTATTCTTAAATAAAGGCCACAAACAGCAGTTTTTGCATTCTTGAGAAATGTAAGGTTTTTCTACAGCAGTCTGTGCTGCAATTTATTGATTCCAGAGTATTTCAGTTCTTCATTCTTCCCTGGAGGGAAATTGCGGAACACCAAAAATTCAACATTTCAGGCTGTGGTAAAAATAGTACTTAAAAAAAATGAAAAATGTAAAAGTGATGTATGATAATTGTTCTGCCTCTTTGCCACTAGTCTTTAAGGTGATAAGTCAATTGTGCGAGCAGGCAAACAGAAACTACAAACAGAAACAGGCATTCACTCACTCACAGGGACCAGCATAAGCATTTTTGGGACAGTGGAAGATATATAATTCGAGACAGTGATACATTGTTGGCGCATTTCTCATAGTCACTGAATACAAAGGCTGAGCAGTATTAAAGATTTTTGTGTTCAAATTGCCTCTCCTCTCCTGCCTACTTATTTTTCCATTAGCGCTGAAAGACAGAACCTGAAATGGGGTTAAGTTGAGAGACAGCTGTCAAACGGGCTAAGAGGGCAAACACTCCACTTTTGTTTGTCGCTACATGCAGACGTGTGAGTGAGCACACTATTCAGAAGGTGAGAGGCGAGGCTGTCCCTGACACCCACGGGGCCTGTTGCCTGAGGACCGCCTTAAGGTTCCTTAGGGCTCCCCTCCCTTGTTTACATTTGAGCCCATTTCTTGTAATTCGCGCATGTTTGGCCCAGCGCTTCATTTGTGTGAGTGTGTGCCTACTAGGCGAGAGTGTGTCGGAATGTTTTTGTTTGAATGACAGTGTGTGTATTTTGTGGAATCCCTGTGTTTTTCCAAGAAGTTTCGAGAGTTGACACCCTTTGTGCTGTGAACCAGCCAATTTTGACAGTGGCAGACGGTAATCTCGCAGAGTTCATACACTTTCCCTCAGCAGCGGTGGCGTCAGCCGTCAAATACTCCCCTGCGGAGCCGAGTTTGTGGCACAGTGAACCGCGGCAATTGGGGCCAAGTGAGGGTAGATACAAAGAAAGCATGCCACATACTTTACACCTACAGTAAACGAAAGGTGCGTGACACGGAATCATCTTTGATCCTTTTATTTCATTTACATCGTCACCTCTGCAAACAGGTGGACCAAGAGAAGAATGCCGCTGATGTCATCATTACCACCACTGTTAGAAACAACCGCCCCCACCCCATGGCTGACCATCACCCAGAGGAAAAACAAAAGGAGCCTTGGCTTGAATCCATCTGAACTTTGTTTTCCTGGGCAGGATGAAGTGAGCACCATTATTAGCAAATGGTGTTAGGACAACCTCAGGCACGGTCAGGGAGCTTACCCCTAGAACAGCAGCAAACCTGGAGGAAGGCCGTGCTTATTTAACCAGAGTTATTATTGCTTTATCCCCCAGAGATGAAGCTGTGTTGATTAACATCCTCCATTTATCTCTCTGTAACAACCACCTCTATTGGTATAAATGGTATAGGCCAATGCCATACTGCCACCACCTCGCCTGTTTATTAAAATGGGCTATTAACACAACAACATCAAAAGATGGCGTCACCAAAAAAGTACATTTCTTATTTTTATCAGTCAACGTCCAAGGAAAAGCTACAAAACAGTTGAGGGATGTATGGTGACTTCTTGTTTCTGTTATGGTTGAAAGGTATGTTTTTGTTTGTGGGTGTGGTAAACAAGCTTAAAAAAAACACCTTGATCCTCAATGTTTCTGATATTGGTGACATAAAGGGAACTAAAGAAAATTAATTCAAACGTCAGTCTTAAGTGTGTTGAAGGTTCAAGAGAAGAGGTTCAAGAGAGAGGAAAAAGTTAGGAAAGGGCGCCCCACTCTGTCAGCAAAGGGTAAGACAAATGGAAACGACTGCGGTACAGTGCAGGTCAAGTTGTCAATGTCAATAAGGATTGGGGTATCAAAAAGGAGGTGGGTAAAAAAGCAGAGAGAGAATGTCACGGAAAAAGGGTAATTAGGCTGACTTGTAATCAGTGCAGGGAGATGCACGTACAAAAAAGATATCTCACTTAAACTAACCCCCACCCTCGCCCCCCTTTATAGCGCTGTTAATTGGACAGAATCGCTAGTAAAAGGACAACCAGGGGCGAGAGGGGCTTTGTTGCCCTGGAACTAGGTCATGGAAAAAAAGCCCATAATGAATGCAGAGCATAATGCAATCGCATGCAAACAAACACTGTGATGTTAGGTAGTCATATTCACCAACACCATCACCTGCCCACCCTCTTTGTGTGTGTGTGCTTATTGCTGAATTTCACACAGCCGGGATCAGACAGCTCTAAACCGCCTTTTGTGTTTCTGTCAATAATCGTGTTTGCACTCTCATTATTTCCAGGCTTTAGATCCACTAAGTTATTTGCTGCTGTGCTATAACTACCTGCGCTACCGGTAGATTTATGGCGCTGCCAGCACTGTGTTGGATCAGCTTGGCAGCAGTTAGTGAGGTGTTTCCCTTTATGTTGCGGCCAACTTTCATCTCTTCACTTCGGCATCTCTCCATTTATACACTGTTTAGGCAGACGTTTTATTTCTAGAGGGGTTATTACAATAAGACATGAAAGAAATGACATATTATACGATTATAAAACATATCGTCATTATTGCACATTCTCTAATGCTGCTTATGTTTCATAAGCAAAATAATGGTGACGTTTGACAATTAATCATTTTACCTCTTGGAGGACAAGAGTGAGCACCATTATAAGCAAATGGTGTTAGGACATAAACAGATATAAACAAGCTAAAGATTAAACTCTGGCGGTGGACTCAAGTCAACCGCTTAAGCAAATTTGGATTGCGGGTTACATCAGTGTATCTACATGGAAGAGGTGTTTCAGTAGCATTGCATGTTGTCATGCCCGGAAAGAAAGCCCTTTCATGTAAAATCCCTCACAATTTGGAGGCACAAAGTTGCCCCCTCACAAAATATAACTACATTCCAATTAGAACAGAATAGTAAACGCTGCAAATACTCATAATGCGCCGACCACGCATAGCAAATGACGTGTGCTGGGCAGATGTGGGTCATAGCTTTAAATCAAAGTTGTCATTTTCTCAGCTCTTTAACAAGCAACATTGCATTTAAAAACACAAAAAAACTGACATTTTGGTTACAGGTTGCAAATTGGTGATTTGGTGATTTGTTAGGGCTTGTTAGGGCTTCAATGTAAGGTGAATATCATTCCATGGTTGGACTACATTTCAAGGAAGATTATTTTTTATTTTAATCTTTTGCCCTACACAAAAGATGGGGAATATTTCTCGTTTAGCTTAGACTCTTTCAATTCTTTCTTTTCAGATTTTTCCCATTTCCTCCTTGCAGAACACTTCTAGTTTGGAAATATTATTTGGCCTCCTGGCATGTATGGCATGTATGGCATGTTTGAGATCTTGATATTCAAGTCTGGGGACTATGATGACCATTCTAAAAGCTTCACCCGTCAACCAAGGTACTTCATGGTTGATTTTGAGGTATGCTTCAGGTCTTTGTCTTGCTGGAATACCAAGACTCTCTTCAACTTCAATTTCTTGACTTACTCTTGAACATTGTCCTCTCGAATCTCTTGATATCCAATGAAACCCGTCTTGCTTTAAATTTTGAAGAAAGGTTTCCTGTAACTTTATATGGTTTGGTCAGGTCAGGTTTGGTGGTCAGGTCACCTTCCATTGAGATAGATGTTCTTTGTAACATGGATTTTGACAGAGGGTGCCCACATTTTTACATTCCACTCTAGCTGAACTTTATTTCAAGAAAATGAATGCACTAAAATGTAAGGTATCTGTGAACATAAGCATTTGAATTGGGTCAATTGATTCAACAGGTGAAGTTTATTTTTTAATTTATTTTTATACCATCGTATCATTTTTATACCTTTTTAATTTACAAGATTGGAATGCTGAGTTTATCGCAAAGGTCTAATCTTTTATTTTGACAAACCCAATCACATGCAATGATGATTGCTCACAATGATTACTCACAAGCCCATTACACTATCTGATGTTAAAAGAACATAGGGCAACACATCCATTTAAATTCTCACAATAACAACTTGTGACCTATCATCAAAGCTCACCAACCATTTCGCGAAGTGCACAGAATTAAAAGGGTGCTGGTTTTCTGAGTGAATTGAGAGAAAGTCACCGACAAAGTCGGCAAGCAAGACAAATAAAAAGAGACGGGGCATGGAACAGAAGAGACAATGAATCACAAGAGCAACCTCAAGTGGCACCTGTTGCGGGAGCACCGACGCCAGGGTGGAGGACTGGAACGGACAAAGACCTGGCATTATGGTGCTTAAATAAAGAGCATGCAGACGTGTTTGCTCTAGAGGTGTTGTCCCGGTTGCACCAGCGGCTATGCATTAAAAAGACGCCCGTAGCCTTTGTCTGCTGACACGAACAAGACCAGGCCGTGCGAAAGGGGGGCTGGCGCTGATGCATGACTTAATTCTTATTGGATTGAACATGTGTGGGAGGGTTCTCTCTAGACAGACACTTGCCTCCTCAGTACTACATCATCACTCTTACCAACGGCAGCTTTTTTCAAGGGCAGGCAGGAAGAAATGATCTGCATCGAGAGAGTGATTTCCAGTATGCTGGTGTATAAATGCAAAGAAATCTTGAATGTAAGATGACAAGTGAAGACTAAATATGAAATGGTCTTGCTGCCCCACTACTACCTGTGTGTAAAAAAAAGACAAAGTGCTCTTCCTAAAGATTTTAACCCCAGCCCAACCCACCAACTCATATGCATCAACATTATTATTAGAATAACACATTCTATAGTAGGGTTAGGGGAGCTATGTTGTATGAATATACTATGATTCCACATTAGGTTTATTATTAGAACTACTCTAAATCTGTAAAGACTGTTTCTGGGTAGTGAAGACACCAGGATGTGTGTGCTATTCAAACAAGGGTTGGATGGAAAAGCACAGAAAGAAGCCTACAGTAAATGATATAGAAATTATATAGAGTTTGACAAATATTTTGATACATTTTTATTCTCATCCATCCTCACTTTTGCTCTTTTTTCCACTCAGCTAATCTGCCTTGATCACCAAAAACAAAATAGTAGATTAATTCCTACTTCAAACAGAAAGGGTCGACACCTCAGTGTACATGCTCTCTGGCAAAAATGACAAAGGCACAGAAACACACTTTGCGACTTTTATGTGTTCAACACTCGTTCGATGTCCAGGCCAGTGCGTTCGGAAAGTGTTTGTGATCAATGGCAGGAGCTGCTGAATCCCCAACATAAAACTGAATAAAGTCGAAACAACCTGTTCAAACAGAGAGGGTTTAAAGTCTCCGTTCCCACGACAAGGTGTGCCGACGAGTTTTCAAAGTGCGATGAGTCGGGGCAAGCTTTGAGGTGTGTTGCCACAGAGATAGTGTGTGTGTCCTATTTGATTTGGAGAGCTCCTGTTCTTAAATAGTCTTTTCTGTCAGCACTTCTAAGATTCCGCTAAGAGGCCAGAACAAAAGAGTTTTCCAGTCGTTACTCAGCAGGGATTTTCCTCAACTTAATGATCCATCAGAGTGATGGGAATAGGTGTGAGTTAATTAGAAATGGGACGGTACACGACATTCTCAGGGAGAGATCATTTAAGGTCTGTATGACTCAACCTTTTGTGTTTGGTTTATGCACAATACAACAGCATACTTGCTGTTGTATTGTGTACTGCTCTGCACTGTCCATTACCAAAATCTGTCAGCAGCCACTATTTGCATAAACAAACCCCTAGGTGGAATTCTCATGAGGTCTGCCTTCATTAATGGACTCTCTTGAAGCTGTGGCATGTTTTGACACACCGCATCTCGGCACGTATAATATTTACACAGGATTGGACCACCAACGACACTGTGCCTTCACTCCACCCACTTTCAAACACATTGCCTTGCATATCTTTAAAGCCTTCAAACTCTAACTTGGCTTTCTGACATGAGGTTTAAAGAGTTGCACCAGTCTTTACACCTCACCTTTCACCCACACTTTTTGTCAAAAGAGACACAATCCATCATTGTGAGAGGAGAAAAGCAGAACGTTTGGATGGAGATGAGTGAGAAGTTACATGTTTGATCTGTTGAAATATGCAGAAGGATTCCCAAATGTGGGAGTGCTTTAGCATATGTGCGGGAGTTTCCCCACATCTGCTCTGGTGTATGCAGTTGCAGTTTTCTGTAATTGGACTTTGAGTACATCCCTCAAGTTCTTGCATTTCATTCTCTCATTTTAATAGGACGACAAAGGTAAGAAGTTAAATTTTTGAGGACTGAAAGTTATGTTTTTCAAACAACAAAATGCTAACCTGAGCTGTACACTGGTCAGAACGTGCATTCACACACTTCAACTGTTCAGTGAAACTATCAGTTAAGGTCATTTGTTATAATGATTAGCCACAACATTAAAACCCACCAGTAATAACCACTAATATTGCGTCGGTCCCCCTCGTGCCACCAAAACAGCTCTGACCCGTCGAGGCATCTTCTGTGGGATCGGACCACACGACTAGACTTGAGCCCAGAGGTCATGGGTGCCCATGACTCTGTCGCCGGTTCACCGGTTGTCCTTCCTTGGATCATTTTTGGCTAACCACTGCACACAGGGAACACCCAACAAGACCTGCTGTTTTGGAGATGCTCTGACTCAGTCGTCTCGCCATCACAATTTGATCCTTGTCAAAGTCACTCAGATCCACATGCTTGCCCATTTTTCCCAAGCCAACACATCATCTCCAAGAACTGACTGTTCACTTGTTGCCTCATATATCTCACTCCTTGACAGGTGCCAGTGGAACGAGATGAGCAATGTTATTCCCTTCACCTGTCAGTGGTTTTAATGTTGTGGCTGATCAGTGTATATATAAGATCCTATTTGATCAGGTAGTCTTTACTACCTATACTTCGAGTAAATGTATATACTAACCATCCAAGTACAAAAGTAATTGTGATTTACGAGCAATTTTTTTTTTATCAACACCTGGCTGAAGGCACAGGACTAGAAAATCAGTGATACCTGCAAATCACTTATTCAGCCCTACTGCTTACTGAGACAGATTTGATTTATAGATAGGCTAAGCACTGGGATGGGAAGAAATCTTCAGTGTGCATTCCCCTCTGATACCCTGCTTGGACTCTGGCCACATTCACAGACAAACCAGACCATCTGGCACCTGGTAATTTACCAGTTAAGGTTAGATAGAGGATGGCTTTTAAAGTGGTTCCCTCAACAGGACTCTGGTTTGCAGCTCACAAAGACCAACAGAGTGTTTTGTGCTAATCTTTCCAATGAGGAGGCAATTAACTATCTTTCTCAGAGTGTGCCAAGGCTAATGCAACACCACATCATCTAGAGAGAGGTAGAGAGGTCATCGGCCCAGCAGCTAAGGCCTAAAATCCAATCCTGAACGCTGCTTTCAAATGAGAAACAAATGTTTTACAACAGAAGATTTACGAGAACCATTATTTGAGGGAATACAAACTATGCAGCTCAGTGAAATATATGGTCACTAAAAGCAGTTATGCAATCCAAAGAGGTTTGATACTGCAGTCTCTTAATCTCCCTCCGGTTTTAGAGTGATCCATGGTGAACTGATTTAGGGTATCTAAAGAAATGATGCAATGGACCTGAAGTGTATAATTAATTCATATGCTGTAATCCTAATAAAAATAATCTAGTGACAGACGATCCTCCTCGCCACTGCAGCAGAAGTTAAGGTGGCGGTACGACCAACGTGGGTGCACGCATCCCACTGCAAGAAAGTCCACAACGCTCCAGGCGACCGACGAGCAGACGGAGACGACAGAGAATCATCGGACGTGAACTGAGGTCATGATTCCAACTAACGAGTGAACTGATGGCGCCCCGCAAACAGGAAAAGATCGGTCACGTCTAGGGCTGCCCCCTGAAAGTCGACCGGTTGAATCATCAGTCAGAAACCCGTCGGTCGACTGAGATTTTTGTTGAATTTTGAATAAAACACCTAAAAATGCCAGTCAACTGTGATTCTTCCGGACGCTTCTAGAAGAATGTCACTTGACTGATGGGAAGGTTCTCTGTGCGCCCAGATGGCGCATGGAGGAACTGAGACGGAGGGACGGGTATCGTAACGATTGTAACGGTACTACTACTCTTACCGATACTGCTTATCGATCCGGTACTAAAACGATACTCTTCTCAGTTCTTTTTTTTTTTTTTTTTAAGAGAAAAACTAAAACAAATGAAGTGCAGGGTTAACACTGCTTTATTTTCTGCGCATTACGATCTGAGAGGGGACGATCGGGGCGCCATCTGCGCCCTCGTCTGTGTGAGAGCCGGGCAGAGGGAGCTGACCACGCCCCCCTCGCACAATCTCCATAGCTCCAGAAATAGAGCCGGAGAGAGACAGCGATGTCTCTAATGGTTATAGCGAAAATGCTTCTTATACGAATACCTTAATCTTATTGCAAGTTAGAAATGGGTTATATAGCCTAAATAAATAGAAAATCATTTTTCTTCATTGATCCAAACTCCTTCTTTAATAATTTAGTCCAAGGGCATTGTATTATGCTTCTGCACATGTTCCCTCACCTGCTGTACCGTTGGATTGGTGGTATTGTAGGTGATGCGGACCAGCAGTACGTCCAAACTCCCTTACTCCTAAACCCAATACCCCTGACCTTTTCCCCACTCCCGATTGGATCCAAGGTTCCCCTTACGATGATGATGATGAAGATGATGTTTGTGTCAGATTTTGTTTACCCGCACTTATAGCATGCAATGGTCATTAATTTCACACAAGGATATTTTGTTGTTGTCATTATAAAGTGATAATCATTCCTTAATTATATTATATCTGCATAGCATATAGCATAAAGCATATGCACATAATCTGATCATTGATGATTTTTGTTTTTTTGTTTTTTGTGTGTGTTTCTCTCTCATCCCCCCCCCTTCTCTGTCCCAGTTGGAATTGCGGAATTGTGGCTTCACAGTTAATTTTTTCCCTCAGCAATTCGTTTGTTTTTTTTCTCGAGTGTGTTGCCATAGAGAGTGTATCCTAGAGCCCCTTTTGTGTCTTTTACTTTTCCCTTGTCAAGTATGGTATGACACGATTTTCTTTGTACGATTTTTGGCCAATTGAAGGGCAGCATGTCCTGACACCCCTGCCTGTCTGAGGGTTTTTCATGATACTGCACGTTTCTGTGTCCTAGGTAGACATATTCTGCAGGTAGGATGATTTCCCAGATAGACCTACCAATTTGGGTGATTTCTTTTTGTTAAGAATTCATATCGTATTCAATTCATACAGTATCTGATCATTATTGAATTTTCTTTATTATATTGTTATTCCAGTAGGAACAAAAGGGGAGAGTGTGATAGAAAATTTTACATTCTTATCATTTGTACCCTATATTTTTGAAATATTGCATTCCTTAGACAATTCTCCTTGTTTTATTTTCTCCCCTGGAAGGCCCTGTCTTCAGTCTGCATATTCTGTGCACCCTGTACCATCTTATGTTGTCTTATGTATCTTTCTTATCTGCAGCTGATTCAAGATTCAAGAGGTTTATTCGTCACATACATATACATACTTTCATACATATATGCAGTGAAATGTAATGCTGTGTGCCCCTGATGTGTTTTTTTCCTTCAGCCTTCCCTCCTCTTCAGCCATTTTCTTCTTACTTAAGAAACTGTTCTCTGAAAAATTCTTCAGTTTCAGTTTCACCCCTCAGAGTGTGTACTGCATTGTGCTCATTGTACTTATGTAGAAATTAAATCCTTCAAAATCTCAAGTGTCTCCTCATAGAGGAAACAGGTTCACCTCACAATACGCATAACAGAAATTCTCTGCATCATGAAAACCAATGAGCCACAGTACAAGCAGATATCATTGTCACATGATGGGGCAGCAAATTTGCTGGTATAAATGGCCTTTTTTGGGGGGCGATGGTGGCCCTGGTGGCTACAAGCACGTGTACAATATACGTGTACTCCTGCAGTGAGCTGGGTTTGAATCCAGCCGGCAGTCTCTACCCGCCTATTTCTGCCCACTCGAGCTCTGTCTCTCTCTACAATAAAAAAAACTTCCCGAAAGAGAAGTAAGGAGTATTGACCCAAAAACATCCAGTTTTTAGAATAGAAACTCCATACTAAACCCATTCTAACAGAGAATGTGGTGAGGTTATAGAGAACAACAGAGAGATTTGCATGACAAGACACGGTGTGCAGAGTTTTGTTTTAGGAAACAAAGGAAAAACAAAAAAATATCAATCTGAAAAAAATAATACACCCTGTCTTTTACAGGGTGTATTTGTTTGAGGGAAGTTGCCTCCTTTCAAAACTAAGTAGATATATTTTTATGTGTCCAATTCATCCACTTCCGAGTTCTAGTTGAAAGTTGATGTATGACGATTCCAATAGCGGTCAGTTGTCTGCGCCCCGTCTCTCGGCAAGAGAAGTGGCTCAGTGGGACCACTCCCAGTGGGACCACTCCCAGTGGGACGGAGCAGAACGTCTCTTAATTATGTTTCAGTTTTTTGTTTCATACAAGTAGGAACACAAAGTAAATAAATCTAAAATAAAAAACATTGTCTTTTTCGAAAAGACTGCTTCTTCTCCCTTTTTCTTCTACTTGCGCTAGCTTTGTCTGTCCTGTCTCCCCTATGTGACCTCATGTTCAAGTGCGAGCAATATCAGATTTTTCGGTGGGCATGGTTAATAGCATTACATAAACTGTTCCAGCTGTAACTCTAAGTTAAAAAATGTTAAATATTTTTTTAATCTATGTGGTGTGGGGATGGTGTGGTTTGAGCAGCCACACCTGACCTGGATCTAGGTAATTGGTGGATCCAGGATCAGAGTGGCTGCATACCTGTTGCTCATTGGTTGGTCTAATGAGCAACAGGTAAATCCCCCATCCCCACACACACTCAGGATAGGCGCCCCTGTCATGACAGACGTCTATCTGCTCCTGGGCTTATTCCAACTGGCCCACTCTCTACAATAAACTGATGTTTACAACCCCATCTTCTGTGTCTCTGTGCCGGCAGTCCCTGAAACGCCACTTGGGTGGCGTGTGGTAGACAAAACTACCACAATCTAATTTCAACATCATTTTCCCCACACATCAATTCACTGGGTATGCCAACCTGAAAGTTACTCTTTCAGGATGCCAACAAAATAATGTTGCATGTGTTCAAAATGTTTTGCAAATGAAGCGGGACCTACCTGTAGAAAAGGATATCAAATAATTACATCTAATTGGAGTTCTTGTGGCAACTTCATTCATTAACTCATTCATTATGCTATTTAGCATCACAAATAGACCTGTATAGACTTGTTTACATGCCAGAGAGAGAGTAAAGGTTCTTAAAAGATATCAAGGTTTGTTTTCTGTTCATGAGTTTTCCATTCTGATCAACAGAAAATTTCACATTAAATGTTATTGCAAAAACAGCCATTTAAAAACACACAACTGTCTTGTGCAGCACAAACACATAAAGACAATCTCCACCTATCTGGACATACCTAGAGAATTAAAAAAAAATCTAAACACTACACAATTAGAAAAAAAAGAACTTACGTTAAATCTAATCTTGAACAAAGTAGTTAAGTAGTTTAATGGATCAGAGTTTCTTATCTATGTCAACCTTCTAGCATAAGGAGGTATATGGTTGCAAGGATGGCTAACTACGAGTTCTTACTGCTCTCCTGCTGAGGCTCTACTACAATATGTACAATATGTAGTAACCAAAAGGCACCAGGCACTCAACTGACAAATGGTTGGCCACAATAACACTTACAGTATTACCCCTCTTACAGTATAAGCACCTCAAGATGAGCCCAAACAGTGGATGTCTATACCAAGATTAGTCGACTTATGAAATCACATAGGCTGATTAGGTGTCTAATTCCACTGACCCCCCTGAAATAAATCTGTGTTTATTTTCCAAGAGGCCTCAAACCTATGACTAGAGCCAAGATCTAGCAGCTGCTCAGGCAGACAGCTTGCAAAAGACCCTTTACTACAAGATGATCCGCTCAAGTAATATCTGCTTAAAGAAATTGATTTAAAGTACCACAGTGCTAAAACACTTGCTGTCTATTTCCTACACGAGGTATGAACTGAAGTGCAAATTGTATTATTCTGGAAAGGGTAAGGTTTCCGATGAAAAAAAAAGAGAAACTCCTATTTTTGATAGTACATTACAAGCTGTTAAGCAGGGGGTGATTTTGCCACAAAATGACTGTTTGAGGGAATTAGCCTCTTTTCAAATTAATTAAGTAGATATACTATTTTATGTGCAAAAATGTCATATCCACAGAGCCCAATTCATCCACTTCTGAGTTCGAGTTCAAAGTTGATGTATGACAATTCCAATAGCCGTCAGGCCATGAATAGAGCACAACACGTTGATGTCATGAACACGCCAGGACCGACTTGGGGCGATGCTGGAGTGACTCAGAGCCCGGCAGGGAATGGAAGGATTCTCCGCTGTGCTCCCTACAGCACGATCCCCACACTCACTACATTTCATGGTCCCCCATAGGGAAAAAAAGTCATTAACTTCTCATTTTGATTTTGGATTCAAAATGGGATATTAAATGATACACGGATATTCCTGTCTATTTATACGCCAGCGTCCAGAATTTCAATGTTCATCATGTCGGTAAAGGGGCCAAAATTAGCGGGTCGACCCGGGTGTCCTATTCACATCAGAGTCCATCGGAGGTGGAGCCGATAAAAAAAGCTATTTTTTTTATTAGCTATTTTGCTATTATATTGCAGGGTCATTGTACCCGGGACTAAGACCCGGGTTTTTCCTTTCTCACTGATGACAAATGCCGGATGTTAAGCATGTGTTACCTGGTTTTTGGTGCAGTGGGAAAGATGTATTATACTAGTAGATGTGGAATAATGAGATAAGTTTGTGATAAAAGTGAAAGAATAGTCATGCAACGAAATTTTTTTTTTTAGAATAGAATATATATATATATATAGAATATAGTAGAATATATATATATATATATATATATATATATATATATATATATATATATATATATATATATATATTTGTTTTCTTGTGCTGAATCTGAATTATTTGATTCCTGCTCCCTGTGCTGCTGGATATAGGTATTTTACTTAACTAATCATAAAAACCTATCAAGAAGACAACATATACATAAACGTGGATAGAAAAGAAGAGCATTTTTATAGAATTGATAGACTCCGATTTTGGTACCACCATAAATTTGCACCATAAATTATGAAGCCTAGAGGCAGTGAGGAAAATATAGTGTAAACATAGTGTACACCTAAAGGCTAAACTAAGCCTTTGGGTGTTTGTTTGGCAGTTCGATCTTAAATTGTTAAAAATATATTTAGGTGGGCAATCAAAAAACTCAAACATACTGTACATCCCAGACCGCTCAATACATGGATAAAAAGTGTATATTAGTTAATTCAGGATGATAAAGAAGCTATATTTTTATATAGAAGATACTCACTAAACACTATTTAGCTTGAGCATGGCATGTGAATAATTGAATACAAAGAAAAATCACTAGGGTGAAATAATCAGCTTTAATATCTACTGGGGCATGAAATTTGTCTTTTATTAGAGGTCACACTATCAGAGCCTCTCTCGCCATAACAAAGCGTCTTAAAACACACACGGTGGCTGTGTTCCTGTAATGTCAGCATAAGTAATTATTTAATGTGCCGTCTACATATTAAAAAAGCTTGTTAGACATTTGAGGCGGATGTAATGTGTGCACGACAACGTCGTCAACGGTGACACGTTTGGGCACAAAACGACAAAGTGACAGACTACGAGGCAAGCTTATGACAACAATGACAAATCAGATTAGCGCCTCAAAATCACAGTTATTGATAATGACTTATCGAAGTGTGTCATGCCTCAAGTTGTCTGACATAGACCAGAGTCTGGTAATTGCAGTCCAGACAGACTCGAAAGGTTTAAGTGCAATATGGTGTCCATGAAATTTAGTGTAACAGCAGGAACTTGGCACGCCTCATGCATCCAAAAAATAGTAAGTTGGGGGAAGGAGTAATTCATCCCCAACCTACAGCAGCAGAATTATAGAGGAGACAAACATTTGGTATCTGGGCTTAATTGCTGGGATTTATACGGTGTGAGAAGTCCAAAGGGACATGCCAATGAGAGCCTAAATAAGCTTAAACCAGAGGAGAGAGCAGGCAATGTTTAGACTACGTTTTGTTGCATGCAAATTCAGCGCAATATGGGTTCTCGTGTTGAAGCAGTTCCTTTATGAAACTGTGTATTAACTCTTTACAAACTAGAGAACTACAGCCAAATGAAGATTTAAAGTAATTATCCATTATTAAATCTTCCCCAAAAAGAGGATGCCGGTGACAATGCATGACTAAAGCTTGATAAAATCGACTAACAAAATAATTAAAACACAACAAAACTGTGTGTATTCTCGTCTCAAGGAAGAAGATTAGACTTAATCAATTGGACGACTAAGATCAGAAAGTACAGTTAATTTAGGAAAGTCTGAGTTTAACCTGAACCGACCAAGTCGGCCGAGGTTAATCTTTATACATGTAATCTCACAGTTCACTGAAATAATCTCAGTGGTGTTTGCCGTGGTGTGAGGAGAGCGGCCACTAATGTTCTTAGAACTATAGTTCTAAGTAGTCATAATGAATTTGAAAGGTCCATCATTAATAATGGGAAACACATCATACATGCATGAGGAAATCAGAGGAAGTGTATATGAAAATACACACAAAATAAAAATCACATTTCAAGAAAAAGGGGAGATTTGTGTTTCTCTGACAAAAATGGAAAAATACATGGAAAAACGTCATAACATTACAAACATGAGATTTGCAGAATACTTATAAATTCACGTAGAACTACGAAAGCCCCAAGCCTTAGTTGAATTAAGGGTTCAACAGAAAACTGAATTAATTATTTAGCTTTAAGGTGTTTTGTTTTGGCCCCCTGTTTTATTTTATTGTATTGCAACTTGAGGGATGTTTTGCAAAAGCATCCCATAGGGCTGTCTGTCTAGACCCAAAAAATATTTCTCTAATCTCTCACATAAGAGTCACACGGAACAGCGTAAAGTATCAACTGGCACGGGATAATTTCCCATGATCCCGTGTACACATAACAGTGGAGAGGCACCTCTCGTCTGCTTCGCGAGCTAAAGGTTAAAAGAAGCAGCTTTAGGGATTTGCGGATCAATGAGGACATGAAAATCGGCTAAGGCATTCCAGGAAGCTGTGATACATTGTACTACGTCTCAGTTCTGTCATCACTGAATCTGATTACGGAGGGATGGGGGTGCTGATGGGAGGGGGTGGGGTATTGATTGATGGACACCCCACCCCAGCCCAATGCGTCCTGCCACAGCATGTGGCAGCTTAGCATGAAGCACAAAAACGTTAGGCAATGCACTGAATTGCTTCAATGTTCCTCTAATAAGCAGAGCCACGGTACATAGTACATTTGGCAACACAGTGACTGACTGGTCTGACATCGGTTAAATATTTTCTGTTTCATGGTGCTACGGATGACTAAAGCGCACAGTTGTTGTTACACAACTGGTGTGTCAAAGGGCGACCAATAAGCCATCCCCATCTGTCATACTCTCTTCTCACCCGTCACTTCACAGCAAGATTAAAAATAACAGGGAAAGAAACATATAAGTGTAAATAATATTTAGAAGAAATACATCTAAGTATTTCTACGCTCTGAGAGATCTTCCAGGCAAATCTATTGCATTTATAAGTCAAATAACTTGAAACTTAAATTTACTATTAACAACATAACTAAAAAAAACCCTTTTTAGAAAATCTCCTGAG
The DNA here is from genome assembly GCF_960531495.2 of Zeus faber. Lineage (NCBI taxonomy): Eukaryota > Metazoa > Chordata > Actinopteri > Zeiformes > Zeidae > Zeus > Zeus faber. The sequence continues at coordinate 32,209,585 of NC_137197.1, read as the reverse complement.
TGTGCAGTGGTCAATCAAAACTATTATTGTTTATTGATTGAATGAAGACAGTTTAGAGTGCAACTGGTATGTCATTTTGATTACTAACTTAAGTAATCATTACATTTTTTGGAACCTTAAATCGTGTTAACATGTGGAGAAGACTCAATGTCGAGAAGACTAAAATCAATATGTATGCCTATTCCAAGTTGGGTATTTTTTTTGGTCATGAAAGATCTCCGGATATACACCGATCAGCCACAACATTGAAACCACTGAGAGGTGAAGTTAATAACATTGACCATGTCGTCAAAATTGCACCAGTCAAGGGGTGGGATATATTAGGCAGCAAGTGAACAGTCAATTCTTGAAGTTGATATGGTGGAAGCAGGAAAAATGGGAAGCGTAAGGATCTGAGCGACTTTGACAAGGATTCATTTGTGATGGCTAGATAGCTTGTGATAGGCTTGTGATAGCATCTCCAAAATGTTAGGTCTTATAGGGTGTTCCAGGGATGCAGTGGTTTAGTACCTTCCAAAAGTGAACTGGCGACAGGAACATGGGCACCTAAGGCTCATTGATGCGCCTGGGGAGCAAAGGCTAGGCCGTCTGGTCCGATCCCACAGAAGTTGCACAAATTAAATGAATTAAATTTAAACTTAATATAATTCATTATATTTTGTCAAATACATGTTGTTGTCTGATGTTTTTTTAAGTATAAGTTAGTGATTCAACCCCTCTTGGAGAAGTAATGATGATTAGTTGTTTATTGATCAAAACATGTTAAGATTGTTCTCCAAAGAAGGGGATTGGTGGCAGTCATGTATAACAGAAATGCTGTGCTTTTGTAATTCCACAGGTCATCCAAAGGACAGTTATTGCAAGCGGTCTTTGATGATTAATAAAGAGTCAGAGTGATTTGCAGGTAGGGAATTGAACTCCATTTGCAGATGAACTTGACTTGAATGCAAATACCCTGTGTTGTATGCCAAGGCTGATGACAGCACAAGTTTAAAAATAATTAAACAAAATAAATACATACATCAAAAAAATTGTCGGGCTAATTTCGACTTTCGATTTCAGCAATATCCTCTAACAAATGTAGCATTATTTAATTTGGAAAGCAGAATGTGTCTTAAGGAAAGAGCTGCGCCCAGTCAAAAGCATTGTTTAATGAATGACTCTACTTCACACAGGGGATCTCTATATAAAGAGATGCTTCAGGTCGGAGAAATCAGTGAGTAAAGTAATCAAAAATTAAAATGTATATAATGACAGTATCCACACTATTTAATGCTTGACCTGCTGCTCTACTCTACCCGCACCCATCGGTATGAAAAGGTCAAACTCATCCCTGACTGGACTGACGGGCAGGGTCATCCCTCCGAGCTATGCCACAGCGCTCATGCCCTCTGAGGACCTTCCTGAACCCTGTGTGACCCCAGGGCCACAATGTCTGGGATAACTTTGCCCGTTGGCAGGAATGCTAGACTTTCCCTTCTCCATTCTTGACCTCCAGTACTTCACGCGTCGGATAACTCTCCCAACCTCCAGGCAGTCTTAAGGGTCTGACTTTGGATGCGATTCCCGGATTTTTATGGGCCGCAGAAGTGAGTTCAGGATCTGCTCTGGGTTCTGGTATTGTTTCTTGTGGCTGGACCTGGTCTGACTACGATGAATGGTTTCTCTCCTGGTCCGGGACCACGCACTTATACGGGGATCACAGTCGTTACCTGTCAATTTAATCAAAGTAAATATTTATTAACTACTTTATCATTTTTTTAATCATCACCTAAAATGACATCCTCAGGACGATTCATGATGCTTGGAAATATGGTTCCATTCTCAGTAAACACAAAACTATTTATATTCCAGAGTCAATGAAGACGAAAAAAAGCTTTTTTCCCCCATATTCTATTCTAGAAAGGCAAAAACACTATAACCATGACAAACAAGATCCCATGAGCAATGATGCACCTCAATCTGTTCTCTTCGATTACAACTGCACCCACAGAGTAAGCCCTTTTTCAGCAACACACAACTTTTTGGTAAACATTTAAACATTAAGAAAATTATGGCAAGCTGGGGTGTTCCAATATTTGTTGGAATTCCTGTAATTACAAGCAACTTGCTTCAGTGACATAGCTTGTGCTTTAATGAGCTTGAAAAGGAGCAAAAAAAGCCAAAATGGGCTAATGAAAAAAAATAAAATAAAAAACAAGCCTGAAGAGGTTATTACTGTGTTTTCCAGCAATGTGGACGACCTATTAGGGTGCTTTTAACACACATGCTTGCCCTTTTAGCTAAAATAATGACGTTAACGAGCAGTAACGCACGATTGCATAAACATGGGTCGGAAGACAGGCAGCTGATGAGCGGAGGAAGGCTTTAATAGAATAGTTGTCTACTCTGTTCAGCACAAATCACCCGTTTGGTTTGAAGTTTGACATGAGGAGGTAAAGAGAATAGATACAAGACTTCATTTTCCCTTTCACCTTACACCGTTCCGTGATTATGGTCCTCATGACAAATAGGCTAAGACCGGAAATACTAAATATCGAGGACATTAACTTTTATCAACATAAAAAGGGCTTGTAATTTGCTTAGAAAAAATTAAAAGGACAAAAACTGCAAATCAAAGAAATTGTTACAGGGAGGGATATATTTAATCCCGATGGATACATTTTATGACCCCCTGATTTGGGTTAAAGCATGTAGTGTGGATGTACAAAAATACCACGGCATGTTACATATAATACGCATAAACTGTTTCTAATATTTACTGCTGTTCTTAGGACATGTTTCCTTTGACCCCGTATTGCCATGGGTTTCTCACCAATGAACTGATTCACCATGATCTGAGGCGTTTCAAAACCCGCATCCAATCAAAACACAAAGCCAAGAATTTGAATAACCACATCAAAGGGTTTTATTTATTTATAATCACAGCTGGACGTTTTTCCCAGCATTTTGAAAACTGGCTACTCCCGGAAGCCGCAGGATAATAAAGTGGAGAAAAGTAACAGCCACGATTAAAAATTAATTTACATTTTATTTATTTTTCATGAAAAACAAAAAAAAATACATAATTCTACAGAGAAACACTTCTGAAGACAGCTCGAGTCCGAACGTGCTGCTAACCATGTTCACCTCCCTCTCTCATATATACACACACACACACACACACACACACACACACACATACATACATATATATATATACATACACATACACACACACATATATATGTATATACATATACATATATGTATATACATATATGTATACACACACACACACACACACACACACACACACACACACACACACACACACACACACACACACACACACACACACACACACACACACACACACACACACACACACACACACACACATATATATATATATATATATGAGAGTGAGAAAGAAAGAGAGGGAGGGAGGCTAATCGCATTATGGAGGTTGACTGGAATTAAGGTCTCTTATTTCAGTCAAGTCAGGCGTGTCTAGAAAACCCATGCTCTTCACCCTCACTCCATTGATAGCTCATTAAACGCAGAGCTGAAAAAAAATAATTAAATAAAAACTACAACATTATAATAAAGCTCTGCATTTTTTCTTGCATTTTAATCACCAAAAGAGACTGCACATTAATATCAACACCATGATTTGGATAACCTCAGTAAATTAGGCTGTTTCTCAAAAGCTGATGGTTAGACGGTGGTTAGAAGGCCTTAATGGCCTTGATAAGGCTGAGCTGTCAGGCTGCATAAGCCAGAGCTCCTGGGTGACGTGAGCTGGCTTGACCGAGAACACGGTTGAAGCCTAGTCATCTATGGCAATGATCCGCGCGTGAGTTGCCGTGGGCACGACTGTGAAGTAGTTGGTTAGGTTACCTGATGGAGTGGAGGGAGCTTTCTGTCTGGACTTCGAGAGTCTGTTAGACTTTGTGCCTTTCTGTCTGCTCTTAACCTCCGCCTGCCCTCTCTCCTGGCCCTGCTGTTCTGCTGCAGCCGCCACTCCCTGTCTGTTGGACGGCGCTGCGGCCTGCAAGTGACTTTTCCCTGCACTCTCTCCTGGTGCCTGCCTGCCTCTCTCGGACAGCGCCTGGATCCTTCCGTTACAAACGGCGGGGCCATCTCCCCCTGAAAGCGTCCTATGGGGGGACTGAGGCGTCCCGTCTTTCAATAGGCTGCTTTCCTCCTGATCCCAGTCCTCAAAAAGTTCTGGGGTGAAGAAGACAGTTTGATCTTCCTCCTCCTCCTCATCTGCTGGAGATTGGACTGTGCAGTCCACGGAGGGAGGTTCATTTTCACAGCTGTGGAGGACTTTGATTGAGGAGAGGTCAAGAGTTGGGATTTGGAGCGGAGCTTTACTTTTACTGGTGATGTTAAATTCGGCCGTCTCCTCTCCCCTGGCATGATCTGAGGGTTCAAACTGCTGGCTGGCGGTGCTGTCTCCTTGTGTTTTAAAGATTGTCTTTTTGTCGCCAGCGTTCACAGGGCTGGAGGTCAAGAGTTGGTACAAAGGCTGCAGAACTTTGGGCTTGATGTTGTGACGTGTGACCGGACATCCAAGGTCAACATCAACGGTCAACGTCTTCTTAGTATCTGAATTAGGAGAGACTGTATATTTTTAGTTAGTAGTTGGTGCATTATTTCCAGACAAAGTATCTTTGATTACACATCATCGCCCACACAGCACATGACTCATGTTTACTAACTAACTAAATAAATATATATTTTTTAATAAAATCTAGACACAAGACTGAACCTACATATTGTTTGGAATGCCATTACCAATTACCAAGGCAACAATATTTCGGGGAGCTGTGCATTACAGAGGAACATTAACTGCATGCATATGCTCAATATAACCCAAACAAAGGTCATGGGGATTTAATTAAAAGCAACAGTCCAACATCTGCTCATCTGCTTGCTCCAGCGCCACTCAGGCACGCAAGAGTCCTGACAGTAATGAGGCAAGCCACTCAGCTCGGCCGTAATCCCACCCCCAAAACCTTTAGCAAGAAAAAAATAAAAATAAAAATCTGAAAAAATTACGCTTATGTACCCTCCCCACACCATCCCCCCAACCACAGCCTGTATCTGCCTCAGCCACCCCTATCTACCACAACAGATTCAATTGAGCAAACAGCTCAACCTTACCCTGACCCTTGAGACAATAGGTGCTAGCTGAGGCAATATGCAAACACGTCATCACAATACATTAGCTCATGTTGAGCACTCACATACATCCTTGAGCACAAAGGTGACGTGTTTTTTGGGGGGGTTTTCCCCTTCTTCCTTCATGCCTCACTGAGAAATACTTAAATTCTAAACATGTCTGAGAATTAAAATAAAAGCAAAGACAGACTGAAATTGGGAGTCAAATTAAATCTGCTCAACAATTTATGAAGGTTGAGTTATACTTGACCAACTTTCAAGCATCTAAATGCTGCTCCAATCTGGGACACAATGACAAAAACTATAATAATCACAATTGTTATCAATGAAGAGAAGAAAGAAAAAAAACATTCTTATATCCCTTTCTGCTTCACTTTACTAGCTAGATGCTTTGTAGCATGGAAAAGGTGTTGGCCTTTTAACATTATAGGCCGATGAAACAAAAAAACGAAGTAAATTGTATTTAACGTCAACGATAATGAAAACGTATCCCTTGGTTAACGAATCAGGTGGGGGACAATGATTTTCTCTAGGTCAGACTACTCATTGTTGCCAGATCCAAACACTTTTTTTTCTTGTTTTTAAACCCTGCAACAGATCTCAAAGTGTTTGAGAGCTGTCCACATCGCCCAACTACTTATTACTTAGCTCACCAGCATTCATACTTTGATCCAGAGGGCTGCGGTGTTCCGAGACCAGAGAGAGGTGGTCTGAGCTGGGAGAAGATGGAGGCAGCTCTCCTGCAGTGTAGGGCAGGCTGCCGAGCGGGAACACCACAGAGGAGGTCTGAGTTTTCGGAATGGTGTGCGTCACTCCTTCCCCCAGCTGAAACTGGGAGAAGGCCACCAGTGACTGCATGGCGTCAGCGAAGGTGTCATGATGCCAGACAAGCTGCCGTACCCACTTGGACAGACCTGGAGAACACATGTGAATGTATTTTGACCCTGCCGATAATAATATTTGAGTTATTAATGATTCAGAATTCATCCCATACAACAAGACCACACTGCCACAACAGAAAAGGTTTTCCACCAAAATTAATAAATAACAATGCAGCATTTTAGAATGGACAACCATTGCCACCTAGTGTACAAGTTGAGGCTTCAATTTGAACAAAACAAATCTGTCTTCAACGCTGGGCAGGATTATCAGTACCTGTGATGTACTTATTGGGGTTATTCCTGTAACGGTCATCCACGAGAATGAGGGCCCCCCAGTCGTTCTTGTGGCGGATACACCTGCAGATAAAAAATATTTAATCACACCAGTGATGGACGGGAGAACAGCAAAATCACTGATGAGTAGTTTGGATGAATGGGTTATGGATAATGTATTACTACACAATAAATTATGTCTCCAAATGCTCACCTCCCCAGGGCCTGGTTCAGAGCACGGTAGGCCTGGATCTCATACCAGCGGCTACCCGGGAGGAGACCTCTGGTTTTGCAGTGTTGGTCGTTATACTTCATTTTCAGTTCTACCTGGGTGGAGTTAACAGGCCAAGATGTGAAAGGAAAAAGCGTCAAAGACAAAACAATGTACGCAGCATTACAAAGCTCCTGAATGATGGATTTTCAAAGGACAACCTAGTGAGAAGCAGAACTGCAATACCTATAGACTATGACTGAACACAAATTAGAATTTCATTGCATTCTACTAAATCCAACTTTAGATATCTAAACAACAGTGACCCTGCCTAAACAATGCAAAGAAATCTTTCACAATATTATTTAGATTCAGCCCTTGAACTAACCCTAACATGATGATCACCTACAGCCTGCATCCACAAATGATAAACAGAGTTGTGGGACAGCAAATCAGAGGCTTCATGAAAGGCTATTGAAGCAGAAATAAATGAATTTGTACGAAGTTCTGAAATAGCCAGGTAAGGGGGCATGTGGCAAGACCCAGCACCAACGCCAGCCAATACCACTCAGGCCCCGAAGACGTTGCTTTACTGACTGCCCTTGCAGACAGATCCGTTGTGAAAGAGGAACAGAGAGGCTAAAGTGAGGCCATGACAGTGGATAGTGGAGGAAGGCACATGGGTGGGGTGGGTGGGGAAGGAGCGGGGAAGGTGGTCTAGTCAACACAGGCCACCCTGACACAAAAATGCCAGGAAAGCATCCATCCATTTGCATCTGTCGCGGCTGATTTTTTAACGCTAACCTTTCGGAATTGACAAGTGAAAAGTTCAGCTGGCGTCTGATGGCCTGCCATGCAGGGCAGACTGCTGAGCGGGTCTCTAACTGCTTCTGACAGGTACCGTGTGTTCGCCCAGAGCGCCCAAACACACAGGGCGCGGCAGGTACAGGCTGGATCACCCTATGTTTTCTGTCATGGGGGGGCGAGGGGTGGGTGCACATCACGCAACGCCACTCCAGCCTACCTTCATTTGTGCACATAAACACAACAAATTTCAAATGTCGCTCCACTGAAACCCCCCCCCGCAAATTTAACAATGCAAGCCTTTCCTTGTGAAAAGCATTCACTTCAAGTATTACTCATGCAAAATCACACACACACACAGACACACAGACACACACACACACACACACACACACACCAGGAAAAATGGCCTAACTGTGTTATCTATTCTCGCAAAGGCTGGCGGGTCTGTGGTGAGATGTTTGCCAGTCTATGAGACACCAGAGCGGTCAAAGAATCCACTTCCGAAACAACAGATGGAAACGGGAAAGGCCTTGTAGCCTGGAGCCAGCGGTGTCATCCAAATCCAATCAGAGGCCATTTCAGCATCCGACACATCCTGTCCCTGGCCTGCACTATGTCAACGGTGAATGTGACATGACAGGTTGCATATGTGAAAAAGCCAAATCTGGCTCCTAGCAAAGTATCCTAAATGTGCAAGAAACCACAAGCTAGAAGGGATTAGTTAAAATGTCAAGAGATCGCTCGCTTGCTTCGGCCTACCTGTTCATCCCTAAAAACATATTTCACCACTAGGCATGATTCACAGCTCAGCAGATCTGTGTGAGCTACGCTTGTGATAGTGTGTGTGTGTGTGTGTGTGTGTGTGTGTGTGTGTGTGTGTGTGTGTGTGCGTGTGCACGCCCCTGGCAGTCGAAGACATCTAGTGCATGTCACTGAGATTGCAAAGCGCCTCATCTGCCTTATGTGGCCGAACTGACAGCTGAGTGGCTCGTACTCAGAGAGTGTACGTGTCTGTGTGTGTGCACGACTGAGCGGTGCGCTCAATCCCAGCATGTTCGTACACTGGGTCACACAAAGACCTCTCCAACACGGGTGACATGCTCGTTCCACAAGTTGATAAAGTTGTTACCCATCCATCTGTTCAAAAGTTAAAAGTTCTTACACTATATATTGCTTCACCATCACCTACTATCTCTTATATAATGATCAAGTCAACAGCTCGAGGCTCGTTCTGAGATTTTGCTGTGTTGAAAACATTTTTGCAACACAAATGCAGAATCTCTAGGATGGTAGTCTAGAAGTCAGAAGTGCGAAGGCGCAAAACAGTGTAAAAAATATATATACAAGAAGAAATTGACAACTTTATCTTGGACATTAACAAAGAGAGACCAAGCAGTTTTTGTGTTTAAAGGTCACCACCCATAATAGCTGAGAATATTGCTTATCTGCGCAGTGTCTTGGATATGCCTTGGGCTCCCATAATGAGATCCACCACGTGATATCCACAAACTCCTCAAAAGTGCTTCAGACTCTCAAAGCATCCCATTTTAGAATTACAACGCTTACACTAATCTTCATTCAAGTGTCACAGCATAGACAGACAAAAGCTTGTTTGGGTGCTTTACAAGGTCTAGTGGACCTCTTCAAAAAGTGTCTGAAAAGCCACTGATTGTCTCACTCACTCACAAAGCACCTGGCTGGTCACACACACACACACACACACACACACACACACACACACACACACACACACACACACACACACACACACACACACACACACACACACACACACACACACCTCCACCATTTTGCCGAATCAACAATGCATTTCTTTGCATGCATTTGCGAATGTAGGCTAAAAAATAAAAAAATCATGATGAATTCGATATTCATCTATAAAAAGGCAAAAGAACTGCATGGTTTTACCCACACATGATGGCAGTCTGACATAGCCAGATGATGACAATGCTGCGTCTGAAATGAAACCCCACTTGGCTTCGCGACTCTTACAGTATGTGCGATGTGCGCGCGCATAATGGGACAGGACAGGAGGCGGTTTACTTCGTGGACACAAAAAAAAAATCTCTACGGTCAGCCCACATAGGAATTCTTGGATTAGAAGTCTGAGAAAGCAATACTCCTGTGGCACACACCGCCACGTGCACACACACTTGGCTTCCTCTCCCACATTTGCATGTGCATGCACACTCTTCTCCCTCTACCATTTTGAGAGCATTTGATTTCATTTTGAAGGTTTTGAATAAGCTATAAACAGAAAAGTTTGTAGAACATAAAAACAAACAAACAAAATCCTTTTGACTTTTTACTGTCGACACAGAGAACCCGTCGACAGTTGGTCAATTAGTAACCTAGTTTCCACATGGTTTCACAAGGTGACCCAACCTGTGTCAATTCCTGCATTGCAAAAACGATACGCTTATCTGTGTGTGGCACATGCAAAATTGTCCCTTCAAATGGAGCACTGGCAGCTCTGCCAGTGGAATGTGATTGGATCCTGTTTAAGCAGGACAGGTGCATGGCTCTGGCAGTTATTAGTGTCAGTGTCCCCGTACCCTCAGTAGCCTAATGCCCAGGCTACTGACCTTTACACTGCTCCCAGAGCTTCTCTGAGGCATGAACGGCAGACACAAGGCCACAGAGCCCTGCTTTATGATGGAGGGGAAGACCAGAGGCAGAGAGAGTGGTGAGGGGAGAGGAAGGGACAAGGAATGGTGGAAAAACCCAGGATCCGAAGGCATGGTTTATATGATCACCGCGGGGGGCAAATGTTAGACTTGGAAGTGGGGAGACAAGAGCATACCCAACATGGTGAAAAAGACCATTTATTCACACTATTTCTTTCTTCATGTCTGCTGTAAATAAAATGATTAACTCAGCATATTTAGACCGTGCCCTTCTGAATGAGTCAAACTGCAAGGACACAACACCTGAGCCACGTGATCTCCCAGCGCCTAGAATTTGCAAAATAATGCACACAAGGTTATCTGAGGAACTAAGGACTGGGAAAACAACAAAAAAACAAAAAAAACAAATAAACATTCTTGTTGCTAGCCACGGAGCATGGCATTTAGAACACCAATTCTTCACGGTTGGCCGGCTCCACCTTGGCCTTCCTCCCTCTGGCTCTCTGCTCCCACCCCTTCCCACCTATCCATCCCCAGTTCTGGTCCTTTGGATTGAAAGAAAAACTCAAATTAAAAATGAATGCTGGCATGGCGACCCGTGTTTCACATCATGGTGGTATCAAACACCTCCGGTGGAGCAGGAGAGCTTCCATCGGCTCAAAAATCTAAAAGCTGACATGAAGATAGAAAGGGGGTGAGGAGAACAATGGAATAGGGCAGGATGGAACAAGAACTTAAAGGTCATCTTTAAGATCAGCCCTGAAGGATGGGGTCAGAGCAGCAAAATAAAGAAAAAGTGTTTTCCTTTGATATTTATATCTATGTTATCAGATAACTTTGTCACATTTTCACAAAAGTCTCAGATTTCATACCTGGAGGTCCTTGATATTTGGAAAGGGAATGCCAATGGTGACCACTGCCCTGGCATTGTCGTCACTGAAGTCCAGGCCTTCACTTACTTTACCCCTGCAGACGGCAAGCAGTAGTGCCCCATCTGTGTAGTAAATAGAACAAACACCACAACCAAATGATGTGTACAGTCATGTACCAATGCCTTGATAACCAGAGAGGAATTGGACACAACTTAGAAATAGGAATATTCCTAACATAAGGATGAGGGACTGGCGTCTCACCTTTATCCTCATAATGCCTGATGGCATCATAGTAGGTCTGCAGCAGCTCGTCAAAGTCCCCTTTTGCCCCGCCGCGAGGCTCTGTGATTACAGTCTTCCTCTCCTCTAATTTTGCCCAGAGGCCTGTGTTTGTCCAGCGATCTCGAAGCTTGTCAAGCATCTGGCCGAAAAGAAAACATTTAGATAATCATTTGCCGTTAAATAAATGAAGCATTAAAATATAAGGATAGGTTTGCTATATTTCCGTGTAAATTCTTGTATCGCATAGGTTCTCCCCAAGCTATAAAAAAAAAAAAAAAGAAAGAAAGAAAAAAAAAAAAAATCACTGTTGCTGCACTATTGTTGGTGCAAAAAGTCAGCAATTCTCCAGAGAGGAACATTGATCTAAAAGCCCTCTCCCTAGCAGAGGTCCATCCGTGTCTGTGCTGTGCGAATTTTATCCTTGAATAAGCATGGCTTCACAATCAAAGACCATCTTCACTGGCTCGGAAATGTGTTAGAGGGGTCAAGTAGAAGTTCTTCTTGTAGTCAGCAGAAAACTTCTCACAACAGGCTGCTAGTGTCAAGATGTATGCCAGGACGGAGCCGAGAGAAGGTGTGCCTGTAGAAAAATAGCCGGGGGAAGGGTGGTTGGAGGGGGGGTTATTCATAAAGGCCTGGTCCCCGAGTGTCAACCCATCCCATTTACCTGCCTTAACAACAGCCAGGCTAAACGCTGAGCGAAAAAAACAGGTGCGTGTTTCCTGAAAGAGACTTGAAGTAGACTTCAGCACAGAGGGAAAACAGCAGAGGATTGATGTGTGTGTGTGTGTGTGTGTGTGTGTGTGTGTGTGTGTGTGTGTGTGTGTGTGTGTGTGTGTGTGTGTGTGTGGGGGGCGCTTGGGCTTCAGCGTAGATAGTCTCTCGCATGCCAATGTGACTGCATCGCAATTGTGAAATGAAGCACAAGGCAGATTTCATCAGGTCGGTGCGTTCCGAAACAAGCAAGGCCAGGAAGTACCCATCAATAAAACATGACGCATCTGCTAAAGACACAGCGTTACGTTGACAAGCAAAGCCACCGCCCCCCCCCCCCCACGCTTTACATGTGCCTGCAACTCGGTACACTGTTTATCCCACAATTGCTTCGGAGTTCCAATTTTGAACCAAGAGATGTATTATTCATGTTATGTACTTAAGGCAGAATCCGCTGCTAAACAAAACAGCCATTATATGTCAGGGCCGTGCAAGGAGAGACACCAACTTCGTGGGGTTGTTGTTAACATTGATGGGTAGAAGGGGTGATTGTGGGATGGCGGGGGGGTCAAACAGTCAGTATACTGGATCATCCTCTTCCATCTGACATTATTAATTTCTGACCAGGAATGGGGAGTGACCAGATAGTAACTGACTCGTAATGTGATAATAAAAACGCCAAGGCCTTTAAAAATTGGGGACACGTGCGCACAAAGAGTCCTTGTTGCAAAGCTGTTTATTCCCTGAGCTGTAATTTGTAAAGCCGTGTGTGTGTGTGTGTTTGTGTGTGTGTGTGTGTGTGAGTTCGTGTGGGAGTGAATGTGTGTTGGGAACACAATCCACTGGCACTCTGGGCTACCCGCTACTCAGTTGGTGGGGGTAATGGTCCCTAATGCTTTTATCTCACAGACACCGTGAGTAAACAATCCATCTGCCCGAGACGCAGCCATTTAATTACGGCCGCAGTGTCCGTATCCTTCATCTTGACGGAGTGCAGTCTGGTTGTGAAATCCATGGAGTCGGCCGGAGGCAAGGCACCATGTTGGCTGCCGCTAAAACTGTTAGCCAGTGCACATTAGGACAGCCGCATCACCCAAATGAGTTTAAGTACTAAATTATATTGATTTCCGGATTCGTTATGACAGGCATTTATTTTTCCTCTGGACGTTAAGGTTGTTGTTTCTTTTAATTAAGGGCATGTAATGTACAAAAAGAGAAGAGAAAAAAAACACAAGCTTACAGAAACTGTGTGGTTCACATTCCTCTGTGACACGGTTTGTGTAGTGTGTACGCGGGGGTGATGAGCGCACAGAGTTCATGACTAATTTAGGGCCGTTCTCTGACAGAGCTGGTGTTTCCACAGGCCCCACACACTGGGGTGCTGGACTGGGGGCGTGCTACGGCGCCATGTAAAATGTCAATTTGCACAGCCTGGCCTTCCGCTCATGTGGACTAAATGACAGAAGCAGCCAGCAGCTCCCTAAAATAGGCATGAGTGCACGCACGCACACGCACGCACGAGAAAAGACAAAGGCTTATATGAGGGGTATAAATCAGTTGCAATATTGTGTGCTTCATATTTGCATAGATACACCACTGTTAATTTTAACTTTTTATATTAATTAGAATTAATTAATAAGACAGTTGTTTTCCAGTTTGTTATCAAATTCAAACACTGTAAAAACTTATAAAGATATAGGACAATTTACACCTTAACTCACGCACCAGATTTTCAGATGTGCCATTGAGAGTCGCCCGAAATTGCAGCATCATTACCTGATATGGCAGCTTCACCACCCTCAACGGCAAGGCCCTACAGAAGGACTGACCGGGACTGAGCTGCCAGCCGTGCAGGACCTCTACTCCCTGAAGTATATCGTACAGGAGAATCTGGGCACCAAACCAAAAGGTTCTAGCACAGTTTCTACGCTCAGGCCTTCAGACTGTCGAACTGTTTACTACACAGTTGGTGTAAAAGTTCAACCCAAAGGGGTATAACAGGAATGAGATTAGGTCTCTGTGCAGGACAGTCTGATTCTTCCACACGGTTCTTGACACAACCTTGACTTGTGCACAGGGACATTGTCATGCTGAAACAGAGTCAGAGTCTTCCAAACCATTGACCACAAATTTGATTAACAGAATCATTTTGAATGTCATGAGCTCACATTAAAAATGTCCCATCACTTGAACTTAGTTGGCATGTTGCATTTGGTCTTTTTAGGTTTTCCTGCAAAACCCCCAAATCCACCAGACTGCTAGATGGTGAAGCAATTTGCAACTTGGTAGTTGTTGTTGCAACAGAAGATAATGGCTTTTTTTTAGCACTCGGCAGGGCTGTTCTATGAGCTTGTGTGGCCTACCACTTCGCGGCTGAGCCGCTACTGCTCCTAGACATTTTCACTTCCCAATAAAAGAATTTACAGTTGACTGGGGTCAACAGCGGGCAGCAGTCAGAACCCAGAACCCAGTCAGAACCCCTTGGGTACCCCAAGGGGTTCTCCAGGTTAAATTTAGGACTTTTGTGACTTTTTTAATACCACTTAGAATGAAATTTAATGCCAACTTCACAGCCATATTGTCAAAAGTATGAAGGATATAATAAAAGATCAATATGGATTTTAAGCCCTAAAAAATAATTATTAACCAAGTACTTGAAATAAATAAAACAGTTTATTACATTAATCACATTAATATAAAATACACAATAGCTGTGTGTACTCTAATAACATAAAACGAAAAAGAGGCATATTTGTCGCATAAGAGCCGCCACCCCTATACTGAGATAAGCCTGCACTGTCCCTTCAAGATTGTAAGCCGCCACTTGATGTCATCTCTCTGCTGCGCCGTGGGGGGAATCTCGCTTTTGCAACGTGGACAGAGCACAATGCAGGGAATTCGCATGTCAACGGGTGTGCGAACAGACCAGATCGGTTATTTATGTCGTTACGGTATTTATTTAATCCTACGAAAGGACAAGAAAAACATTTTACTTAACACTTAATTTAATACTTTTAAAGCCTTCTTTTGAGAATATTAAATTCAATGCTTTAATACTTTTAAGACCCCGTTGGGTACCCTGAGTAATGACAGCTACACATTCTTTAGGCCATGTAGTGCAACCAAATATCAAAATCATATTATTTGGATGGTACTTCCTTGATTTAATGTTAATTTAATGAGTTACTGAATAATATTAATTTGTGGGGCTAATGTTTTTAAATTCAAGTCATTGTCAGTTTGTCATTAAAAATGTGTCACGGTGAAAACATGGATTTTTAAGATATCACAACACATAATCACCATCATTATTATTTTTATTATAATTATAATTATAATTATTATTATTATTATTATTATTATTATTAATAATAATAATAATAATAATAATAATAATAATAATTATTGTTATTATTATTATTATAATAATAATAATAGTATTTTCTGAATGTCAAAGCACTTGAGTCTTTTTGAATTTACTTGTGAACCACACTTGCAAAACTTGGAAAGGACAACTTGTAGAACACACATCCAAAGTACATGTAAAATATACAGTGTTCCAAGACAAGTACTCTTTGTGTTTGTATTATACGAAAGCCTGGTTGCTCAGTTGTTGGTGAGGTCCATTATGTGATTTGCACATCACATAATGTGACCCATTTTGACCCAAGTCTTCTAAAATCTAGCCTGATACCAGACTGACACAGATGGAGTGAGCACAATTTAGCATGCCAGCATAAAAAAGGCACAACAAATTGTGAATAATTTATTGTGATTTCTCAGCATGTTGGTTGCAATGCTCAACTATAGCCAGTGACACGGTAAAATGGGCCAGATCTTTTCACCTGCCGGGACGCAGCGGTGAGACAGCCACTGAAACGCACTCAACTGTGCACTTTTCTTACTCACACTTGTGCACTTTCCCTCGGCCCACCTCCTACTCCACTACCATCACCACCTTTCCATCTAGTCCCTCTTTATCTCACTCCGCGGATCCCTGGTGTCAGTAAGCTGTGTGGCGACACATCACAGCTCCTCTCGCCGACTGCTGAATTATAGAGGCATGTTTGGAGGTGATTTCATTAATGAAACATGGGGCCAGGAGCCCTGGCCCTGCATCGCACACCCGCCACAATGGCAAAGAGAGACGTGTTGTTGAGTTGTAAATTATTTAGCCTTAAAATATCACAGTGGCCATCACGCCACGGGCGGGTGACAACCGGGTGGCCCACGCCACCTGCCACCTCCGGGACCAGGCGGCCGTCCCCTATCGTCTATACTCTGCTTCTGGGCCACATTATCCGTGTTGGCATGAGGCTATGGACAGCACACACAAAAAAAAAAGAGGTGACAGTTACATAGGTGAACTGTCTTTGTCTGCACCTCAAGCTGTCAAAAAGAAATATTCTGGGCTATTGCAGGGGACTTCAATCATTTGTCTTTTATAAAAAGGTAGTGGGACCACTATGCCATAGACATGTGGAAAAATTGCTATCTGGGAACGGAGCCATTATTAATAGTACATGGTTCTTTCTCAAGAACAGGACAGCAGAGGCTACGTTTGATTTGTAGAAAATAATGACTTTGGAAGCTTAAAGGCTCCAGGTTAGTTAGTGAGACATGCCAAGGAAGCAGTAACCTTGAAGTTTCCACTGTAAAAGCTCATATAAAACATCATCTGAACATTCAGCACAGACACACCACTCCAAGCAAAATGAGTCTCAGAACCTAAAATTTATATATACAGGCACCCCAAACACACACCTATAGTGATTCACACATGCCAATGAAAACATACCTCTGCACACACGCGCACAAAGTGCACATGCACACAGATAGACACTTCTGGGTATCAGCACATCTACAGCTGGGTGATTGATATTGATATTTCAGATAACCTAGAGTTACCAGGAACTCTGTATGTGTGTTCACCTTGCATTCTGCTTTGACTTTGATTTGACATACACTCAGCTACAGACACCTCCCTCTACAACCCCACCACCACCACTCTGGCCCTCCCCAAACCCATGCCCCAGGCGCCAGTGCCGGGTCCGTCTTCACACAGACAGAGAGGCGACATCACCCCCACCCGGTAATGGCCCTTATCTTAATCTGCTTTAAAAGCATCTTGTATTTCCAGCAGATCTTTTCACCTCTGCAAAACCCTCACTTTTTAGTATGTTTTTAATAAAACATCAGTTCCCCTCGTGCAGTGCACTTGTCCTTTTCTCTTGTGGCTGGGACAAGGTAGCGAGGACTGCTGCGGTTTTAATGGGCATTAACTGGGGGGCTGTTTGAGGCCGAAATGCAACAAAACCACAGCCACTGTTTGGGCTCTGGAGACAAGTGTGTTTGCGTGCTCTTGAGTGAGTCTGCTGTGTCCTTCGTCTAACGTCCAGCAGTTGGCAATGTGTGCTTTACGTGGATTAGCAGTAGTTGCAACGCTCGACCAGGAGGAATTGACCCCAAAACTATCATTATATCATTAAGAATCCATTTATTAGCTATACAAACTACTAAGAACTTTTTAAGATAATAAATTTAATTCTAAGAAATCTAAGACTGATTTGGACAAGTTGTCAAAGTGTTTACTTTACATTTGGTACCGGGCAGAGGTAAGTATTAGTAAGAAATAGGGAGGGATACGAACTAGATGATCATAAGAGCTGTAATTATAACAGTACCATTGAGGTCAAATAGCAAGGGATTAGGTACTGTCATAGCATGAGGTCATCAGAAATGTTAAAAATAGAAAATATTATTTTGACAATAAAATATGTATGATAAAAGTGATTATGTTTGATTATGTTGAAATTAAGACCTTTAATGTGGCCTTGTTGTTCATCTATCAAAAAACTTTCCCCATATCATAATCCTATCATTGAAATAACAGTGGTTTATAATACCTTTCCAAGCTGGATTTGAAAGGGCCCTTGACAAAGGTCTCAAAAGCAATATTCTCAAAGCTCTCTGGTGCATTCGATGCGAGTGTGTGTCAAAGTGGTGGGAGTGCTGCAGATAGAGCCAGGAGGGATGCCTTGATGACCCTCGCTGGCCTGCATGTCTCGCTGCTCGCCCTGTCTCTGACACAGTCGGTGACACCTGGCCTTACTGAAGAGGGATGTCTGGTGTTATCCCAGCGCCTCTCTTTCACTCACACACACACACACACACACACACACACACACACACACACACACACACACACACACACACACACACACACACACACACACACACACACACACACAGTACAAGCACTGATCAGTCTCTCTCTCTCACACACACACACAGATCATAAAGCAGACGGGACTCAGTGGCACCAACAAGGCACCCAAAGGCTCCAATTAATAGCCCCAGCTCCTCAAATGCCCACATCCCCTCATTTTTAAGAGCTAACTGTAGATTAAATATTAATGCATCAGCATAGACAGAGATAGACGACTCCTACATGGCCATCAATAATAAAAAAATTAATAAATAAAAAAAAAAAAAAATACCACAGCACATGGTTGCTCCTTCACTGCCGTGTCACAGGCAGGCAAAATGAAAGCCAAAACAAGAACAACCTCCATGTAACTTTTTTTTATGAGATGTTTTATCGTGTAATTTTACACTGAAAGGAGGAAGGGAAACATTGTGTGACATTGGTAAAAGGTATAAAAAAAGCAGTGTGTAGACACATTGGTCTTGCGCTCTCTGTACAGCGCTATTGACTAACTCTCAAGGTTTTTACCACTTTCGCTGTTAAGAAGAGGATACGCCGTGTGTAATGAGGAGATGCATACAAGGTAGGTGAACCCGCTTCGGATCCTCAGTAAATGGATGTGACAATCAAGCCGGAGTGGAGATTAATTATTCATGAGGAAAAAAAGAGCATAACAAACAAAGGGAGGGACAAAGTGTCTATCAGTGGGGCCCTTCGATGCACCCTCATTAACTGAAAGGGGATATACTTCCAGCAGTGGCAGCTTATAGGGCTGTCAAGTGCTCCTATTGATTTAGTAATGATCTCTTCCAGCAATATGACATCACCCGTAGCCTGGTTATTAATGGTGGAAACAGTAGCAATTTATCACGTAGCATGAAAACTTCTTTGTGAGAAACAAGTTCTTTGTATTGTTCTTTTTTTCACCCCCAAAAAGACTGCTATGCTATGTCCTCTCTTCTGACACCAATGTGTGGTCTCCAACCCCTCCTAGTGGCAATATGTGGGAAATAGTGATAGTGCAACATGGGCATAGTTTGTGTGCACTGTTCGCTTTTGAAGGACTTTGAATTACGAGGTTTACCTTGTATCAGGGATGTTGATAATTAACCATTAGCTGATAAGAATTGTGATCAATTAATACTAACAGTTAAAAAATATTACCTTTTTTTTAAGTGATTAAAAAAAGGTTTGGTGCACATTAAAAGAAAAATAGGCTCTACAATCTATTTCCAAAATACAACTCATGGCGGCAAAACATGCAACTAGTGCTGTGACAATTAGGGTCAAGTGACCAGTATTGCGGTGTTGAGCTCATTGCCATCAACACTGCAAATAATGAAATTATATATTTACACTACTCTCAAAAAGTTAGGGATATTCGGCTTTCGGGTGAAATTTCAGGATAAAGATAAAATGCACTATAACCTTTAAAGGTGAACTTAATTTGACCTTCTCTAAACTTTTGAATGCACATGTCCAACTGTTCAATGTTTCAGTACTTTTTGCACAACTTGCTGTTCTCTAACAAGGAGCTGAACGGCAAAATTCACAACAGGTGTTTGATCCATGAATCGACCAATAAATGTCCTGGTTCAATTAGAATTGGTATTTAAACAGTCCGCTTCATCATGTTGTTAACATTTTGACATCATGAGAGCAAGATGACACCTAACAATTGATCAACAGTACCTCGCCATTGTGAGGCTTCAAACAGGATGTTCTCAGAGGGAAGTGGCCACTGAGCTTAGAGTGTCACAGAGTCATCTGCAGGTTGCAACAGAGTTACAGAGAGACTGGAAGAGTCACAGAAAGGCATAGAAGTGGACGTCCTTTGGCCACATCCCACACTGATGACCGCTTCATTGTAAACAGTGCCCCGTGGAACCAGATGATGATGCCACTCAACTCCAGGCACATTTAAGGGAGGTGAGGGGCACCAAAGTGTCACGTCAGACCATTCGAAACTGTTTACATCAGCATGGTCTGCGTGCTGGACGACCTGTAAGGGTACCTGACCACACCACCAGGCACAGGCATCATCGTCTTGCATGGGCCAGGGAGCATTTACGCTGGACGAGGGACCAGTGGGCCTCAGTGCTGTTCTCTGATGAAAGTCGATTCACGTTGAGCAGAAATGATGGCTGCCAACGATGTTGGAGACGTCAAGGAGAGCGCTATGCATCAGCCACTGTTGTCACCAGATGAGCCTTTGGTGGTGGTGGTGGTGTTACAGTGTGGGCAGGTGTGTCTAGTCAATACAGAACTGCCCTTCACTTTGTGAATGGTACAGTGACAAGCCCATACTACCTGAATAACATCATTAATCCAGTCATTGTGCCCCTGCATGAACAACACAGGCCTCATTTCATCTTCATGGACGACAATGCTCCAGCTCATCGAGGTTGCATCATTAGGGAACGGCTGCTGGAGACTGGGGCACCTCAAATGGAGTGGCCTGCACTTTCTCCAGACCTGAATCCCATAGAAAACCTATGGGATCAGCTGAGTCGCCATGTAGAGGCTCGCAACTCTGTGCCCCAGAACTTAAATGACCTGAGGGCCGCCCTTCAAGAAGAGTGGGGTGCCATGCCTCAGCAGACAATATGTTGAGTTGTGAACAGCATGAGACGTCATTGTCAAGCTGTAATTGATGCTCAAGGGCACATGACAAGTTATTGAGACATTGACATTTTTTGTTGTGGTAAACCCACCACTGTTGTTGGCTTTTGTTTCAATAAATTGTTTGAGATGAGGAAATCACCATTGCATGCTTCTACTTAAATGCCCTACTTTCATGATATAATATCACTGTAGCATGAACTTCTTACATTTTCCATAAATTTTACCCTAAAGCCAAATATCCCTAACTTTTTGTGAGTAGTGTATATATTTTTATTTATTTATACGGGCGCACGGAAGACCCAAATAAAACCACTAAAATCACACTGTCACACGTTTATAGACCGTCCCCGTAGTGTGTTTTTGGTTGATTTATTTGGAGGAACACGGGCGGCGCACGGAGGGACGGGGCACATCCCCGTTCTTCCAAATACGGAAAGGCGCCACAACTCTCCGTGATCGGATGTTCTCGGATAAAAATATATTTATGATTCCCCTTTTTATTATTATACAATTTGTAAAGTCCAATAAAAAAAAGACCGCAATTCTCTTTTTTCACCCCAGAAGACAGTGCCCTAATATTCTATGGGATAACGGTTAACGCGGGTCGGCTGTCAGAAATATTTTTTCGAAATTAGCATCCCTACCTTGTATGACGGCAAGAAGCAGAGCACTCCTTTAGGCACGGATTGGCAGATGCGTAGCAGCAGGGCGCCCACCTCGTCCTGGAAGGTGTAGGTCTCGGTATGCTGGAACGTAGCACACAGCTTTCTGCCTTGGGGCCCAGAGCCCACAGTGCCAACCCACACCTGGGATATAAAAAAAATAAAAAATTAAAGATTATTCAATGTGCGAGTGTAATACGGTAATATCACTTATAGCAAGAAAAGTGGCTTACAGTAACAACAGCAGTCAAAAAGCTATATCATACGTCACACCACCATACCACACCACCAGATATTATCAAAATATCCTGATATTTCTTAATAAAACAGTATGTTACCGTATTTGGATTTTCAAATACAAATTAGATTCTAATAATGTGCCTTTTTCATTTTCCCCTACCTTAAAACTCAATTGTAATTGTCCCTTCTTTCAAATAAGGCTGCAATATTCAACTCTTACATTTGAATAGGAAAGGTAAAAGGTTGTCTTGTATGATTTAAACAAAGTGTTTAGTGTTTAAGTATGCTACAGCATTTTGTCTCGAACCACAGTAGAGAATTTGGCCCGAGTAGACTACTAGGCAGTGAGCAGCTACAGTTATGATCTTGGTGCAGTCATGCTCTACATCAGCCCGGGGCTCAGTGGCATTGACAAGCTGCATTCACCGACCTGGGATTTGTTGATAACGTGGCTGGCCTCCAGCTGGATGGAGAACTTCAGCCCTAGTTCTGAGGAGAAGGAGCCCATGGGAGACAGGGTACCTGATGTCAGGACAATGCTGCGCACAGACTCTCTCAGGTCGGAGAAGGCCTGTGAGAAATAAACACATATGCATCACATCATGAGAGATTTTTTCGCAATTCATAAAAAAAACTAAATTAAACATAGACCACTAAAGTGACAGTTGTTCAGCATTGTGAGATTTCTTCAACGTTCATCCGATTGAGCCGGAAAATACAAAATCAATGCTTTGTCAAGCTTCGCAAATGCAGAAACTGATATATCTCTGCATCAGCAGCCATTAGGAGATTTGTTTAGTCAACATGTCAGTCAGGCCAGGCCTAACTTCTTACCACGGCAGGATTGAGGCACCAGAAGCTCAGAGTGAGGACCGCTGTCTTGACATGGCTGCTCTGGCGCCGTCTGTTTCGTGGCCGAGCAAAGAATCCCTGACTGTCTGCGATGTCAGGCTGGTTGGTCCAAGTGTAGCTCTGCTGCAGAGCCACTCGGTAGTCCTCAGCGAATCTGGAGACACAGACATAAGGATGGATGCAGGCAGGCATGACGGTGATAAGAAAACATCTTACCAAATTGACAAGACATTGTTCCACATAAAGGTAAGGTCACAGAGGATAGATTAAGGGGTTAGTGTGTATATAAGAACATGTTCTGTAATGGATGTCCATGTAAGCGTCATGTGCTGAAGAACAGCATAACAGAATATCCTTATTCTCATGATGAATAAAACCCTCTTCCCCTGCAGTTTGTTATTAATGTAAAATATGTGCACTACCTTCACCATCAGCATCCTAAATAAAATGTTTCTCTGCATAAATTTGATTGATATTACAATAAAAGGACCCCCCCCCCCCCCCAGTCAGGAAATACATTTTATTGTTTATTGACAATGAGAATAAAATGTGGCATGCATTGATACTGTATGAAACATCAGTGTACATACATAAAGTATTGGCATCAGAAAATATTCACAACACAAAAAAGATACAAAGAGCCTAATGTGTCAGATTTAAAATAAGAGAGCTTTGAATATGTGCCTTTTGGGCGGATTGAAGCATGACATATCTGGTATCGGTACAGTGCCACAATATTCACATAACTGGGTGTTAGGACTGCGTCTGACCTGCACTTATCTCTGAAGAGGAAGTCCAGCACTAGGAAGATACTTTTGAGCACGGTGCTGGTGGGTGAGCTGATAGTGGGAACCTGCACTGTTTCCTCCCTGCCGTTAACCACACCTAACCGCTCCTCTTTCTCCAACACTGCTGCTAAATGTTTCTGGGAGAAGGGGGTGGAAATAACTGCAGTTACAGTGTGGATAGCAAATCCAGAAAAATCCAAACGAAAAACAAATCCAGAAGCTAGTATCTATCAACTGCTTTAGACATACTGATTCTACAAGTGGATCCAGGCTACTCAGTCTTACTTGCAGCATGCCAAAGGTGGCAGCGGTAATGCCAAGGCCATGGAAGATCCCCAGCACATCCTTGCCGGACCACACTTTGCAGGCGGTCTCATAGCCTCGCTCTGACAGCAGGCTTTGACTCTCCTGTATCCAGCTGCTCGAACCAAAAAAACAACACTGTTAAACTCAGAAATATTCATAGTCAAATATGTGATTACATGTAAATGAATCCCTGACTTGTGCAGGCTACAGCAGAAGGCCAGCAGCGGCTGGTGGTTAGTGCGTCGAATGTTATTGGAGACCATGCCATCCAGTTCGTCCCTGGTCATCATTAGGCGGTTGTGGTCTAAGGTGAAGCTGGCACTCTCCCGGGCACAGTCCTCAATGTTGTGGGCTTCGTCCAGCACTACGATCTGGCCCTCCAGGTTGATCTCCATCTAGCAGTGACCAAAACAAGTCAGTATTTTGTCATGGTGGCCAAACCAGTTTGAGAAACAGATCTTCCTGAACTTAACTTAAATCGATTCAATATTACCAATTCATTTTAAGTTGTTGTTGTGCTTTTGTACAAGCTTAACTGAACTCTTCAACAGCTTAAGGTCCCACCAGAACTCACACTTTCCCTGATGAGCGGGTCGAGCAAGTAGTTGTAGGGGCAGAAGATGATCTGGGCTTCCTGCATTAGCTCCCGGGCAGCGAAGTAGGAGCAGGCACGGATGCGCCCACCGAGGCGCACCAGGTCCTCAATGTCCCAGGCCTGGTTCAGACCATGTGTCAACTGCAGCATGCTCTGGTCCCGCATCCTCTGGACGTTGTGGTAGAAGCGACACGACCTGCCCTAGGGTCAAATGGGAAGGGGCAGTTTAGTTGATTGAGTTGGGTAAAACAGGAATAAAGCTGAAGGGTAAGTTCTAAACACCACTGAGAAAATACTTTGAATAAAAAATGTCTTACTCTGTCAAAGCTATGATTGAATGATGCCCAATCAAAAAAAGAAAATAAATTAATTATCCAAATTCTAATATATATTTCAAAGACAATCGCCACAGATAAACTATCAGTAAAATGTGCTAGGATGACACACATGAATGCATCAAACCTCTGCCTTGCTAGAGATGTCCTTGGTAGCTGCAAGTGCTACATTGTTATTGTGAAGTGGCATGTTTAGGAGCAACAGCTGCAGTGGTAGGCCTAACTAGCTGTAGAACATTACCAGAGAGTTGTGAAATATATAGTGCCTAAAAATCACCTGTCCTCGGATGCAACACTCACGACAGAGTTCCAAACTGCCTCAGAAAGCAACATCAGCACAAAAATGCTTTGTCGAGGGAATCACAAAATGGCTTTCCACTCACACACCTAAAATCTCCATGCACAATGCTAAGCCTTGACTTGAATAATAAACCTCTATATTTAATAGGGGTGTAAGGGTTCACAAAATTCAAGGTTTGGTTGGATACAACACAGTGGTGTTCGAAACAATGATGGAGCTATACCTGACCCATCTTCTGGGGTGTCTACTACAATGCAGTATTGAAGTAGTTATAAACAAATACAAACAAAATAAACAATTCTGTTTATATATGGAACTCTGTCTTTACTCAATTTTCAATAAGAAAAATCCATTAAAAGGTTAACAATATTTAAATGGCGGAATTTTGAGCAACAGCGCAATAAACTCTAAATACCACGATGGGGAAGCGTGAGCTGTGAAAACATGTTTAAGTTAAAACAACATTAATAAAATGTAATTAATTAAATATGAATAAAAGAGGTAAAATGTTTAGATAACAAACACATCTTTATTCTTTTAAGCGCAAACTGAACATTCACAAAGTACATAGCATTTACTACAGGTACATAAGAGGGCAGCTTATGCAGCCCCTAGGCCCCCCAACCTGGAAGTGCTGGCCGCAGTTAGCTAGGCTGTTTACACTTTAGATTAGATTAAACTAATTGTCATTTCACAGAGTACAAGTACTGAGGCAACAAAATGCATTTCTCTGCATTAAACCCATCCTAGTAACTGACGTATCTAGGAGCAGTGGGCTGCCATGCAGCGGCACCCGGGGACAAATTAACAAAATGAAAATGCTATATTTATAATAAACTGTTTAAAATGAGTTAACAGTGTATGACCGATCTAATTGTGTTTTAACCTCAAGTAAAAATGGAAAAATGCAATTTCTCAATATGTTGACATCCTACTCCAGTACTAGAGTACTCATTCCGACATGTTGAACACTTTAGGGATGGGTATATTGCCATTATCACGATACAAATTTGTTTTTATCATATACATTTTTTTTTACCTGTATTATTGTGAATTATCGCTGCCAATAGCCAAATTTACTTGTCTAAAATGGAAAGTGTAGGCCTATCAAAAAATAAATAAAACCAACAGGCATTTGGTCAATAATTATAATTCATTCACGTACAAAACATACAATTAAGAGGTAACAATTACTATTTTCATATTGTCCAATCCTGGCAACTCGAGATCCGATCACCAGGAGGTGGCGGGAGTGGGAGGGAGTGGGGGGAGTTAAGTCACAGCCTGCCAGTGAAATGCCAGCATTGACAATGTGAAAAGAAATATTTATTGTTTTTAATTAAATAATTTATTCTCTGTTTAGCTTTTTTTAAATTATTATTAATATTATTGAGGTTAGAATTTAATTGTGATTAAAGATTTTGAATAATCATCTTGAATGTGGCTCACGTCTGATGGCGCTTTAAAACAATCAAATCTCTAAGCTTTCTGCAAGGAATACAGTTAAAGTTACTTGAAAAAGCATTTTCAAAAATGGAAACTTTGAGTGTCAGACACTTTATTTCCTGCATTCTGATGAATTGTTATGCCCCAATTTGTGCATTTTCTGCATCAATTTATGGTGGAAATGTCTTAATTTATGTAAAGGAAAACACAAAACCGTTTTTTATGGGGGCAGGACAAATGCACGTGTTCTAAATATTGAGGGCAGCACCTGCTTCCCCCACGAAATCGACCTCATTAAACGCGATCTTGGCTAGTGAACAATAACAATTTAGAGGTATAGGTCTCTCAAGTGAACAATGATAAATGAGAATTCTAACTGAACCATTTAAATGCTCCTCACTCCGTAAAACAATGGAGCAAGAAACATATTGGGAATAAAACATCTAATTGAAAACAATAGGACAGGATTTTTTTTTCATTAAATGCCTTGCTTTCATTATAATTGTGTACATTTTTTAGAAGATGTTAATTCAATTCAGTCACAATTTTTTTTTATTGGAATAAATAGAAACAAAATATTTCATACAATTTCATAGTTAAAAGAAATGCTTGGGAGCCGTAAGAGTCAGCTCTTCTCAGTGAGCCGTATGATCCGGCTCACTAAAAGAGCCAAGCTTTTCAACTCTACTGCAAATGCGTTTCTTCTACTGCGCCGACTGAATCCGTGTCCGCTCTGCACGTTCCCCTTATCTGACTTTTTTCCTAATTCTACTCATCATATCACAGCACCATGTTCGTTTAACATTATGTTATTTTTGATATCCCAATCCAAAGATCCTGTCTACTTTCAATTAACACTGGACGCACACTGCAAAGCATTCACCACCTGACGGTCAGTGAGTCCCACGCATGCATTCACCATACAGCCACCTCCTCCATCCCCTACTCATTCAGCTCTGAAAGGAACTGGTATGCCTTCTCTTTCTCCTAATTACAGTTCCCCTACGGTCCCATACCACTTCCCCCATATTGCATACATCTGGGTCTAACCCAACCACCTCATTGAATCCAGATACTTTTATAAATAGAAAAGGTCCAGGTCTAATTAATCTGAATATTAGAAGTCTGCTTCAAAGTGAAAAATTGGATCCTCTCAAGATTCTGGTCAAACGGACCCTGATATATTGCTGCTGACTGAAACTTGTCTAAAGAAAAATATTAGTGATTCTGAGGTTTCTTTAAATGAAAATCGTTTGTTTAGAATAGACAGAAATGCAAGCGGAGGTGGCCATTTACATTAAAATCATGTTTTTCAGCTACAGTTGTTATAAGGTCACTGTACAAAAAGGTTTTGAATTTACTGCTCTGAAGGTCAATTAAGGACCTAATAATTCAGTTGTCATGATTGGGATTTATAGACCTCCTTCTGCTGAATCTGTCACCGTTGAAAAATTGGCAGATCGCTCAATATAGTAATTCAGAGATATTAGTTGACCTTGACCTTGGAATAAGTTACCACTGCCCCATAGCCTGAATTAAGGATACGCGACGAAAGAAGGTTGAAGTTGCTGTCAAGAGAAACTTTAGAAATTGTACTGTCTTCTTACATCTTTTTCATAGTGACATTTCAAATACATTCGAAATCCTGGACATTGATCTAGCACCGGATCATTTTATAAATACCTTCAACTCAGTGGTTAACAAACATGCTCCGTTTAAAAAAAAGACCAAAAGATAGGTCTAATCCTTGGTTCACCTCTGAACTATCATCCTTGTTCAAATTAAAGAATAAGGCTTGGGTCCGAGCTAGAAAGTCTGGAGACCCTTCCCATTGGCTTGCTTTTAGACATTTAAGAAATAAATTTACATTGTCAGTGAGGAAAGCTAAATCTGAATATTATTTAAATACCATCTTTTGCTGTTATTCAAGTCCAGCGAAATTCTGGAAGGTAGTGAATTCAACTAAGAATAAAAATGCAATTTCCCTGCCCATACATTTAAACTCTGGTCAGTGTGTAATTTCTGATCACAAGTAAATATGCAGTTTTTAACAAACATCTTGCTGCAGCTGGTCACCTATTTGAAAATGGGAGCATGGGATACTATAGTGTATAGTACAAGATATGGTAAGTCCTGTCCCTCAGTTTGCAATCCATATTCTCACTCCTTGTGTAGTTACTGGAGCACTTTTTGCCATTGACTCCAAGAAAGCAAATGGAGAAGACAGTCTGGAACCTTTCTTTTTCCAGCTTGACGATTTCTGTATAAATAACACATTTTAAATGTATCCATTTCATCAGGTAAAATTCCCATAGTGTTGAAAGTTGCTCACGTTAAAGCATAAAGGAGGAGACAATAGTGATCTTAATAACTATCGTCCCATCTCTAAATTGTCCTGTCTGTCTAAAATACTTGAATCAATAGTAAACAATCAACTCAAGACTTTTCTAGCCAGGTATTCGGTGTTGAGCCCTAACCAACCTGGTTTTAGGGCTAACCACAGCACCATCTCTGCAACATCTTTAATTTTAAATTATATCGCGACAGTGGTGGATAAAAAGAAGAATTGTGCTTCTGTTCATCGACATATCAAAAGCATTTGATACAGTTGATCATTCCCTGCTCTTACACAGACTGCTAAGTATTGGCTGTGACCCAAATGCTTACAGATCGTTCCAAAAACAACCTCTGATAGACAGTAGTGCATGAAAACGGGTAATGTTCAATCTGCATTTTTTCAATATCAAAAGGTGCTTCGCAAGGCTCAATTTTAGGACCGGTCCGTGATCCAATTTATATCAATGATAATGTCCGGTCTTTGAATACCTGTAGTGTCCATCTGTACGCAGATGACACTATCTTATATTGTTGTGCTTACTCCATACAATTGGCTATTGACAATCTGCAATTTTCTTTTAATGTTCTTCAAGAGGCAATTATCAATCTCAAATGTATGTTAAATGCTGAAAAAACAAAATATATGCTATTCACAAGAGCATAGGAAATCGATTAAAGCAAAGTTCATATAAGTACTTTACTCTGTACAGCTACTGAAAGAGTCCCACACTATAAATATTTAGGCATCTGGATTGATGATAAACTCACTTTTAAAGCTCATGTTGACAAACTGGTTTAAAAGTTGTAGCCGAAAATTGGTTTCTTTGTCGAAATAGAACCTGTGTTTCCATGTTTAGTTGAAAAATAAATGTTGAGAATGTATTACTTTCAAGATTCAAGATTTTTTTTATTCGTCACTTACATATACATACTTTCATACATATATGCAGTGAAATGTAATGATCTGTGCTGTCTTGGATTATGGTGATGTAATATATGCTTCCACCCTTAAGCCCTTGGACACTATATATCACTCTCCTCTAAAATGATTTACTGGTATGCCTACAGAACCCATCATTGTACCCAGTTGGCTGGCCCTCTCTCTTTGCAAGGTGAGACACACACACACACACACACACACACACACACACACACACACACACACACACACACACACACACACACACACACACACACACACACACACACACACACACACACACACACACACACACAGCTCCGAAGAATATTAACAGTTTACATTACTTCACTATTACACTTCAATGTAGGAGCTTATCAAACTGCTCTAGGGACTGGTTTATATTAGATGTTCCGAGGGTCAACTCTGAACTCGGAAAGACTGTTTTCAAATTTTGTGCTCCAGACTCATGGAATAAACTACAATGCACTTTACAAATTGATTCCTTGACACCATTGGGACAATTGAAAAATATGCATACATATCTCATTGACTTATAATGTAATAGTTTTAATGAGGAATTGTTTTAACCCATGTTGATGTTTGTGTTCTTATTGTCCCTTCTTATTGTTGAAGGGTGCTGAGAAGCTGCCTCCCCATTCAAGGTAGGCCCATTAGTTCCATTGAATGGAAATCTACAATACCATACAAAGTCATCGTAGATGATTCTATGCGTCCAACCAAGTGGGAACAGTTTTTCCTGCTTCATAACAACAATAACAATGTGCCCAATTCCAAAGCAAAGCCCAGAGAAATGGCTTATCGAAATGTATGACAAATTAGAACGCCAAATACCAGTCCATCCATGCCTTATAGCCAAACATCAGTGGCCAACCTCGGCAATACTCTCGTTTGGGCACGCCTTCATGCTATTAAAGGTTAGATCTGTGTCCTGCAAAGCACTAGAGTCTCATGCACTAAGTCCCTATTACCATGTCAGCAGAGGTGCCAGCGTTTGTTTCCACACTGTCCCACCCAATATCCCGTATGAATGAAAAGGCTTGAGGTAACATGCAGGCGCGCACCAACCCACCCATACACCTTTTACAGTATCTCCTCTATCAGAGCAATGGGTTGATATGAATAAACACACACACACACACACACACACACACACACATACACACACACACACACACTTAAGTGACACTAAATCCTGTATGTTCAATGAACAGGGGCGTTGGGGAGTATTTAACTGCGTGGCAACCACTATTCTGAAGGTAGCACAGCTTAGACCACAGCCTAGGTGAAATCCAGAACAACCATTTGGACTTCAGATTGAATAAAAAAAAATGTGTGCATGTGTATGTGCAGGCGCATTTCACACTGTCGGTATGTCTTAGTAACTTGATGCTGACAGTGGACAGGCCCTTAAGTGACGAAAATTGCACAAGGCAAAAATGCAATGATGCTCATTGTATGTGTTAGGTCACAGCTGGGCCAGCGCTCTCATGAAAAAGAGTTGAAGTGACACGGTCGCAATGGGTGACAGACACCTCCGCTGACAGTGTAATTGTGCTTATTACTCTAGGCGCCTCACCTTTTGGACAGTACAGGGGTGGTTACACAGTCTAAGTGTCCCATGTCCCTAAACTGACTTCTTTCAATAGCTTATGACATTTCGGTGTGTGAAGCCGTCAGACCAATTGCGGATATTGTGGCAGCATAATTGGCCCTAAAAAGCTACAGTGTTGGGAGTTCTGTTTGGCCTTGGTTGTTAACCAAGGATTCATGTTACGCAGTCTTTTGAAAACTCTGAATGATGAATCTTTCAAGCTCTTAACAGTATGGTATAGGGTTGAGGGTCTTCACGTGCCCTGCGGTCTTACATAAATAAGTCAGAGTCGGATGGTAAATTTGGGAATCCACCAGATACTGTCAGCAGTTGGAGGGGAGGTTCCATTCCAGCCGAAAAGCTGTCATGAGGTGTTCGTTTTCACAGTTGGATTGGGGTCAATCCCAGTTCAAAAGAGTCCAATTCAGGTGTAGAATGGTCCATTGTAAAGTGAGAGGGTGAAACAAATAGAGGTTGAACTAACAAGTTTTTCCATGGGACAAAAGCACTGACCTATAAAAGAGAGAAATTCAGGATAGAAAATCAATTCTTATTCTTAGTTGAAGTTGTAACTGGTTGTTCTTGATCACTGCCAAATTTAAGTGTCACATAACTGGACTCTGGGAGCTTGCTCAATTTAAAGCCAGGATCTCACGATTCGATTCAATCCGAAATTGATGAGATGGCTCAAGATAAGATGCTACTTCGCTATATTGATATTTTCTACATAAAGAGAATTGCAACCAACTTTTGATCTGATGTGCTTTAGATACATATATCACTGAAAGAAATCTGTCTAGTCGGAAAATAAATATTTCAATTCATTTTTGACTACGGTAATTAATTTAAAACTGGAAATCTGTATCGGTATTACAATTTTCAACTCAATTCAGAAATTGAAATCATATAATAGAATTGCATAGGAGTGTTGATTTTTTTTTAACTCTAGTTATAGCTCTAGTTATATGACTTTGATGAGATGTGCATACATCATATCCATACTCACATTCTTGGCTTCCAGCAGTTCCTTACAGCGCTCGTTGCGGTTGGCATGAGGTGCAACTTCTGGGTTGACACAGGTATGTTCTCTGCTGGAGAGGATGGTCATGGGTACACTGGAATAAAGCGTGCGCTTCAGCTCGTGGGTGATCTGCGCAATCTGCTTATGCGTGCGTGTGCCAAAAAAGATCTTGGGGACCTTCTTTTTGCCGTCTCTGTCTTTGCCCTTTGCACTGGCCTTGGCCAAGGCACATGGACACAAGATGCAAGAACCAGGGCTCTGTGAGTAAAAGACAAACACAGGTAGCTTAGAAATGACATAGTTGAGATTCATTCAACCTTCCATATATGATGACAAAATGAAAAAAGAAATGGCAAATTATTGTTTTTCCATTCAATAAAATCTATGTTTAGTCTCTGAAAGTATTAGGCTTCCAAAATACATCGTCATCTCTATGATTTTCTAGCTGAATGGGCCTTTTGACAGACTGTCTTGTTTACTCCATTGAACAACATACAGGAGAGCTTAACAAATTTGTATCTCTACACAGAACGTCCGGTCAGATGACCTTTTCTGGGCCCCGAAAGATGATAGGCCACGATTGTTGGGGCTGAAAAAATCGAGATGCTCCATAATTGGCTGTCCAATGACATGTGGGGAATTCTTTCTCCACAGCTCGAAGGTGAAGTGTAGTCGACAACGCTTATGAAACTGATTCCACTCGTTTGATGATTCCTTTTTAAGTTGCCTGCTTTCTGACAACAGGCCACTTGTCCGTCAGTGACACTCAGGAATCAGCCAAAGTGGATTGCAAATCATAGTACTGTGCAACACAGCGGCGAGTCACAATGATGGCTCGAATGCATTTCTAACAATGTTTTAATTGACGGGGGGGGGTTAGTTAACTTGGGAAATGCTATTTTTGCACCTGACACAAAACTACTCCAAGGCTTTACTACAGAGCTACAATCCAAAGTGCTTTGCACTGTACTCTCTTTTATTAAGACAAATATGAAGGCATGTGATTGGCAAAGGACAAAAAAGCAGGAAAATATACAGGGGGAGGTGAGGGGGGGGTCAATGGCTCTGGCTCTGAGAGAGTGACTGCGAAAGTCTTCCTGTTACAGAAGAGTATTAACACACACAAAATTAAATTTTTTACCAAATCCCATAGCAACGGAAAGCAACAGTGAGACATGCTTTTTTGTTTTGTTCAATTTGGAAACAGAGGGAAATAATTATTATTAATCTAAATAAAGCTTTTATTTGTTTTGCTTGGAGAAACGGGGAACGGCGGGTGCAGAGCAGAGATTGCTCCCTCTCCATTAGACATTTCTAGTGCTATAATTACATATAGTAATCAATGTCAAAATATTGAAAGTTAAAGTGACACTACCTGCGTCTAAAGCACCAATGGGTTGGTAAACACAGCGTAAATAGTCGGCGCTTCAAACCCCACTTACTGGTAGTTCCCCATTTTAGAGTGAAATCCAGTGTTTCCCACAAAATTAGATGGTGGTCTCTTTTTTTTTTTTTTAAGATTGGGGCTATTTAATCGATTTATGAACTAAACCCATTTGTCCTTAATTACTTTTCATATACTTTTCACATGTTACATGTAAACAAATAACTGACAGTTTATATAAACACTGGACCATAATGGGACATTGACAAGTGCCACTGCTGTGTGTGTGTATATATATACTACTCACAAAAAGTTAGGGATATTTGGCTTTAGGGTGAAATTTATGGAAAATGTAAAAAGTTCACGCTACAGTGATACAGTATATCATGAAAGTAGGGCATTTAAGTAGAAGCATGCAATGGTGATTTCCTCATCTCAAACAATTTATTGAAACAAAAGCCAACAACAGTGGTGGGTATACCACACCAAAAAATGTCAATGTCTCAATAACTTGTCATGTGCCCTTGAGCATCAATTAGAGCGTGACAACGATGTCTCATGCTGTTCACAAGTCAACTTATTGTCTGCTGAGGCATGGCACCCCACTCTTCTTGAAGGGAGGCCCTCAGGTCATTGAGGTTCTGGAGTACAGAGTTACGAGCCTCTACACGACGACTCAGCTGATCCCATAGGTTTTCTATGGGATTCAGGTCTGTAGAAAGTGCAGGCCACTCCATTTGAGGTACCCCAGTCTCCAGCAGCCGTTCCCGATGAGCTGGAGCATTGTCGTCCATGAAGATGAAATGAGACCTGTGTTGTTCATGCAGGGGCACAATGACTGGATGAATGATGTCATTCAGGTAGTATGGGCTTGTCACTGTACCATTCACAAAGTGTAGTGCAGTTCTGTATTGACTAGACACACCTGCCCACACTGTAACACCACCACAACCAAAGGCTCGTCTGGTGACAACAGTGGCTGATGCATAGCGCTCTCCTTGACATGTCCGACATCGTTGGCGGCCATCATTTCTGCTCAACCTGAATCGACTTTCATCAGAGATCAGCACTGAGGCCCACTGGTCCCTCGTCCAGCGTAAATGCTCCCTGGCCCATGCAAGACGATGATGCCTGTGCCTGGTGGTGTGGCCAGGTACCCTTGCAGGTCATCTAGCACACGGACCACGCTGATGTAAACGGTTTGGAATGGTCTGACGTGACACTTGGTGCCTCTCACCTCCCTTAAATGTGCCTGGAGTTGAGTAGCATTCATCATCCGGTTCCGCAGGGCACTGTTCACAATGAAGCGGTCATCAGTGTGGGATGTGGCCAAAGGACATCCACTTCTATCCCTGTCTGTGACTCTTCCAGTCTCTCTGTATCTCTGTTGGAACCTGCTGATGACACTCTGTGACACTCTAAGCTCAGTGGCCACTTCCCTCTGAGAACATCCTGTTTGAAGCCTCACAACGGCGAGGTACTGTTGATCAGTTGTTAGGTGTCGTCTTGGTCTGTCAAAATGTGGACAGCATGATGAAGAGGACTGTTTAAATACCAATTCTAATTGAACCAGGAAATGTATTGGTCGATTCATGGATCAAACACCTGTTGTGAATTTTGCCGTTCAGCTCCTTGTTACAGAACATTCAATTGTGCAAAAAGTACTGAAACATTGGACAGTTGGACATGTGCATTCAAAAGTTTAGAGAAGGTCACCTTTAAAGGTTATAGTGCATTTTATCTTCATCCTGAAATTTCACCCGAAAGCCGAATATCCCTAACTTTTTGTGAGTAGTGTATATTTTTTATATATATATACACACACACACACACACAAAAAAAATCTATATGTGGTGGTCAATGCTGACATTGTGCTGGACCATCACAAAAAAATAAATGTATGGGATACAGTGGAAATCCCAATGACTAAAGTTATTTTTTCCAGCGAGTTCTCCCCTGTTGTACTCATTAAAACAGCCAAGATGGCGGCAGTCGCATTCCTCCCGCTCACCACTGTCCTTTTAAAATCGGCAGGTTGAGCTTGAGCTGGTCGAAAACAAACATCCTCGCACTTCAGCCTAGAGATGCCCTCAAATCGGCTCCATTTCACTTGGGCAACTCATACCCCCTCACATTTTCAGGTCGGGAAAAAAAATAAAATAAATCACAGCCCTGAATATGATTCCAAAAGCTGTGGGAGAGTTTGGTTGCATCTTGTATCTTAGTTGTTTCTATGTTGTATTGGAATTTGTTATGTCATATTCTGGAGCAAAATTCTCTCTTTCAGTCATTGTTCCATAGTTCAGCTCACTTATTCTTATTCGTTGCCATGACATTTTGTGCATTGGATGAGGGCTGCATATTCTCCAAAATATCAGAAACTCAAAGGACTCAAAGTCTATACCAACAGGAAAACAAACCAAAATCTGGCACGGTTCATGAATATATTGTAGCAGACAATGTCTGACAGGTCAGAGTTACTAGCCTCTATTTCTACCACTGAAATAAACAGAAACCTCTATAATATGATCCCACATAAAAATGGCCCCTCAAGTGTACCTACTATGCTCATTTTCACAAGTTAATATGGTCTCAGACATTCCCAAAACATGTTTTTAAAGTTTATTGATAAATTCCACTGAAATTATGCAGTCGAGCCATTCTTACATGCGTCCAATCCACCCTGTCTGAAAATGGGCTGTTTCAGTGCGAGGAGAAACCCTCCTGAGGCCCCTAGATCTGTGAGCCAATGGGGTTTGAGCACATGTTCAGTGTTCTGTGAGCCAATGACGTTTGAGCATGGCTTCGAGGTTCCATTGTATTTAATCAGTAACTTTCACTGATTTCACCTTATCATTCCAATCAAAATCTGTTTCTAAACAAATATGAGGCAAGAAATAAGCAATCAAGCTGCTGAATCTTCACTCAGTAGATCTATATGGCCTAATTTAAAAGTTAATTCCGGCTTGCACAGCGATCTCCGGAGAAGTGTGTAGCCTGGAGTCCCACGGGATACAGCCGGGCTTGGGGCTTTTTTGTTTCATTCAATTAAAGAAATATCGGAAAGCGGAGCGGATTGCACGCCGGAGCATACAATAATAACCTATCATGGACACACACACACACACACACACACTTTTTAAAATACTTACATTTCCCATATCTGCAGTTTTGTCACAGACAGTTGGTATTAATTCCTTTCTTTTAAAAGGTTTGTGGTGGTCTATGCAGCCAACAGAGCACTACCCATGCTTAACTCTTAGCTTTGATGCTAGCGTGTCCAGTCACACTCCAGGCATGGCTGGATTTATTCAGATGCAGGGCGGTTCTAATTCTAATGTGTCTCAATGCTACGTCGTACTGAGACACAAAGCTGAACGGCTCATTTTAGGACATGTTTTCTGAAACAGACAGCTCACAATAAACTGTGATGACAACAATGACTGTGTTAACTTTTTATACAGTTTTGCATAATAAGTCCCCTTCTCAACCATCAAAACCCGACGGAGGCCACCTTCTTACGATAGATGAAGCGCTCCAGTTACCCGCCTGCTCGCCCTTTCCAAAGCATGTTTACCCATCAAATATTACAATGTGTGATGGAAGGGATGCCACAAAGAGCTCTTAGAGAGCCGCCACTCAGAGTTAAAAGGGATAAGGAGCTCTGAGCTGATGTGAAAAACAAACAGAGGTGCTGCAGGGGCCCCAACACCAGTTCAGGTTACCTTTCTCCTCTGGAACAGTTACGGTCCGCAACCTGGGCCCAGGTCCTGATCACCTTACCTGCTGCTGCCACATTAAATAGAGCCATCCAAATATCCTGCTCGAAGATGGCCAATAATTACTTATTCATTGGCAGGTGGGGGGAGGAGGGGAAGGCCAGGGGAGAGTGGTGGGCCCTGCTGATGAATAGAGGCCCTTGTCAGGAGGCAGCAGCAGGAAACAGCTGACACAAGGGTATCCTTTTACGTGCCAGCCTTCTGAGATGCCAGAACAACATGGTTTCAAGCTTGGCTCCGTAGCCGAGAGCGGACATCGCCCCCGCCCCCCCCACCGCCAGAAAGGAATGTAGATAACTGGCGTATGAAGGCAGAAAGGACACCATCTCTGTGAGGAAGCACACATTGTCTCATTTAGTACCGGACAAGCCCTCTGCTGTTGGCTCCTGGGTGACACCACCGGTGAGAATGCTCCACTTTGTCTGTCTTACAACATGTGGTCTGTGAGAACTGTTGCATCTTACTGATTCGTTGTTTTTCCGGAATCCACCTGGCTTGCTGGTGTAAAGTGTGTGCCAGGCTATTGTTGTACAGTGGATGACTATAAATATGACTTTTCCTGAAGGTAAACAAAGAAATGATGGGAGGACGAGAGGCTTAAGGTTAGTGTTGTCACTGAATACCACAGAGTATTCACAGGTAATGATACCCAGGGTTCTCAGATGCTGTTATACTGCCAACACCTGAGAGATGGAAATCTCACACCCCGGGAGGCCGGTGAGGGGGCGCAGGCTGTGGGCCGGCTCTATCACTGGCGCCTCTTGCTGGACGCCAATTTGCTCCTCATTCCACAGCTTTCCAAGGTCTGGAATGCACTCCAATGAGGGTGGGCTCCTTTACCTAATTCCTCCTAAGACGTGACACCAAACACCCTTTCAACCCCCCTCCCTCCCTGCGTGGGTACATGGTGTGAGCAGGGGCCTGGCGAATATCTGCCCTCCGAAGCACCTGTTTATCCCTGGGGCGCAGTAACCAGCGGGTGAACCCCATTCAATATTTATCCCCATGGCTTTCACAGATCAGCAGCCCAAGCGAGGCAAACCCTCTTAATTAAAACTGGAGCTTGCTTCAAAGGGCCCCATTCAAGCCGTCAGTCAGCACTCGGGGGACAAAGGAGCCAGGTTCAGGTAGCCATGGGGGAAACTGGAGAGGGACGTGCTTTTTCTACTCTTTCGCTCGCCCTCCTCTTTTTCCACCTTCTACCATCCGCATCGCCAACTCCGAGCCCCACACCTGTGGCAGTATTAAGATGCGGTTTTGGGAGTTTACAGGTTATGGAGGGAGCAGTGTGAGAGTGTTCTTTGACTCTGAGCTTGTACAGGGATTCTGAGTAAGCCGTCCATCTGTGGAGCTC
This sequence comes from Zeus faber, assembly GCF_960531495.2. Taxonomy (NCBI): domain Eukaryota; kingdom Metazoa; phylum Chordata; class Actinopteri; order Zeiformes; family Zeidae; genus Zeus; species Zeus faber. The sequence continues at coordinate 32,170,958 of NC_137197.1, read as the reverse complement.
AGTAGTGAACACCGTAACATGGATTATTCGCCAGCCCAGCAGTTTGATACCTTTCACATCATGTTGTTATCTGATGCAACTTGGTTCCTTTGCAGCACAGCACCAGGTTTTCTAAACCTTTTCCCATGTTAAATACCCGAGAGTTGGTATCACTACTCCGATTCTGGGGGCAATAACAAATTTAGGGAAACAGTGTTGGCATTAAATTAACATGACAATATCTGACAGGCAGTTTAACCACCATCACTGACTTTGTAAATGTCAAGGTCAGCCTGTTCATGAGTACACAAAATTCCTGATAGTCATTTTAAACAACAGGTCATCCTTGCAACCTCTGCTCCCAATCCAGGAACTAGTGGCCGACAGACACAGACAAGAACGAAAGACAGACAGACCAAATGATTCCGACATAGTACATTAATATATATCGTCTTATTAGATTATTAATTGCCCGCTCAAGTAGCACAGAGCTCACATACCTCTTGACACACCATCTGCTTGTAATTAGCCATTAGCCTGGCTGACAGACCCAGATGGTTGTGCCGTCATTCTGATCATTCTAATTGGTAGATGGAACTCTAGGGTCAGCCGCTGAACTACCAACCTTTGGCACCAAGAATTATTCCTTTTATGTAATGAATGTTATGTAAACCTTTCAGATGTGCCCATCTTCAAATACTGTACCAAAATAGACATGATAAATGAAAAAGACACTCGGTTTATATTTAAGTCAAAGTTATCGGCCATTGGCATATACACCCCTCACACACTCACACACACATTTTCCCTTTAAAACCACAAGTCTATTGAGTGGAGTCTACTGCCACATGGTGGTGATGGCGCAACATGACAACAGTGGTAGTTAATTTTTTATGTGCTGTATACACCGATCAGCCACAAAATTAAAACCACTGACAAGTGAAGAGAATCACATCACTCATCTTGTTCCAATGGCATCTGTCAAGGAGTGGGATATATAAGGCAGCAAGCGGACAGTCAGTTCTTGAAGTTGATGGGTTGGAAGCAGGAAAAATGGGCAAGCGTATGGTTTGTCTGAGCAACTTTGACAAGAGTCAAATTGTGATGTCAAGATGACTGGGTCAAAGCATCCCCAAAACGGCAGGTCTTGTGGGGTGTTCCCAGTATGCAGTGGTTAGTACCTACCAAAAGTGGTCCAAGGAAGGACAAGACGTGAACCCGTGTCACGGTCATGGGCGCCCATGGGCTCATTGATGCGTGTGGGGAGCGAATTCTAGCCTGTCTGGTCTGATCCCACAGAAGAGATACTGTAGCACAAATAACTTAAAGAGTTAATGCTGGCTATGATAGAAAGGTGTCAGAACACAGCGCATTGCAACTTGCTGCGAATGGGGCTGCATAGCTGCAGAGTGCCCATGCTCACCCATGTCTACCACCGAAAGCGCCTACAACGGGCATGTGGGCGTCAGAACTGGACCATGGAAAAATAGAAGATGGTGGCCTGGTCTTATCTCACGTTTTTTATCATGTAGATCACCGGGGTTAGGGTCCATTCCGATGGAGCATCTGTAGGATGTGCTGGAACAACAAGCCCGATCCATGGCCCCGACCTTGCAACTTACAGGACTTAAAGGACCTGCTGCTTATGTCTTGGTGCCATATACCACAGGACACCTTCAGAGGTCTTGTCAAGTCGATGCCTTGCAGGTCAGAACTGTTTTGGGTGCACAAGGGGGAGTAACACACTATTAGTGGTTATTCGTGGTGGGTTTTAATGTTGTGGCTGATCGGTGTACAGTACAAATATTTTATTATATTTTTTACTATAAATTTTACAATTAGAAAATAGACAAGATCATAGCTTTTCATTCAGAAACATGGTGCGCAAGTTTATTCATCTACTGTGGAATTCACAACTCACGCAGCGGTTTGTCGGTATCTCTGCAGACCCCGCCTTGTCCTGGCTACTCAGTGCCATGGTCCACCTCTGGTTGCCTGGCACCAGCTTCTCCTCCTCTGGCTCGTCATCTATGAAAACAACTCCCCGGTCGACGCACCTCCTCTTACGGCTCTATGGTACAACAGCATGACAATAACAAAAGGGAGATTCCAACACAGGATTGATCCCTTACTCTGTACAGTATATGTACCTCAAGTTCAATGGAGTTTTTTTTTTTTTTTAACAAACTCAATGAAAAGTGCCTATAGTTACCTTCTCATCAACAGCAGGAGTGCGTAGGCGTTTCCTGTCTGGTTGAAAGTCAGTGTCTTTATCTGGGTCAGAGTGGAGAGAACTCTGCATTTTTTCAGATAGACGAGAGGCCAAGGACGGCTTCTTGGTGTTAAGCTCCTCTGGTCGAGACGCTAGAACACAGAAAGGTGTGAAGCTGAGCACTTTTGACGCTCCATAAAGAAATATTTTGGTAAAGGGGCTCGCTGCTGCCACGACCACGGACAAGGGCAGGCTGCAGCGGAACAATCGTTCTGCAGAGAAGGCGATCGACTGCAACCGTGCTTCCTTCCCTCCGAGACCTTGAGGCGAGCAGGGAAGACTGCGGCCGACCCATTCCATCCCAGACATCACCTTTTTGAGACTGCCATCTGGCAAGAGGTTGTGTCCAAAACCTTTCTACCACAACTGTCATCACGCTATATACTATAAATGTGCAGGTTCTGGTTCAGAATGTCCATTTGAGGGGTGTCCAGTGTGCGGTGTAGTGGTTACAGATTATAAACTAGGCGTGTGTGTGTGTGTTTATGTACCTTCTTACCTGGTAGATGTCTGTGGATCTGTTCGATTGATATTTTATCTCTTTGGTCACCATTACTTTGCCAGATTCATTATAAAATACGAAAGAACATTAATCCACAGAAAATCGTGCCCATGTTGAGTCGAGTTCACCTGACTGTGCCAATGAGTGATGCATTCAAGATCCAAGAAGGCGTCGGAAAAATAAAAGCCCTGATATGGTAATTACTCACAGAAATTGCACAACGTTTTTCGTATTTCATGGAAACGTAACTTATTCAAAATGTAATCCAAATGTTCTACTGATCTAATATTTAAAATTAAACAATTGGGAATTTTGAAATTCATGCCATTAGAAAAATGTGTTTTACAAAATCTCGACAAGCACGAATAGCTGGCAGAATCAAATACACGACCCAACCCATGTGCGACCCGACCAAGTCACAATGCCCTGGGCGGCGACCGGCCCACAGCGAGGGAAGAACACAGTGAATCACCGTTACAGCGCCGTAGAGATGTCCTATCAGTCTGGATAACCAACGCTGAGACGTCATACTGTATATCAGCCTCTGAGAGTGTAGTTGTATTACCACAAGCGTCACAGTGAGTTAAACCAATGTAAAACACTGGTTTACAGCCACACACAGACAGCCGATTTTTGTAACTTGTGCTACATTTCACAGAACCCAGAAAACTGTAATAAGTACCTAAACGACTGAACTGGACACCCATATTGCTGCCTGCAGCTATATTTAATATTACAATTTATAGTATATACACTTCTCACAAAGAGTTAGGGATATTCGGCTTTCGGGTGAAATTTCCGGATGAACCTAAAATGCACAATAACCTTTACAGGTGAATTTAATTTGACCTTCTATAAACTTTTGAATGCACATGTCCAGCTGTTCAATGTTTCAGTACTTTTTGCACAACTTGCTGTTCTCTGTGTTCTCAGTCGAATCGACCAATACATTTCCTGGTTCAATTAGAATTGGTATTTAAACAGTCCTCTTCATCATGCTGTCCACATTTTGACATCATGAGACCAAGACGACACCAAACAATTGATCAACAGTACCTCGCCATTGCGAGGCTTCAAACAGGCTGTTCTCAGAGGGAAGTGGCCACTGAGCTTAGAGTGTCACAGAGTGTCATCAGCAGGTTGCAACAGAGATACAGGAAGAGTCACAGAAAGTCATAGAAGTGGATGACCTTTGGCCACATCCCACACTGATGACCGCTTTATCGTGAACAGTGCCCTGCAGAACCGGATGATGAATGCCACTCAACTCCAGGCACATTTAAGGGAGGTGAGAGGCACCCAAGTGTCACATAAGACAATTGGAAACGTTTACATCAGCATGGTCTGCGTGTTGGACGACCTGTAAGGGTACCTGACCACACCACCAGGCACAGGCATCATCGTCTTGCATGGGCCAGGGAGCATTTACGCTGGACGAGGGACCAGTGGGCCTCAGTGCTGTTCTCTGATGAAAGTCGATTCACGTTGAGCAGAAATGATGGCCGCCAACGATGTTGGAGACGTCAAGGAGAGCGCTATGCATCAGCCACTGTTGTCACCAGATGAGCCTTTGGTGGTGGTGGTGTTACAGTGTGGGCAGGTGCGTCTAATAATACAGAACTGCCCTACACTTCGTGAATGGTACAGTGACGAGCCCATACTACCTGAATAACATAATTCATCCAGTCATTGTGCCCCTGCATGAACAACACAGGCCTCATTTTATCTTCATGGACGACAATGCTCCAGCTCATCGAGGTTGCATCATTAGGGAACGGCTGCTGGAGACTGGGGTATCTCAAATGGAGTGGCCTGCACTTTCTCCAGACCTGAATCCCATAGAAAACCTATGGGATCAGCTGAGTCGCCGTGTAGAGGCTCGTAACTCTGTGCCCCAGAACTTTAATGACCTGAGGGCCGCCCTTCAAGAAGAGTGGGGTGCCATGCCTCAGCAGACAATAAGTCGACTTGTGAACAGCATGAGACGTTGTTGTCAAGCTGTAATTGATGCTCAAGGGCACATGACAAGTTATTGAGACATTGACATTTTTTGTTGTGGTATACCCTGTTGTTGGCTTTTGTTTCAATAAATTGTTTGAGAAATGCCCTACTTTCATGATATATATCATGAAATATCATATCAGCGTGAACTTTTTACATTTTCCATAAATTTCACCCGAAAGCCAAATATCCCTAACTTTTTGTGAGTAGTGTATATTTATATACCGTAACAATTTATCCTGTAACATACTACCACATTTTTATATTTTTAAATCTTAAATGTCTGACTATTTCGGTTTTTTATTTTTGTTTTGTATATTTGTATATATTTGCCATTTTAATGGTAATTACATTTTTTATCCTATTTTATTATTTTTATTCAGCTTTATTTTGGACCCAACCTCCCCAAAAGAAATTCCTTGTATATTAGGGCTGAACAAATAATCAAATTCAAACCGACATCGCAATTTAAAAGAACACAATTTCAAATCGCAAAGCGCCATCCCGGGAGGGAGGGGGAGGCGTGGAGAGGGAGCGATAGGGGCACGTTTTGCGCACCTGTCTCCCTCTCTGACCATGCGCGTTCCAGCGATGCGCATGCCAGCGATGGGGTGCCCATTGATCGGCCTGCCAGAACAGTGTGTTTTTATTTTACGTCTCCTAATGGAATGAAACCATGCGTAATGGGGACACTTTCTCCGTGCGCCGCCACCCCACAGCGATTGTTTTAACCCTCCGTGCTGCCCCCGGTGAGAGCGGGTGCTCAGTCCCGGGCCACGATGCACTGCGCGCGTACTGTGCTGCTTGTAGAGTTCCGGATACCTGTAGAGTCCGGTTTGTTTTTGATTTACCTTTTTTTTTAGTTGAATGAGCATAAAGTTGACCCTGAGCACACAGTGCTGCGTGTATGTAGACGTATGTGCGCAACATATTTATAAAAAAAGAATACATTTCTGCTGAAACACATTTATATTTTTTCAAATGTTAATTTTCAGATTCGAAGAATTACAAGGTTAGATGTTAAATCAATGATTCAATATTCTACTGTTAGATAAGGTTTTTCAAGTGTGTAATGGTGACGCTTTCCCCGATTACATTACATTGCATTTAGCAGACGCTTTTATCCAAAAATTATTCAAACACCGATGGACGCAGCCATCAGGAGCAATTAGGGGTTAAGTGTCTTGCTCAAGGACACTACAGCGTGCTAGCAGGAGGAGCCTGGGATCGAACCAGCAACCTTTAGATTACTAGACGACCAGCTCTACCTCCTGAGCTACCGTCCCCCTCCCGATTACCCTCTCCTGTGCGACATACACAGAAAATAATGTTAACGAGTCTCCGAGTCGTGCACTGTTCCTCCATGCCATTCCTCCTCCATCACAGGCGTGCACCTGTGATGCCCAGCAGGCTGTATGCATTGCAGACAGACCGAGCTGCGAAACCTCTACAGCCCAACTCTATTAGCACACACCATGCATGCCACCCCCACCTGCGGCACTCCTCCACTAAGTCAGCGTACTTGGCACGCTTCCTCTCATTGGCCTCTTCCATCCGCTCCTGCCAGGAGGTTCCAGGGTGGTTTCCACGATGCGCTCTGGGAATTGGAGCTGCTTCTCCAGGTCGGCCTTAATCTGCCAGTCCAGTGCGGTTCCAGAGTCCCACTGCCCCCTTTGGCTGGGGCTTGGGCTTCTCCCCTGCTCGGACGACGGCAATCGCCTGCCTTGCTGGTCGAAGACGCTTGCTCTGGGTGATGCCGTTGGAGATAACGTCTGCTATCGCCTTCAGCACTTGGTCGTGGCGCCAGGTGTAGCGTCCTTCTCCCAGGGGTCTTGGGCAACAGCTGAGGATGTGCTCGAGCAGTCCTCTTCTGAGACACAAAGGACATGATGGTGTGTCAACCTTGACCCAACAGATGAGGATGGACTGGGTAGGATGTCATAGACAGATGCAATCAAGAACTTCACGTTAAGGCTCAGCTTGCCAAAGCTCGGACCAGGAGATCTTGCGGCCCATAGCTTTTTCCCATTTCGTCCATGCGCCTTGCTGTCACATCTCCATCTGGCTAGCATGCAGTTCCTCCACACAGCATCTGTCTTTGCCCAGGGCTTTGTCGTAGCACACCGTTGGAACACTACCAAGCCCTGCTCATCCAGATGCCACTGGGCCGACCAGCACGCTGTGACGCAAGCGTGACTCAGCCTGCTCGACTGCCTCCCCGTCCTGACTACAATGCCAGCCTGGGAGACTTTTGGGTCACTGGATTCCCTGAATTGCAGCACCTCTCTTGCACCAGTAACCATAAACTCCTCATTCAGGCTCCTAATGGGGAGCTACAGTTTGTTCTTCTGCCCGTACAGAACGGTGCTACTCAGGCTTTGTGGCAGGCCCAGCCATCTGCAGAGGTAAGCTGATCCTCCTCTCAAAGCCCTTTACAGTCTATATCGGGAACTCGTAGACTAGTAGGGCTACAGAATCCTGGGGAGAACAGTGCTGATAAATCCAGGCCTTGAATTTACCAGGCAGTCCCGATTTGTCCACTGCTGTCAGCCACGCCTCCAGCTCCCGATATGTGGCCTTGATGGATGCAGCGTCATTTAGGGAGCAATCGAAGGTGTTGCCAAGGCTTTTGGTGGGTTTCTCGGTGACAGATGGAATCTGTCGACGAGAAACCATAAGCATTGGTGATCCATAAGCATTGGTGAGGTCAATGCCACAGCACTGCTAGGTCTCCTTTGCCTTCTTTTGCCTCTCTGATCAACGCGTGACCACTGCAGTAAGCTTGAGGTATCATGGAACCTTCGGGATTCCACCCTTCTGTACAGAACTTTCAATGTATTCACTCTTCAACCGACGGGATATGATGGCAAAGAATATCTTCCCCTCAACGCTGAGCAGCGAGATGGTCCTCAACTGCTCAATATTCTTAGCATTCTCCTCCTTGGGAATCCAGACACATTCTGCAAATCTCAATTGTTGGGCTACCTTTCCGACTTCCAGTTAACCCCCAGGATCTTCCACAGCCAGTGAAGGAGTCTGGGACACCTCTTGTCGACTTTGTGGGGCACACCGCTGGGTCCAGGGGCTGAATTGGCTCTGGCTGCCTTGACGACCTCCTGAACCTTCTTCCAACTGGGCTCCTTGCTGTTTGAAGTCCGTGGTGGGTCCCGGTGGGTCAATCAAAGGTCTGTAGGACCCGAGGTCTTCGTCCCTCGCAGAATCGCTGTGGGTGTTGCGGAGATAGTGGTCAATCTCCTCTTTGGAACAAGCAAGGGGGCTGCTTCGTTTCTGGAGCCATTGGCGGTCCTTACCGGCCGGAGGCCACTTGAGCCGACGATGGTCGGTTACTCTGCCTGGGGCTACTGGTAAGTGGAGGTTCCGGCCACTGTGGGGTGACTCCAGGACTGGCTCCTCCAGCGCCTCACCAGGGATGATCCCTGCACACTGTACCACTTGCTCCTTATCCAAGTATTTCATCTTGGCCTGGTGGATCTTCAGGCGACGCGGCTTATTTATAATTCCTCATTGAAATGTTAACCCTGTGCATATTGTAAGCTTCTATTTGTTTTATCATGTTACTATAATGCACAATGACTTAAAAAACAACAACCGTACAACATTTCCTATGCACCAAGCACAACCCCAAAGCATAATGGATCCACCCCCATGCTTGACCTTCGGCAAGGTTTCTTCTCTACAAAAATACCTTCTAAAAGTCAATTTTTGATTTAGTCTGTTTTTGTTGGGTCAGAGTGGCTGCATACCTGCTGCTTGTTGGGTGGTCTAACGAGCAACAAGTTAAAACCCCTTCCTCACACACACTCAGGATAGGAGCCTGTGTCATGGCATGTGTCTTTCTGCTCCTAGGGTAATTCCACCAGGCCCACTCACTACAATTAACTGGTGTTTACTACACCCTGCCTTCTGTGTCTCTGTGCCAGAGAGCCCGAAACGCCACTTGGATGGCGCGTGGTAGGACAAACTGCCACACTGGTGCCTCAACAGGGACTCTCCAGCATGGGGAAGGGACACAGAAGGGCTGCCCGAAGACGCCCTGGAGCCATCAGCGGTTCAACGTGGTCCGAGCACCAACCCTCTCCCGACTGGCAGCAGCAGTACCTAGGGTGTCTCAAAGTCTGTATTTCAGGTGTTTTATTTTCTTTTCTGTTCTTTGCTTGGCAGTGGTTGTGGGGGTGTAGGCCAGGTATTCTCCCTGGGCTCAGTTTAGTGTCAGGGGTATGTGGTGTGGTTTGAGCAGCCACACATGACCTGGATCTAGGTGATTGGGTCAGAGTGTTTGCATACCTGTTGCTCATTGTTTGGTCTAACACACACACACACACACACACACACACACACACACACACACACACACACACACACACACACACACACACACACACACACACACACACACACACACACACACACACACACACACACGATAGGAGCCTGTGTCATGACGTGTCTATCTGCTCCTGGGCTAATTCCAGCTGGCCCACTGGCTGCAATAAACGGATATTTACAACCCCCCATCTTCTGTCCCTGAGCTGGAGGGCCCTGAAACGCCACTCAGGTGGCGCGTGGTCGGAGAAACTGCCACAGTGATCTATTGGATTCAGATCCGGTGACTGGGAAGGACACTGAAGAACACTGTTGTCATTGACATTGTCATGTTCATGAAACCAGTCTGAGAAGACTTTTGCGTTGTGACATGGTGCGTTATCATGCTGGAAGTAGCCATTAGAAAATGGGTAAATTGTGGCCATGAAGGGATGCACATGCTCAGCAACAATACTGTGGCATTAAATCAACAAGTAGGCTGTGGCATTAAATCGATGATTACCGTATTTTCCGGACTATAAGCCCCTACTTTTTTCCTAGGTTTTGAACCATGCGGCTCATACAAAGGTGTGGCTATTCTGTGAATTTTTCTTCCACCGCTAGGATTCAAGATTCAAGATTTTTATTTGTGACATACATATACATACTTCCATACATATATGCAGTGAAATGTAATGCAACGCACCCGGTGATAGCACACAATAAGTCCTAGGAAAAAGTACAAAAATAAAATAAAATAAAAAGTAGAAAATTCCTTTCTAATAGACCGACTAACTGACTCCTAAAACGTAATACAGTAAGTGGAATACTTATAGAATAAGATAAAAAATATAAAGAATAAAATACAATAAAAAATAAATTGAAATAAAATGGAATAGGTTGAAGGAATATGCCTATGTATATACAGATATGTGCATTTAAAGTGGCATGTGAATTAAAGTGGCATGTGAATGTGAATAGTGTGAGGTAGTGTTTGGGATAATACAGCACAGTATACAACAGTACGGCGCAGCAATACGGCATCACGAACAACCCTGAACAGTGATACAGTATGCGGTACAGTATGCTACATACAGTACAGTAGGTAGTGGAGCCTAGTGCATGGCTCAGTTAGGACCCCTGGTGAGGTCAGCGTTGCCAGTTCTGATGGCTTGAGGGAAGAAACTCCGTCTCAGTCTCTCTGTTCTCGCTGCGTGACTGCGGAGGCGCTTGCCTGACCGCAGCAGCTGAAACAGTCCGTTGTTGGGGTGATGAGGATCCTTCATGATCCTACGGGCTCTGCTACTACACCTCCTGGTGTATAACTCCTGCAAGGGGGGGAGGGTAGTTCCAGTTGTACGTTCAGCTGAACGCAACACCCTCTGCAGGGCCCGCCTGTCCTGGGCAGTACAGTTCCCAAACCAGGCAGTGATGTTGCCTGTCAGGATGCTCTCCACTGCTCCAGAGTAGAAGGACTTGAGGATCCTCACCGAGACCCGGAATTTCCTCAGCTGCCTGAGGTGGTAGAGACGCTGCCTCGCCTTTCTCACCAGAGTGTCTGTGTGAACAGTCCATGTTAAGTCCTCTGTGATGTGGACTCCCAGATATCTGAAGCTGCTCACCCTATCGACAGAAGTCCCATTAATCCACAAGGGCGCGTGCGTCCTCGATTGTGATCCACGCCTAAAGTCCACAATCAGCTCCTTGGTTTTGCTGACGTTCAGGTGGAGGCTGTTGTCCTGGCACCAGAGTGACAGGTCAGCCACCTCCTCGCGGTAGGCCTTCTCATCGCAGTCGGTGATCAGGCCCACGACCACGGTGTCGTCAGCAAACTTGATGATGGTGTTGGAGCTGGACCTGGCCACACAGTCATGTGTGTACAGGGAGTACAGTAGGGGGCTGAGGACGCAGCCCTGGGGGGATCCTGTATTCAGGGTGAGGGAGCTTGACATGTACTTCCCCACCTTGACCACCTGGGGGCGGCCTGTGAGGAAGTCCAGGATCCAGGTGCACAGCGGAGCATTCAATCCTAGCTCCAACAACTTGACAGCCAGTCTGGTGGGGACTATGGTGTTGAAAGCTGAACTATAATCAATGAACAGCATTCTCACATAGGCCCCCTTCTGGCCATCCAGGTGCGTGAGCGTGGTGTGCAGTACCTGGGAGACCGCGTCATCCGTGGATCTGTTCTGCCGGTACGCGAACTGCAACGGGTCCAAGGTGCGGGGGAGGGAGGCGCAGATGTAATCCTTAATCAGCCTCTCGAAACACTTCATGACCACCGAGGTGAGGGCCACCGGACGGTAGTCATTCAGGCAGGTTGGAGAGGCGATCTTCGGGACAGGAACGACGGTGGACCTCTTGAAACAGGATGGGACCACTGATTCAGCCAGGGAGATGTTGAATATTGTAGTGAACACCGGAGCTAGCTGGTTAGCACAGGTCTTCAGTACTCGTCCAGATATGCCATCGGTGTAACTCCAATTAGCCGGCGAGCTAGCGGTGCTGCTGCCAGACTCGAACCGCGCATAAAAGGAGTTCAGTTGGCTGGCCAGGGAGGCGTCCGCACTCGTGGCTGGGGAGGAGCTGCTCTTGTAGTTTGTTATTGTTCGCAGCCCCTCCCACAAGCGTCTTGTGTCCCCCCGCTCCATCTGCAGCTCCACGGTGTCTCTGTACGTCCGTTTAGCGTCCCTCACCGCCCTCCGCAGATTGTACGACGCCGCTTTGTGGTTGTCCATGTTGCCAGATACAAGTCCGTCGTTGTAAGCGGCCGTGCGCGCATTCAGAGCGCAGCGGATGGATTTATCAACCCATGGCTTCTGGTTTGGAAATATCCGAACTTTCACCGTGGGAACGATTTCATCCGCGAGCGTAGCCACAAAACTCACTACAACCTCCGTAAACTCGCTGACGTCACTTGAACTCGCTTGGAACATGTCCCAGTCTACGTCAGTCAGAGCGTCCTGAAGCGCAGCCTCTGATTGGTCCGTCCACCGCTTCACTTCCCTCGTCATCACCAGATCCCGCGCGATCAGAGGCCTGTAAACAGGAAGCAGCGAGATCGCGGCGTGATCTGATTTCCCGAAAGCAGGAAGCGACACGGGCTTGTATCCGTTCTTGTAAGGAGTGTAACAATGGTCCAGAGTTCTGTCTCCCCTGGTGGCACACGTGATGTGTTGGTGGAAATTCGGCAGAACTTTTTTCAGGTTGGCCCTGTTAAAGTCCCCAGTCACCACCACAGCCTTGGCGATAGTGGCGCCGCCCCTAGCGGTCGCCTGCGCCGGCGCTCCGGTTACTTTCTTACTCTTTAGTATTTTTTTCCTTTTTTTATCACAATGTTCGCCAGAAAAACATCAACAATTAACTCATACGGCCGCGATGCACTCATGGATATAAAAATTTCCCTAAACGAACAACTTTGGGACTTTTTATCCGTGGGAGCAGAGTGGCCGGCGGAAATCCTACGCGGGAACACTCGCAACAACAACAAAAATGGAGTCGCTGTTCCACGAGCCGGCCCACGGAGGAAGCACCGAGGTAAACGAGGCGGCATTCGGGTCAGAATGAGGACGCAACCTTACCGTCCACCTCTGCCAAGCATCCTTCTTGCTAACGTCCAGTCCCTGGAGAACAAGATGGATGAACTTCGAGCGAGGATTCAATTCCAGCGTGACACGAGGAACTGTTGCGTCCTCTGCCTGACGGAAACATGGCTGACCCCACTGGTGCCGGATGAAGCCATACGTCCAGCCGAGGCCTTCTCCGTGTTCCGCGGCGACAGAACGGGAGAGTCGGGGAAATCCAAAGGTTGAGGCGTCTGCCTAATGGTAAACAACCGCTGGTGTAACGCCAACAACACCAAATTCCTCTCCCACTCCTGCTCGCCGAACCTGGAACAGGTGACCATACTATGCCGTCCATTTTATCTCCCCCGGGAATTCAGCACGGTCATCATTACAGCCGTTTATATCCCACCGCAAGCGGACACCGACGCAGCTCTGTTGGTTCTGTACGATGTGTTGTGTGGATTTCAGAACAGACATCCCGACGCGGCTGTGGTGGTGACTGGGGACTTTAACAGGGCCAACCTGAAAAAAGTTGGAAAAAAGTAGGGGCGCTCTAACCGGAATTAGAATCAAAAATAAGATAGACGAAAAATCAATGCAAAGAAGAATACGCTACTTTTTCTTTAGCAGATAGAAAGCGGACGATAAATTACCAACTGGTAATTATTTTCAAATCCTCGCCCCTTCATCATGGAACCCACACGAAGAAGTTCGTATGATGCAAGTTTTAAGTTGAAGGCCATCGACATCAGTGTGAATCGGGCATTTAAAGCTGCACTCCGGGTTGAGTGGGAGGCTTGGATGACAAGTGGTGAGAAGTCATTCACAAAAACTGGCCGCATGCGAAAAGCATCTTTTTCTGATGTCTGTCAGTGGACCCTAACAGCGTGGAGTGCTGTGAAAAAATCCACCATCACCAACGGGTTCCGAAAGGCTGGACTGCTACACGAAGAGAGCGGCGCACCTTCAGAGTCAACTTCACCGGAGGATGACAGTGACACGGAGAGCGAGACTGATGGAGATAGATGTGACGAAGCGCTTCTGAGGCTGTTCAACTCCGACACCGAAGAAGACGACTTCATGGGTTTCAGCGAAGATGATTAAAGTGACTTGTGGTTTCAAACACAGGAGAAATGAAGGTAAATAAATGCCGTTTTTTTTCTCTTGGTTCTGTTCCGTTTTAATCAGCAAAGTTGCTGCCGTGTTAAAGGCACTGTTCGGAAAGAATCTGTTCAGGTACATACATGTACATTTACAGTTCAAAATCGTTCTGTACATGCAGTAAATATCAAATTTTTCAACATAGATATCTGCGGCTTATAGCCCGGTGCGGCTTGTATATCTCTTTTTTTTTTAGAGCGGATGCGGCTTATATACAGGTGCGCTCTATAGTCCGGAAAATACGGTAATTGGTATTAACAAGCCCAAAGTGTGCCAAGAAAAGATTCCCCACAACATTACACCACCGCCACCAGTCTAGACTGTTGACACAAGGCTGGTTGGGTTCATTCATGCTGTTGGTGACAAATTCTGAGCCTACCATCTGCGTGCCTCATCAGAAATCAAGATTGATCAGACCAGGCTACGTTTTTTCCAGTCTTCTACTGTCCAGTTTTGGTGAGCCTGACACCAACGATCATGCCATGGTCAAAAACACTGAGAGCACATTTTTCCGCACTCTGATGGTTTATGTGAACATTTACTGAAGCTGCTGACCCGTATCTACATGGTTTCATGCACTCCACTGCTGCCACACGAGTGGCTGATTAGATAATTGCATGAATATGTAGGTGTAGTTAGGGGTTCAGTTTTTTGCTCAAGGACACGTCAATGTGCTACCAGGAGGAGCTGGGGATCAAGCTAGAAATCCCCCTGTTACCAGACGACCCGCTCTACCTCTTGAGCCACGTGTCACGGGCTTAATTAAAAAAGCAACGCACGCACGCGCACACGCACACGCACACACACACACACACACACACACACACTGCTCAAAGGGAATAAAATAGAAAATAAGTCACTGCAGGGAGGATATTTTCAGAGACATTCAATCAATTAAATTATTTAATAATATTTACCCGAGTCAGAAATTGTTGGAGGTGTTGGTTGTTGAACCGCCACTTTTTCAGGGGACACCGTTAGGTCTACCACAGCTGGCATAGCTGGCATGGAGACACAGCTGGCCTTCATGTGACATCTACATTGGCAGGGAGTGGGCATGTCTGGCTTGTTACAATCCATGTGTTTGTTCTCCTCCGAGGGGCTTCTGCCATCCAGTGGGTTTGCTCCTTGGTCCGGTTTATCTGTAATCACAAGGACATAGCTATTTAAAAAATAAACACATTTTTAAAAATCTTCTTGGGGGGAAAAAAAACCCCATCCGTTTTAGTCGACCGTCCCTTATTTGCACCTGTTATTTCAAGGTAATCCAGAAGCGCATACCTACCATGTGCCTGTTGCCAGGCCAAAGCTGAGCAGAGCAGGGCCAAGCTCTTCCCACTTCCTGTAGGACTCTCTAGAAGACAGTGCTGCCCATAGTTCAGACCTCGTATAATCTGCAGACGGGGCACAAAAATTGTAAACGGGTTAGTTAAATTAAGTTAAATTAGTTAACTGTGGCCCCAGTTAGACGATGGATCAACTTTCACATTATATGTTTAACATTTCCAAGCTAAATACAATAAAAAAAAAGTACTACAACCATTTATGACATCTTTATATCTGCAAATCAACTAACTTCTGAAACATACAACTGTAGCTTAAAGAATGGCAATAATACGTATAGATATGCACTGATAAACAATTTTTCGGCTCAAGTACGAGTCCTGAAGAGTCCAGAAAAACAAAAGAAATATTCTAAATTGTTTAGCGTACCATTTAATCTTGAATTTAACACAATATCATATGATCGAAATTTAAGCAGATACCATTATTTATATAAAACATCCACTATGATGAAAAATATTCTATATCTCCCCAGTCCAATAAAGAAGGTATTTTGGAGAGAAGACAAAAGAAAATTCACATATGCATTCACACTGCATGTGCAAATATAAAATTGTGTCACAATTCTATGGTGCGTGTTAATTGTTTATCACTTTTATCATAAAAATAGCTATAGTTTGTGACTGTTTAGCAAACTCAGAATATAAGTGGTGGCTATATTTGGCTACCACTGTCAAGGTGTCCTTTGTATATTACACTATATGCAAGTGCATTTCCCCCTTCTATTTTAAACTTTATTTATCATTAGCACTGGAGCCCCACAAGGCTGTGTGCTCTCTCCTCTTCTCCCTCTACACCAGGGGTGCCAACACTTTTTCGGCGTGCGAGCCAATTTTAAAATGACCAGGTCAAAATGATCTACCTGCATTAAAAAAATGCTAAATATATTTATATATATATTTATATATTTATATATATATATATATACATACATACATACATACATACATACATACATACATACATACATATATATACATATATACACACTGAATATACTACCGGAAGCAGCCGAAAGAAGAAGAAGAAGAAGAAGAATATATATATAGAAGATACTGAGTATACTTTGTATGTACACAATATATGTTGGCGTACCTTGCATCACTGCATGAACTTTTACGGCACAATACAATAAAATACATTTATGGTCACTACCTTACTCAGATGACTTGCACTGAATGGAGTCGGCCAGGGTTGCATAGTCCGGACAGTAGCTGCTGGTAGCCAGCCTCAGGCAGGCTTCCAAATGATCATCCGTCATGGTGGAACAGTATTTGGACTTAATAATCTTCATGTGGGAAAAGGCTAACTCGCATAAATAAGTAGAGCCGAATAATGAAGTCAAGGAGGTAGCACATTTCCTCATGTTTGGGTACTTTTCCTCTGTGAGTAAGTTCCAAAACTGTCCATCAGCGGCGGACTTCAGCTCAATGTCAGCCTGTAGTGTCAACATCTCATCCTCCACTGCAGACGAGTTCAGGTGAAACAGTGTTGCAATTTTTGATGCGACTAAATCAACCTCAACATGTGTATGTCAATCATGTGGCAAATGCCAAATGAAGGATAGATGATAGGCTAACATCTAAAAAAAATTATTTGATTGGCACGCAATCTACCCGCACTACCATCGACCTATTGGGCCCCCCTGCTCTATACCAACAGCTGCACCTCTAGCCACCCTTCTGTCAAACTCCTGAAGTTGGCGGACGACAACCCGCATTGGATTAATCTCCAATGGTGATGAGTATGCTTACAGAAAGGAAGTTGACCACCTGGCTTCCTGGTGCAGCCAAAACAACTTGGAGCTGAAAGCTCTGAAAACTGCAGAGTTAGTAGCAGACTTTAGGAGGAGCACAGCCCCAACCACCACCCTCATCAGGTGCGACTCCAACGACACAGTTAATACTGTGGAGTCATTCGATTTCCTGGGGAAAATAATCTCACAGGACCTTAGGTGGGTGGAAAACATCACCTCCATACCAAGAAGGCCCAGCAGAGGATTTTCTTCCTGCAGTAGCTCAAGAATGAAGACATTCAACCTGCCGCAGAAAATGATGGTCCAGGTCTACACGGCCATCATTGAGTCCATCCTCAGCTCATCTATCACCGTCTGGTTCGCTGTCTCCACTGCCAAGGACAAAGCCAGACTGCAGCAGATCATTCCACAAGCTGTGAAGGTCATCAGATGCAACCTGCCATCTCTCTTGGACCGGTACCACTCCAGGACCAGGGAGAGATCAGGTAAGATCATCGTTGATCCTTCCCATCACGGTCACCACCTCTTCCAAAGACTTCCATCCGGCAAAAGGTTCCGGTCAATCAAAACCAAAACCTCATGCGACTTGAACAGTTTCTTCCCCATGGCAGCAAGGCTCACAAACAAGGCCCCTATGTATGTATTCCCTATGGATGATTAGAATGTACTATGTATACACATACATAGAGTACTTACATACACGTAAATCTATATTATATTTATTCAAATTATAGTGTACATCATACCTATTTCATAGCCTCTAGCCCTCTCACAGCCTCATAACCTTTCACAGGCTACATAATTTACAGTTCTTATTAACTTAGTGTGTAAATATTTGTTCATTGATATTTTGTTTAATATTTTGTTAATTTTTTGCTTATATCGTGTTGCTTTTTGTCTTTTATGCCCCAACCTCTCCAATTCACTTTCATTATATGTGCAAATATACTTGGCAAAATAAAATAATTCTCATTATGTATAAGCAGAATGGCATAGTAAACGCTCTGTTAAGCCCCTAAGGTCCGGGGCGCACATGTGACAGTTATTGTATGTTAAATGGTACATTTGTGAGGTTGTTTGCTTACGGAGTTCATCATGGCGAGCTGGGATGGGTATGCCTTGCAGGGGAACTGTATTTTCACCCCACCGATGGTATACTCCACTGTGGGTGTAGCCATGCTGATCGTCCACTCCTGGCCGACAGAAGATGTGGATGATCATACAACATGAAAGCAATAAAATGAGGGTTGAAACCTTGGCAGTAGCAAGACATGCATTTCGTAATGAATAATAGCTATGTCTCATCCAGCGCTTACCAAGATCTAAACAATCCAACTATAAACATATTTATACCTCGGCAATAGTTGCATCATTACTGCCCCTTAGCACCTGTCATGGCCTTCTTTGTAATTTATCTTCAAAGAGATGAACCTAAAAAATAAACCTTCATTAGTCCCACAACGGGGTGCATAAATTGGTGGGGCATAAATAATATTTTGTAAATCTTTTTAAACTGTAAAGATTTCTTTTATGTTACTGGTCTGTCCAAACTGCAATGCACCAACTATTATAAAAATTAAAAATAAAATCATGGCCCATTTCGGATTCCTGATAATGCAGTTCAAGACTCGTAGACAACTTCAGACCAAGCTTCTAAAGGTACTTTTTGTCAGAATGTAAGAAACGGGAATAAGTTAGACCTGACACCGGTAACCTAGGTAATCTAACCTAAAATGGAGTTTAACCTACCTGGGGGATTTGGGAGTATTACCTGCTGCCTGGAATTAGCCCACTAGCTAACAATCGCACCAAGAAATGTTGAAGCTTTTATCGGAGCGTCATGTTTCCATTTAAAAAAAAAAAATGTTGATGTTACTCGCAGCCAGTATAAGTAATTCAGGAAGAAACTCAGTTGTCATAAAGGTAATTCAGAAATACATAAGGTAACATACATAACTGTAACAATTCGCCCGCTGTTGTTGAGCGGTATCTGCTTCCCGCCGTGCAAGAATCGGATTGAGCGAATAGCAGGACAGCGGAAGTGACATAGGCAAACAGTGCCTGTGTCGCGCCAAAAAATGATCGCCTGCCAAAAACGGATTTCCGTCCGCGGGAGCGCGCGCAGCCTGTTAAAGCTGTATCGCGCTCTTTATATCCGTCTACAGCTTCTTTGAACTGTCACACACAACTCTATGCCCGAGGTGATGGCAAATGTATTGTCTTTATGCCTTTAAAAGGCCCAACATAACCAGTAGCATGTAACAAGTGAGTTGGTTTGATGGCTGAAAATATTCATTAACAAGGTCTTGTCTTTAAAATTAAGATCAAGTTCATTTGAGGCAGAAACAACCTTTCAGTGACAAGGTTGGAGCTGCAATCACTTTTTGGCAAATGCAACCGCAATACAACCGTTTTTTGGTTTACCGATTACGGTTGTAACATGTATTCAGGTGTCAACAGGTAAAACAGACAAGGTGGACTATAATCTTTACAATATAACCCTCATGAATGAAACCAAGTCATTTTGAGATGTAATTTACCTTTCAATCACAAGGGAGGAGCTGCAATCACTTTTTGGCAAGTGAAAAACTGCCTTCAATGGGGGGAGTTGCCTCTTTAAGGTATTTCAACTGGTTACAAACCAGAAAAATTGTTTTAATCTGTGCACGGTGCAAGTGAAATAACAGAGTCATGACTGACTGCAAGATAAATCATACTTTTCATATTGTAGCAAGCTAGCACGTCACTAATGGCACACACACTCTCACTCCTGGTGCAACAATCTTAACACATAAAAGTAACAACAATCTACCATAACACATGTAACATGGCTAACTAAGACTAACAGCAGCATAACAATTAATATTTCATAAAACAATCCCCTTCCCCGACAACCCCAAAACACACAAACAAAGCATGCTGGGAAATCACCGCCCCCCTCTATTCCCCAACATGCTACATTGCCCCCACCTGGCTGATTAGCTGTCCGCAGCAACCCATGTGTCCACCACAAAGTCTCTGAGGTGTTGGGGAAGTTGACACTGTCGCCGGGCCGTTCCAGGGGGCCCCTCAGCTGCTTCCCATGGCAAGGCAAAGACTGGAGGCTGCCCCTCTGCCCCCGACTCACCCTCAGACGGAGCCAAGGCTCGGTAGGGAGCACACCGATCACGATGAAAAACCACCACCCAGTTCCTTTTGATCAGCCCACCCTGTACACCATATCAGACCGTATCTCTAGGATTGTACAGGGTTCCACCCAGTGGCTCATCAGCTTCGGGAGAGGCCTTTCTTCCTCTCCAGACTGTAGACCTACACCTGCGCCCCGGAGGCAAAATCCTCCCCTTTGGCGCGCTGGTCGTAAGCCCTTTTCTGACAGGACCCAGCGTCGGCGAGAGCCACTCCCGAAGGTGGTGCAAATAGTCCAAGCCCGGCTCCCCGGCCACCTCTGGTTCGGGGGGGGGCAAACATCAAGTCCACAGGGGTGTGGAGCTCCGCATCCAAACATGAGGGCTGCCAGAGTGCACTTAGTGGATTCTTGCACTGTTGTCCGATATGCCCAAAGGAGCAAGGGCAAATGAAGATCCCAATCTCACTGCTGGTGGGTCGTCAGGCTAGTTGGGTCGCCAAGGTGCAGTTGAAACATTAAAAAAATCCGTCACTCTGTGGGTGCAGCGGCGTAGTCCGGGTCTTTTTAACGCCCAGCCGGTGGCAGACCTCTGCAAACACCTGAGCCTCAAAGTTCCGATCCTGGTCGCTGTGCAGCTCCTCCAGCACCCCGAACCAACAGAACATCTCGTCCACCAGGCGTGCGGCGGTGGTGGCGGCACTCTGGTCGGGAACAGCGTAGGCTTCGGGCCATTTGGTTAAGTAGTCCATGGCTACTAGGATGTAACAGTTGCCCCATTCTGTGGCCGGAAAGGGTCCCAAGGTGTCCACGGCCACCCGCTCCATGGGAGCGCCCACTTGGTACTGCTGCAGAGGGGCATGAGAACGTCGAGTTGGCCCTTTCTGAGCGGTGCAGGTGTCACACCGGTGGACGTGGAGTTCCACCTCTTGACGACACCCTGGCCAGTAGAAGCGGGACCGGCGGCGATGAAGTGTCTTGGTAACCCCTAAGTGACCAACCCCCGCGGAGCCATGGACTAGCTGGAGTACTCTGGAACGTAGCTGGCGGGGCACCAGGAGCTGGAAGACTTCACGACGGCCACCGGGAGTCTGCCAGCAGCGATGCAGGAGCCCGTCACGGTTGACTTCTGGGTTCGCCGTAGTATGGACGCACCGGCAATGGCTCCGCATTCAACTCGTAGTTTTGTGTTTAATATTATTTGTATTGTTTTTATTTTTGCACGCAGTGCACTGTCGCTCTTACATTATAAACGACAAGCACTCCTGGACGTCCATTCGACACTTAACACAGACTTTTTCGCAACTTACCAGAGTACGTGCTGCGATCCCTTTGTCTTTCCGCCGCTGTGTTTACCAATACGCAAATGGAGGAGAAAGAAAAGAGGCAAACGTGCCGGAATTCAATGCTGATCTCGGACAAGATACAACCCGCCACTACCAAGCATTTTACTGGCAAATGTTCAATCCCTGGGCAATAAAATGGACAAACTACATCCACGTATTAATTTCCAGCGGGACATTGTGAACTGCTGTGTGCTGGCGTTCACAGAAACCTGGCTGGACGCCACACCACCGGACTCTGCCGTTACTGCGGCTGGATTTTCTATCTACCGGCACAACAGAACCACGGATTCAGGTAAACAAAGAGGCGGTGAGGTCTGCATTATGGTTAACTCTCGCTGGGGTTCGGATATATCAGTACTATCAAA
The DNA here is from genome assembly GCF_960531495.2 of Zeus faber. Lineage (NCBI taxonomy): Eukaryota > Metazoa > Chordata > Actinopteri > Zeiformes > Zeidae > Zeus > Zeus faber. The sequence continues at coordinate 32,149,219 of NC_137197.1, read as the reverse complement.
ACACTGCTCTCCGGACCTGGAGCTATGAACTAGGAAAGTCTGTGCCTTCTACCTCTCGCGGGAATTCAGCACCGCAATAATCACGGCAGTCTACCTACCCCCGCAGGCGGATAAAATGTGCGCGTTAGAGGACCTTTACGAAGTAATCAATGGACTGGAGAACACTAACCCTGAGGCAACTTCTGTTGTTTGTGACGACTTCAATAGGGCTAATATGAGGAAAGTTTTGCCTAAATATCACCAGCATATCAACTTTCCTACCAGGGGTGATCAGACTCTCGACCATTGTTATTCACAACTACGGGACAGCTACAAACCCCTCCCCTGCCCTGCCTTTGGTAAGGCGGATCACACCTCCATTCTTCTCTTAACAACCTACAGACAACGATTAAAGCAAGGAAAACCAGTTTGTCAGACAGTCCGACGCTGGAGTGAGGACTCCACTGACACTCTTCAGGACTGTTTCAAAACCACGGACTGGCAGATTTTCTGTGTTGCAGCTGATGGGGACATCAATGCATACATAGACTCTGTCTCAGCCTACATCTCCAAGTGCACTGATGACGTCGTCGGAGAGTCAAGGTCAGGACTTTCCCCAACAAGAAGCCCTGGGTTAATGGTGATGTCTGTGCTAAGGTCAGAGCATGGTCCTCCGCCTATAGCTCTGGGGAAATAGAGGCCTTGAGGAAGTCCAGATATGACCTTCAGAAAGTCATCAGAGATGCCAAAAGAACCTACAGGGACAAGCTGGAGTCGGACTACCACAGTTCCAACCCCAGATGCATGTGGTGTGGACTGTGCACCATCACAGACACAGAGCTCTTAAAAGAGTAAACCCTCGGAAGTCTTCAGGGCCTGATGGCAATCCAGGCCATGTCTCAGAGCAGGCGCCAACCAGCTGGCGGAAGTATTCATCTCCATATTCAACCTCTCCCATATCCAGTCTACAATCCCCACCTGCTTCAAACAGACAACCATTGTCCCGGTACCAAAGAAACAACCCATCACCTGCCTGAATGACTATCACCCCGTAGCACTGACCTCTACCATCATGAAGTGGTTCGAGCGGCTAGTCAGAACCCACATCTGCTCCTCCCTTCCTGACACCCTGGACTCCCTTCAATTTGCATATCGCCCGAACAGATCTACGGACAATGCCATCGCCCTGGCAGTGCACCCTCTCCCACCTGGACAAGAGCAACACATACGTGTGGATGCTGTTTGTAGATTACAGCTCAGCATTCAACACAATTGTGCCCGCTAAGCTTGTTCCCAAGCTCAGGATCCTGGGTCTTAACACCTCCCTCTGTAACTGGATCCTGGACATCCTGACGGGCAGACTCCAGGTGGTGAGAATGGGAAATCTCTCCTCCTCTGCACTGACCCTGAGCACCGGAGCCCCGCAGGGCTGCGTACTCAGTCCCCTCCTGTAAGCCCTGTTCACACATGACTGTGTGGCCACGCGCAGCACTAACATCATCCTGAAGTTTGCGGACGACATCACCATCCTAGGTCTCATCTCCAACAACGATGAGTCCTCCTACAGAGAGGAGATCAGCGTCTTGGCAACATGGTGCCAGGATATCAACCTCTCTCTCAACGTCTGCAAGACTAAAGAGATGATCGTGGACTACAGGAAACGACAGCGGGGGGGGGGCACGCCCCCAACCACATCGACGGAGCTGAAGTGGAGAGAGTCTCCTGCTTCAAGTTGCTCGGTGTGTCCTCAGTGATGACCTCTCCTGGTCCAGGCAATAGGATATTTCTGTTGGAACTGCTACAATGTTCCAATTATTTTAGTTTCCGTTTTAGGATTATTTTTCTTATTTTCATTTTATGGACATACACTGTGACCTCTTGCCCGTATTTGTAACATCGACTCTTACTTTTTTTTTTTATATTCGACTCATATTTTATTAAAAAAGATTTCCTACTAAAAGTGGCCTTGTTATTTTATCTTTTTATGCCCACTACGCTGTTGTCATGCCCCAAGAATTTCATTGTACCGAATTGTGTTGTACTGTACACTTGACAAATAAAAACACTTTGAACTTTGAACTGATGAGGTTTGCCCACTGCGAGTAGAGAGCCTTCGTCTCCATGTCCAGTGCTGAGACCGCTGGGCAATCTGGTCGGTGGCCTGCCCTCACCCACTCTTGAAACCGGGAGAGTACAGGGTCTTGGCTCTGCTCGTGTTGGAGTTTGTCTGGGTCAATGTTCCCAATGCTGTGGTTGTCACTCGTGCTGGGGGGCTCTTGGAAACCATCGTCGTCCGCTCGGTGGTCCCGTAGAGCCGCCACCTTCAACGCGTCGACAGTGCCGGCACTCTGCCTTCTGACAGGGCCGTCACGACAGCGCATCGGCATTGGCATGGAGACGTCCAGCCCGGTGGCGAATCTCAAATTTGGGGGATGCCAGCCAGGACCCTCTCCATCAGGCGCTTGAAGGTGGCTGGAGACCGAAAGGCATTACTTTGAACTGCCACAGTCCCTGGCCGATGGAAAAGGCGGTCTTTGGGTGTGCCTCCGGCGCCAGCTCTACCTGCCAGTAGCCACTGCATAAGTCGAGAGAGCTGAACCAGCGGGAACCAGCGATGCAACTAGAGGTAGCGGGTAAGAGTTTTTGCGGGTGACCTCGTTGAGCAGGTGGTAGTCCACGTAGAGCTGCCATGTGCCATCCTTTTTCCCAACCAGGACAACCGGTGCCGCCCAGGCGCTTGTAGAGGGTTTGATGATACCGGCTTCCACCATCTCTTTGATCTTCTGTTCCGCTGCAGCCCGCTTTGCGAATGGCAGGCGACGAGGACGGAGGCGGATGGGGCGTGCGTTGCTGGTCTCAATGTCATGCTGTAGTCAAGACCCTGAGCCTGACCCAGACGTCCGAGCCTCAGGTGCGCTCTGGTAAAGGAGGAGCTTTGTACAGGTGGCAGTTCCTCTGCTGTGCCACCCCGCTGTGGTGCTAGGCTCTTCGGCGCTGGTGCCGGGCAATGGCGTGCGATGTGGCCCGGCTCTCCACATCGGTAGAAGCCCCTCGTTGGCCGCCTGGCAGTCCTCTCGTTTCCCACGCCCAAGTCGTTGCGGGGGTGCACTGTTGACCGCACAGATTGCCTCATCATTGTCGCTCTCCACACTGTCTGCTTGGCGCACTCGATGTTTCATGGTGGGGAATTGATCACTCACAACCAGCACATGTTCAACCCGTTCAGCTTCTTCTAGCGCCTTGACCAATGATCTCGGGGCGTGCAGGCAGATATGTTCTCTGAGCCGCTCTGGCCAGAGCCCCCGAACCAAAGCTTGAAGCGCAAGCTCTTCCTGTGCCGCGCCGTCAAACATTGGGTAGCCCTGTCGCACATACAGACGGAGGTCCGCGATGTAGGCGCCCAGGCTCTGTCTCTTTTTCCTCTGCCAGTTGACCAGCTTGTCCCATGCATCGTTGGCATAGATGCGGCGGCCAAATCAATGCTGCAGCGCTCTCTCGACGGTCCACCAGTCAAGTCTTTCTTGTGGCTGGAGGTCGGTGAAGATCTGCAGGGCTCTTCCTCCCAGAGCGAGGGTGACTTGCACAGCGGTTTCTTCTGAAGCACAATTATTGAACTGTGTCGCCAACTGCATTCAGATGAGGTAGGTCTCCGGCAACACCTCTCCGTTGTCGCGAGGCAGCTTCATGGCTCCCCGTGTGGCACTCGTGGGAGGGGCGATGACGCGTCAAGAGGGACGTTGCTGCCGATAGGTGAGTGGGGGGACCGGTTGGTGCAGGCGAGCCACTTGTTCTCTGCTGGCTGCTGCAGCGGAGATCTCGCACCGTTGGGCGAGGATCAATGGCCCCATAGCTGGCTGGCGAGTCACTCATTCTCCGCTGGCTGCACCGGCAGAGATCTCTCAGCGTCCGGTGAGGATCGCTGGCCCCATCTGGCAGGCTTTGCGGTGTTCCCTCGGCGTGTGGTTCTGCTGCTGGCGGTTCTTGTCTGTTCCTCAGCCAAGCACCCTCGATGTTTTGCAGGCGTATGGCGAGTTCTTCAATCTCTTCTAGCAAAGCTTCCATCTCGAATCCCACTTCTGACACCAATGTAGCAAGTTAGGGCTTCTTCGAGCGAGCGAGCGATTTAATTTGACATGACATGACATGACATGACATGACATGACATGACATGACATGACATGACATGACATGACATGAAAACCAAGCGCCAACTTTATTACTCAGAGTTGTCAGCATTTATTCACCACACTTATCGTGGCAGGCAGGTCACTAATGGCACACACACTCTCACTCCTGGTGCAACAATCTTAACACATAAAAGTAACAACAATCTACCATAACAGATGTAACATGGCTAACTAACACTAACAACAGCATAACAATTAACATTACATAAAACAATCCCCTTCCCCGACAACCCTTAAACACACATGCTGGGAAATCTCCGCCCCCCTCTATTCCCCACAAACACACACACACACACACACACACACACACACACACACACACACACACACACAAAGTTAGGGATATTTGGCTTTCGGGTGAAATTTATGGAAAATGTAAAAAGTTCACGCGACAGTGATATATCATGAAAGTAGAGAATTTAAGTAGAAGCATGCAATGTTGATTTCCTCATCTCAAACAATTTATTGAAACAAAAGCCAACAACAGTGGTAGATATACCACAACAAAAAATGTCACTGTCTCAATAACTTGTCATGTGCCCTTGAGCATCAATTACAGCTTGACAACCACGTCTCATGCTGTTCACAATTCAAATTATTGTCTGCTGAGACATGGCACCCCACTCTTCTGGAAGGGCGGCCCTCAGGTCATTGAGGTTCTGGGGTACAGAGTTACGAGCCTCTACACAGCGACTCAGCTGATCCCATAGGTTTTCTACGGGATTCATGTCTAGAGAAAGTGCAGGCAACTCCATTTGAGGTACCCCAGTCTCTAGCAGCCGTTCCCTAATGATGCAACCTCGATGAGTTGGAGCATTGTCGTTCATGAAGATGAATTGAGGCCTGTGTTGTTCATGCAGGGGCACAATGACTGGATTAATGATGTTATTCAGGTGGTATGGGCTTGTCACTGTATCATTCACAAAGTGTAGGGCAGTTCTGTATTGACTAGACACACCTGCCCACACTGTAACACCACCACCACCAAAGGCTCGTCTGGTGACAACAGTGGCTGATGCATAGCGCTCTCCTTGACGTCTCCAACATCGTTGGTGGCCATCATTTCTGCTCAACGTGAATCCACTGGTCCCCCGTCCAGCGTCAATGCTCCCTGGCCCGTGCAAGACGATGATGCCTGTGCCTGGTGGTGGGGTCAGGTACCCTTGCAGGTCGTCTAGCACGTAGACCACGCTGATGTAAACGGTTTCGAATGGTCTGACGTGAGAGTCCCTCTGAGAACATCCTGTTTGAAGCCTCGCAATGGCAAGGTACTGTTGATCAGTTGTTAGGTGTTGTCTTGGTCTCATGATGTCAAAATGTGAACAGCATGATGAAGAGGACTGTTTAAATACCAATTCTAATTGAACCAGGAAATGTATTGGTCGATTCATGGATCAAACACCTGTTGTGAATTTTGCCGTTCAGCTCCTTGTTAGAGAACAGCAAGTTGTGCAAAAAGTACTGCAACATTGAACAGTTGGATGTGTGCATTCAAAAGTTTAGAGAAGGTCAAATTAAGTTCACCTGGAAAGGGTATAGTTAATTATAGTCCAGTTTCCAACAATAGGCCTAAACAAGGATATTAGACACAGCAAAGACATATAAACATCAGAAACAATACTATAGTATTGCTAATAATGACATAAATGTCATATTACACTATATACTGCAAACACTTCTCTGGCCAAAATTGTGATGATTCGGTTACAAGCGACGTTTTTACAAAAGACATACCTTTGCTATCACCACGGACATAAAGTTGTGTGTGACGTTATGACTGTTTGATACAGATAAAAGAAGCTGTAGACGGATATAAAGAGGGCGATACAGCTTTAAGGCTGCCTGCCCTCCCGCAGATGGAAATCAGTTTTTGGCAGACGATCATTTTTGTCTGGCAGTCGTGTCGTTCGCAAATAAAGAATACAAAGAATATAAACATATAAGAAATAAAAATAATCATGTCGATCTTGTATATTAAGATCAATAAATAAAATACAAAATAATAAAAATGAAGATTTGTTAAATCACAGGGGTTTCAGCGGAAACATTTGCTATAGAAACGTACCCCTGGGCCGACACGTCAGCATTGTGAAAGCGACACGGCACCGCTTCAGATCCGCTGCCATGTTAATCAATGTGGAAGCTCATACCAAGCAGAAGCGTCAGCTTCATGAAAGCGACGCAAAAGTGGCATGACTCGAGCCTTATAAACCCCTCGCATTTTCTTTTTGACTCGGCTCTATTTTTACAGGCGAAAAGCATAAACTGGAGGGTAGATTTCCAAAGAGGGTTTGAGGTGTTCTTTATGTGTTCCGTTGTGGCAAGGTGGCGCAGTGCATTGCACTGCTGCCTCACAGCAAGAAGGTCCTGGGTTTAATTCCCCCCTGGGGCACTGTTGGCACCGTGCTCCGGCGGGTTGTCTCCCAATTAGGAGCCTTTCTGTGTGGAGTTTGCATGTTCTCCCCGTGCTCACATGGGGTTTCCTCCACCTCACGTCAGTAAGGACCACCCCCAAAAACATGCACTCATCGTCTGACAAGCGATGGACACTCATCACCTGGTCCCTGGCGTCCACGTATGCTGCCCACTGCTCCTGGCTGTGGCCCTGGAGGAAGGACAAGCCAGGATGGGTTAAATGCAGAGGCCTCATTTCAATGGCCACCATCCAAAAAGCGTGTGTGTGCGAGCATGTGTTGTAGTGCTGTGTGACAAATTGTTCTTCTGTGTTTAAACTGATATTTCCTTCTCTTCTTTTAACACAAATGGACTCAAAGACTCTATTAAACGTAAGGCTGTTTTCCTATTTTGCAAAGGGTTTGCCCTTTAGAACTGTATATTTCTTCAAGAAACACTCTGATAAATCAGACATAACGTTTTGGGCTCAACAATAAGCTAACAAAATCCTTCTTAGTCATGCTACAGATCCCTCTGCAGAAGTGGCCGTATGTTTCAACAGATGTCCTGGTAAAATCATAAGGGATCAGACAGGGAATGAAGGACATTGGGTAACGTGTTCTTGAGATTGATAGCGTTCTTATTATTTTGGTTAATGTTCATGGATATAATAACGATCATAAAAACAGAAATTTGTTGCATCAAGTGACAACCATTATTAAGGAACTAAATGCAATTGTTCTTCTGAATATATACTGGTTGGAGGTCATTAATTAAGAGGGACAAGCTTAGCTTGTCTTTGTCACAAACACACGCATTACATGCAGCTATGGCTGACACACACGCAGATGGAGGCTGTGAAATGTCTTTCCCACATTAATCCCATGAAGGCTTGTCCTTCCCCCGGGGGGTAGGCCAGGAGCAGTGGGCAGCTCACAATACAGCGCCCAGGGACCAACTTCCATCGTCGGTCAAACGATGTATGTTGTGCATGTTTTTAGTGGGGGTTCTTATGATGTTATATGGAGGAAACCCCATGTCGGCACGGGTAGAAAATGCAAACTCCACACAGAAAGGCCCCTAATCAGGCGATACCCTCCAGAGCGCGGTGCCAACAGCGTCCCAGGCGGCAGCCTGAAATCGAACCCAGGACCTTCTTGCTGTGAGGCAGTAGTGAAATGCACTGTGCCACCGTGATGGTCATCTAGACTCTCACAAGAACATAATAATCAAATTATTGGGGACTTTATCAATAATAATAAATTGATACATATATGATTTAAGTCTAATGGAAAATCTAAATCGAGGATTTATTACTGGTTAGCTTTAAACTCAATCTTAAAGCACGTCACAGAAACCAATATTTCAAATTGCCCCTTAAGTGATCACTGTATAATAAATTTGGAACAAACAAAATAATAAAACTAATAAATCCAAAGGTTATTGAAAATTTAAACAAACTTACTAACAAATGAGGAATATTGTAATAATATGAAAAAATATTTTTGGGATATTAGAAATGATACTAAATTAGTTACCGTGATACAGAAATGGGAATACTTAAAATTAACTGTCAGAAAACATTTGATAAACTTGAGCAAAAAGTTGAATGGTTAAAAGAAAGCAGAAGAAACAAAGATAGTTAAAGAATTGCTTTCATATTATATCAGGGTAAATTGTAGTGCAGAGGACAAAGAACATTATCATATTCAGAACAAAACGCAAAGTTATTTTTTGAAAAAAATAATAAATATGATTCCTGTAATTGATGAAACTTTTAGGAATATTTGTGAGGAAGATGTGAGAATTGAATAATTTGATTGCGCCATTAAAAAGATAGCATCTGAACGCTCACTGGGTCCAGATGGAAAAACGTCTTTTACAAATATTTCTGGGAATAAATCAAAATATATTACTATTCCAGGTGAAAAATTAATGCATTATCAAAAAGGAATTAATAACAACAATGAAACAGGGCATAATTAAATAATACCTTAATCTGGAAAAGACAAAAGATTATTAAGCAATCTAGGTCCTATTACTCTTCTAAATACGGATTATAACATTTTCACAGTCTTGGCAGAAGGATTAAAAGAAAGCATTGCGGAAAGGATTAGTACAACTCAATCAGGATTCCTCAAAGGAAGATCTATCCATAATAATGTGCGCTTGGGTCTGGACCTTATTGATTACTGCCATTTAATTAACAATGATGGTTTTATTTTTGGATTTCTATGAAACATTTGACTCGGTTGAACATGCATTTATTTTTGACACACTTAAACATTTTGGATTTGGCTACAGGTTTTTAGACATGATTATTATGCTACATACAAACATCAATAGTTGTATTTCACCCCCCAGAAGGCACATACCCCAAATTCAATGTAGGGAGAGGCATAAGACAGGGATATAGTATTTCAGCTTTTCAGTATTTCAGCTATTCTAAATATAAATGGTCAACAATTTATTATAAGTCAGCTAGCTGACGATACAACACTTTCTCTAAAGAACAAAGAACAAATTCCTTTGGCCTTACAAACAATCAAGTTATTTTCTCAAGTTTGCGATCGAACATGACTGTGTGAACTTGTGAGCATCCACGACTGTCTCTATTCTTCATTATATAACATACCTGTCAAAAATGAAACTCGACACCTGGGGATTTGGATATCCAAATGTGGAGACACTTGTGAGAAGAATCTTCTTCTTCATCTTTTTTCGGCTGCTCCCGTTAGGGGTCGCCACAGCGGATCATCTGCCTCCAATACCTTCTGTTCTGCACATCTTCCTCCCTTACACCAACCGCCTGCATGTCCTCCCTCACCACATCCATAAACCTTTGTAGTTTGATGAATTTGATGTGTTTATGAAGAAGGAGAGACCGCTGAAGCTGACTTGAGTAAAATAATAGATTTATTACAAAAGAACAGCATCAGACTGGACTTGCCTAGGATGCCCAGGAGAGAATCGAGCCGGATGGATTCTCTGTCGAATGACACTCAGGCAGGTGCTTTTATGCTAAGCAAGATACAATATTGACCATCTGATTCCCCTACATAGGTCACCGTTCACGTTTTCACCTCCCTTATCACCGGGACCCCTGACAATGGGCTCTGTCTCTCTCTTGAGACCCCTGGCATCGTCTGGGCACTGTCTTGGGACGCTACTCATTCCCAGACACCTCACATTCTCTTTGGCCTTCCTCTTTTCCTCTTGCCTGGCAGCTCCATCCTCAGCATTCTTCTCCCAATATAACTCTCATCTCCCCTACACACGTGTACAAGCCATCTCAATCTCGCCTCTCTCACTTTTCCACCAAACTGCCCAACCTGAGCTGTCCCTCTAATGTACTCATTCTTAATCCTGTTCATCCTTGTCACTCCCAATGAAAATTTCAACATCCTCAACTCTGCCACCTCTAGTTCAGCCACCTGCCTTTTTGTCAGTGCCACCTCCTCTAAACTGTACAACATAGCTGGTCTCACTACCGTCCTGTAGAGCTTCCCCTTCACTCTTGCCGGAACCCCTCCGTCACAGACACTTGTGAGAAGAATAATGTTCAAAATGCTGTTGATAAACTTAAGAAAACACTAAACACTTGGTTGCAAAGAGATATGACCCTGTTTGGAAGAACGCTGCTAACAAAAATGGAAACTATATCCAGGCTGATCTACCCGGCGTACTCCTTAGCTATATATATATATATATATATATATATATATATATATACACACATATACACACACACACACACACACACACACACACACACACACACACACACACACACACACACACACACACACACACACACACTCAATATAAATTGGGAAAATAAGCATCACATTTCAACAGAAAAGGAGATTTGCTCAAAAAAATGAAGGAGGTAGGACAAAAGCCATATTTTGAAATCATGAATGGAGTATAAAAAATGAAATGGCTTCAATCTTTTCTATGGAATGGCAAAGAGGCGTAGCTCTCATTACCTTCACTTATGTTCAAAAAAATGTGAGGGATAGAGTTCCTGTTAAAATGTGATTTTGGAATATCTAAATTGCCTGTTAAACTCCCTGCCTTCCACTAACAAATCCTGTCACACTGGAAAATGATTTATAAATGTCATTTCAGCCACCACAATGCCCCACTGTGGAATAATACAGTCATAATAAAGAAGAGAAAATCTATATCTATGGAAGACTGGATAAAGAAACAAATATGGTAAATTGTGTATCTGATGGATGGAAATGGTACTATACTTAGATTGGATGAGTTTAATAATAAATACGACTTGGATTGTTCTATTTAAAACTATATGAAGGTGACACAAAACACCTCAATGGTTCAGTTAATTAAAAACAATCTAGATAACAACGCCTCCAACGCCTACATTTAAAATAATTTAAATAGGCTGGATTTTTTACACAAAAGGTGTAATAATTAATTTCTGAGGAAACATTTGGTAAATACAAAGTACCCAGGATTAACGAGGAGGACACTTAATCTCAAAGAAAACTATAGAAAACTGATATATTGGCCATTAGAACAAAATTTCTAAGATTTCCAATTCCTCCTTAACAAAGAAATACATTTTTAAACGCTAAACAAAATGCATCCTTCAAATGAATTAATCAGAACAAGATTTAAACTTCATGTAGATAACTGTCACCAATGCAACACAAATGTCGAAATAACAGAGCCCCTGTTTTATGCTTGTGACACCATCCAAAATGTATGTAAATCTTTGCACAATCGGCTGAGCTACAAATCCATAAATATATATTTCTTCTCCTTCAAAACTATCCAGTTAGGAGTAATCTTGGAGAAAAAGCATATCAAATTTCTAGTTAATAATACCATCATCATAACAAAATACTATATACGTAAATGTTGTATTGCAACCCCCCCCCCCCCAGATTATGGAGTGAACTAAAAAAGGAATTTTCTCTATTCAACAAATGTATCAAAAGAAGTAAAAAACGCCCATGCCAGGAATACTTATATCTGAATATACACCGCATTCCAAATTATTATGCAAATCATATTTTTTTTCCTAAATCATATCTGATTTTCCTAAATAGTCGATCCAAATGACAGTCAGTATAATTTTCAAGTCATCAACCGTTAGGGTATAATTTGAATGTTATTGAACAAACCTCCCAATGATAACAGGTTTTTTTTCCAAAATAAAAAACCCAAAATGCACTGTTCCAAATTATTATGCACAACAGAGTTTCAAAACATTTTATAGGTTGTAAAGAACTGATCATGGTCATTTGTTGAATTTGTAGCATTAGGAGGTCATATTTACTTAAATCAAAAGCTATTTCAATCAAAAACATCTTAACTGGTCAAGTTACATGTGAACACAGGAATCCTTCTTTGATATCACCTTCACAATTCTTGCATCCATTGAACTTGTGAGTTTTTGGAGAGTTTCTGCTTGAATTTCTTTGCAGGATGTCAGAATAGTCTCCCAGAGATGCTGTTTTGATGCAAACTGCCTCCCACCCTCATAGATCTTTTGCTTGAGGATGCTCCAAAGGTTCTCAGTAGGGTTGAGGTCAGGGGAGGATGGGGGCCACACCATGAGTTTCTCTCCTTTTAGGCCCATAGCAGCCAATGACACGGAGGTATTCTTTGCAGCATGAGATGGTGCATTGTCATGCATGAAGATGATTTTGCTACGGAAGGCACGGTTCTTCTTCACATCTTCACACCTTCAGGGACCCTAAAGGGGCCTACCAGCTCTCCCCCCATGATTCCGGCCCAAAACATGACCCCGCCACCTCCTTGCTGACGTCGCAGCCTTGTTGGGACATGGTGGCCATCCACCAACCATCCACTACTCCATCCATCTGGACCATCCAGGGTTGCACGGCACTCATCAGTAAACAAGACTGTTTGAAAATGAGTCTTCATGTATTTCTGGGCCAACTGCAACCGTTTCTGCTTGTGAGCATTGGTTAGGGGTGGCCCAATAGTAGGTTTATGCACAACTGCAAGCCTCTGGAGGATCCTACACCTTGAGGTTCGCGGGACTCCAGAGGCACCAGCAGCTTCAAATACCTGTTTGCTGCTTTGTAATGGCATTTTAGCAGCTGCTCTCTTAATCTGATGAGTTTGTCTGGCAGAAACCTTCCTCATTATGCCTTTATCTACATGAACCCGTCTGTGCTCTGAATCAGCCACAAATCTCTTCACAGTACGATGATCACACTTAAGTTTTCGTGAAATATCTAATGCACTATTCATCATCAATCATTGCACTATTTGACGATTTTCGGCAGCAGAGAGATCCCTTTTCTTTCCCATATTGCTTGAAACCTGTGGAACATCCTTCTTAAGTAGTTTTCCTTTTAATTGGGCTCACCTGGCAAACTAATTATCACAGGTGTCTGAGATTGATTTCAGTGAACCAAAGAGCCCTGAGACACAATACCATCCATGAGTTTAATTGAAAAACAAAAAAATGTTAAATGTTTATGACACTTAAATCCAATTTGCATAATAATTTGGAACGCGGTGTAATTTATTCTAGCCCCTTTCTTAGTTTCTTACTTTTATTTAATTATTATTTTAACAATTCAACTTTCTCTACTTGTATGTTCCTTTTATGTTATTGTTGTATTGTCACATTTCAATCCAGGTTGTTTTGATGTTTCCTTTTTTCCCTCTTGTTTTCTATTTTCGACAAAGTTAAACGTGCCCTGTGTATTAATGGAATATCCTTGATAGGTGTGATTCTGTTTTGGGACGGGAAACCTTCTTTGAATTGTACACCTTGAATGTGTCAGTGTGCTGTTCTATATCTTACAAATAAAGTTGTTTAAATAAATAAATAACTCATGACTGACTGACTCATGTAGGTTGGTTGTTGGTATAAACTCTGCAATTGGGAGACTATTTCAGTCTGCATTCTCTTCCCCTCCAGTGTATTACTGTTTCAAAATCCCTGTCTCTATGTGAAACAAAAACTCCAGTGTTGGCACAGGCTGAAACTAAGTGCGCAGATAGGTGTGCCTCTGCGAGACTAGGTCACTGATGATCAAGTTATGTTCGTCTTTATTACTAGTAAAAGTCTTATCACATACGTATCACACACACCAATCGCTTTTATGTGGCATTTGTTTATTTACTTATTTATTTGGAAAGGATTTAGCCATTTTAATGCCAGGGCTCACCCCTCCACACACAAAGGTTCCACCAAAACAAGTTCCCACCCGAGACTATTTTGCAAGGGCACCGTCGCTGCATCCTGGGCTTAGCGCTGCCCAAGATGATTGTGATTGGTTTAAAAACTACAAACAAGACAGAGCGTTTTTTTCCCCGATACCAGAAGGACAGTGAGATGAACCAGGCCTTTCTCCACGGCACTAAAACAAAGCGTGGAGGTCCGGCTATGCGAGACAAACATACTAACTAGTTTGTTTATTTATTTGAATTAATTCTAAGTTAATTATCTAATTAACTTAGATTTTTTTATTTAACTTGTGCTCCCAGCATGCTGGGCATACAACACAGTATGTATTTGTATGCCATTGCATGTGCATTCTGCAAGTGAAGTTCCACTTCCCAACCTGCAATGCCACTCTTTATCAATTCTTTAATCATCAAGAACTGCTTGCAATAACTCTGTCCTGAGGACGACCTATGGCATGACAAGAGCACAGATTTTTTTTCTTCACAGAATCGCGATCGAGAAAGGGTGAAGGATGTAATCAGGTGTGTTCAGGGGTGCGTTCGAAACAGGTGTTAGTGGTGTGTGTATCTGTCGTGAGTCCTGTATGTGTGTGTGTGTGTGTGTGTGTGTGTGTGTGTGTGTGTGTGTGTGTGTGTGTGTGTGTGTGTGTGTGTGTGTGTGTGTGTGTGTGTGTGTGTGTGTGATGTGTCCACCAGTGAGTGCACATGACTTGTCCCAATTGGTGCTGGTGTAAGATGTCTGAATTATATTGTACAGCCTCCAAGCAGCAGAAAAGGCCCCACAGCCACCCTTGAGTTATGTAGCCGTATACACTCCAAGACCGCAGGAAAGCTCTGAGCACCATGCCCTGCAGCCACAGAAGACCCACCAGCCCCCAGAGAAGCCGGGAGCCTGCGGAGCAACACCACGCATGGCCGGAGGAGCAAATACCTGTCTCAGAGAGAGCGAGGAGTCCCTGCACCCCTGAAGCGCACACATACAACCACCCCCACAGGCACAAGACGCACCTGCAAGCACAGAACCCAGCACCAGACACGGCCCACAGGCCCGGGGCCAAGTCCTCTGCTGACAGACTGACACCCAGCCAAAACTGCCCACCCAGATGAGCCAGCAAAGCCCCAATGCTCAAAAGCGAGGCGCACCATACCGCAAAAGGCTAGATGCCTAGATCTAGGCGCAGGACACCCCGATGTCAGACCTCCCGCCAACGTCCACAGACAGCCAGATAGCCTATCCACCCCCGCCGGTGCCCAGAGCACCCGGCACAGAGAAGCCACGCAGCGGGAGCAAGGCCTTAGAATTTCAGATTTTTTAAACATTTTACAAAACTAAGTGATCGAAGAAGTGGGGTCAAATCAGCTACAAAAGGAGGCAAGGATGGGCTTGAATGAGAGCATTGCTGCTTGTGTATATAACATTTAGCAAAGTTTCTTCACTATTCATACAAAAGCTACAAGAACTATTGGTATCTGGAAATTTGGATAAAACTGGACTTATTTTGCTTTATGTGTACTGCCTTACTTATAGGGTAGCTAGTTATAGGGTAGCAACCATGCCTTTCTCCAGGATAAGCTCCAGTAAAGTGTTCCTTCTGGGGTTATTTTATTAATCTTTTGAAAGACACGTGTTTATTATTATATTTTCCATCAGATATTTCCCACCGATCTAGCTGTAATGAGGGTAAGAGTTTGTCTACCGTCCCATAACTTAAGTGGTTTTTAATCAATTGCACGAACCCAGTTGGAATAGAACGAGTTAAAGATTGAAAT
Organism: Zeus faber; assembly: GCF_960531495.2. Taxonomy (NCBI): domain Eukaryota; kingdom Metazoa; phylum Chordata; class Actinopteri; order Zeiformes; family Zeidae; genus Zeus; species Zeus faber. The sequence continues at coordinate 32,133,686 of NC_137197.1, read as the reverse complement.
TGCAGAGCTGGAATGAGAAAGTCAATAAGTGACATGGATTGAGAATAATAAAGCTTTTATTGCCAAATCCTTCAAAAAGGTGCACGATATGAGTAATACCTTTACAAAACCATTTAGAGAAAAGCAACGATTTCCCCCTGATAGTAATATTACTATTATTCCACAAAAGGATTCTGTGAAGTTATGGACAAAAGCCAGCTGCCATGAGAAAAGGGCTTGGTGTAGAAAACTGACGAACTACATTTAAAACTTTTGGTATTTGACTTTGATGTTTTGAAATTTTTATTTTTATTTTGATTTCTTGATTGGAAATAGAAATTCCACCAATGTGTTCTGCTGTCATGATATTAACAGATAATAATTGAGTAACTAAAATTTGTAAATATGGAGAAATTGGGCAGGCTCAGCAGATCGCTCTATTCATTTAAAATCTTTTGGATGTGTTGAGATCAATTATCATAGAACTGCTGATGTCATTATATAACATGCAAACATGATCCACAGATTTGTCAGTCCGTGAAGAGAAATCTATGTTCAATTGTGTCGAACACTTTTTGGAAGTCTAAAAATAAAATCAGTGCTCAAACGGAATCTGCATTATTAAGTAGATCTAAGAATAAGATGAGTCTTACAGTATATCACAATTTATATGTCTGTTTTTAAGAAATTCAGATTGGGTTTCTGAAATGATTTAATCCAAACCCTTGTTTTGTCTATTTGCGAAGACCAAGGCTAAATTTTATAATCAATTGTTCAAAGGGAAATAGGTCTCCAGTTATCTATATGAAGGGGATCTTTATCAGGTTTTGGGATTAATGTTATGACTCCCTATTTCATTGTTGGGATCATCCCACTGTGATTAATACATTCTCTATATATATAGAATCATGGTTTATTAATGATGTCTCAGAAATGGATGAAAAAATCGATAGATGAACCATCTATCCCAGGGGATTTACCTTTCTTTAGAGAAAATAATGCCTTTATTTTTTTACCTCAACAATAGATAACTCTCGGTCACTTGTGAGAGTCTGTCGCATTAAAATGTGAGCTATAGATCTTTTCAAAGAAGGAGCTAAAATAAGTAGCTTTTTGGAGGGGTTTTTACATGTAACACCTTCAATGTTGAGAGCAGATCATGATTTTTGGGTGAGACTTTGTGTCGTTTTTTTGTTTTTTTTTCAATTACAAAATAACACAATCAGGAATTACAAATATTAGAACAGTCGACCAAAGTGTAAGGATGAGAAAGGAACAACAATACAAGAAGTTACAGTGGAATGAAAATAAAAGCAAGTTAAATAAAGAGAAAATATATATAAATAAGATGCAGAAATAAAAAATAAAACAAATCAAATTAGGAATCAATTTTTAAGACTTACTGTCCAGATGAAACATTTTACTTGTAAAAGAAAGGGAAGCAAGTAGGCCGCCGTGTCTTTGAAAAACCTCCTACTTGTAAAAAAAAGTGTGAAGGAACAGCAATTTAAGTCAAATTGCATCTCGGAATTTTGGGCTCATGTGTAGACGCTGTAGAATTCTCAAACTGCCAAACACAGATTGATCGCGGGTGTCAATGTTAACCCGAACTGAGGCAATGAAAGACATTTAGTTCGGAAGTTTGGAATTACCGAGTTCAACATTTAGAGGGAATGCAGCATTGGTACGTTCCAATTGCCCCATAGGAGTAACTGAGAAGGGCACTTCACAGGGGATGACGCCGTGTCAAGTGATGATTCAACTCATGGAGGGCAAATCTGAAGTCTGCATCCGATGCTGACTCCATAACACAGTCCGGGGTAGTCTATGGCAGCGATCCCCAACCACCAGGCCGCGGACCAGTACCGGGCGCTGGGTCAATTGGTACCGGGCCACACCGAAAGAATAAAAACTTTTTTATTTTTAAAAGTTCCATTTTACTGACTATCGGAGCCTGCAAGGTGTTTTATTTTGAAAAATGACTAGATGGTCTACGCGTCACTTCCTTCGGCGCCTGTTTCCCCACACTTGACTCTGTCACAGTTTTCATGCCCGGTTGGTAAATGAAGCCGTCAATCTAACCCCTGTCAAAATGAGTAAAAAAATGAAATGAGGGAACGACCCGATGATGAGACAGAAGGAAACTCCAGAAGTGCGAACAAAAAGAAAGCTGCTTTTAAAAGGAAATAACAAGAGTCCTACTTGAAGTATTTAAATGTGATTCACACGCTCCAAACCCACTCTATATAATATGTGGTGACCAGCTGTCCAACAAGGCCTTCAAAACTGCTTCGCCACATAGAGACCAAACACCCTGCATTCAAAGCCAAACTGGAATTGTGGGGACGGCGAGTGGACAAAGGGATATTTGACGTGTTTCAAACATTAGCAGGTATTTTGAGAGAGACCGAGCCTATGCCTTCATTCATCCAGCTGGTGCGTGATCACCTATCTTTATTTCAAATGACGGTGGCCTTAAAAGTTTGTTTGAGACAACTTTTAATCTCCTGACGTTCTGGATTAAAATCAAGGCAGAATATCCTGAGATCGCGAAAAAAGCACTGAAAGCCCTGCTTCCATTTCCTTTTTTTTTTTTTTTTTATTTTAATAAAAAAATAATGGACAATTGTGTTGCTTGAAGCCAGTCTGTGGTAGAAAAGGTTGGCGACCGCTGGTCTATGGGATTAAGTCTCCATTCCAAGCATTCACAAACAGATGTCAAGTTACGTAACTCATAAAACACAATGCACAAATAAATGCAGATTATTTTTATCTGTAAATCTATATCTGTCTCTAGTTTACAACTCTTAAATCATCATCTGTACGTCGTGTTGATCATTTTGAGACTGTTCAAAATCCACAAGTGCAGGGAAGACCAAGCGCTTTCCACTAGACAGCGGTAATGCCACATTTATGGACCGATGTTAATCTCAATATCAGAAGAAGAAGAAGAAGAAGAAGAAGAATTTGTAAGTGAAATAATGCCTGTGCTCTGGGGAGCTCAGTGAATCAGGTACTGTATAATGAATTGAGTGTCGCATTCAACGTAGGAGAAGAAAAATGGTTCCAGGAGACAATTGGTATGACATTTGAACGCCGGAGACACAACTGAGGAGGTTTCCTTTGTCAAGACAGGGCAAACTACTGATTTGTCACAGTTTTGCAGCATTTTTGCCTGACTGAATTCCATTTTGTGGGTTGTACAATGAATTTGTTGTTATACTTTTCTCACAAATAATGGAGCAGCCCATGTCCCAGACTGCAACAGATGCCCAGCACAGAGTTAGATCAACAATTTACAAAATACAATAAAAAATATTGTGTACATATGCGTCATTGTCTACATTCAATATGTTAAACATGTAAAAATATCGACATTAAAAATAACTATCTGGTATTGTATTATTAAAATATCTATATCTATAAAAATATGTACTTTTTTAGATGTAAATATTGGCATTGGTATTATATTTGTTTTTTAATAAATATTAGTCTCGGACTGCAGCTAGACACTTATGCACAGCACCGAATTAAATAAAGAATTTAAAACCTGAAAATTCTATGTGTACATTAAATGTATCAGACATAAAAGTAATTGTTCCGAGTGAATTTTCACATAATAAATAGTGTGTGAATAAAAAAAACCCCATCATGATATAAAGTACGTTATCAAAAAAGTAACGAGAGGAGACCCTGTACTCCTGCGTTGCCTCGCATCCATAAATGTTGCATTACCGTCATCTAGTGGAAAGCGCTTGGAAGACCAGGGAAGACCCCTGCACTTTTGGATTTTGTGACACAGCGCGGTAGAACAGTCTCTAAAGGATCCTCACCGGAAATTCAGAAATACATTTCCATTTGAAAAGTTCTACAGATGATGATATACAACTTGTAAATTAGAGACAGATACAGATTTACAGATACAAATACTCTGCATTTATTTGTGCATTGTGTTTTGCGAGTTACGTAACTTGGCATTTTTTTGTGAACGCTTATGTGACTGTTTTAATCCCATAATAGTCGGGAGTAGTCACGCTGTAGAATCATAGCTGTCATGGCTATGTGTGTGTGTGTAGATCTGTCTGCACAATCCCAATCGGCCAGGTAGGAAATCATTTGGCTTGCACTACGATATCCTTGTTTGTTTTGGTGGCAATATACCGCGAGAAACTGTCCGCGTTTAGATTTGTGCTCTTCATAGACAGCAGCTCTTATGTGTGTGTGCAGTGGAGAGAACATCTGCAAATGTCACTTGTTAAATGTGCGCTGCTCAGTCTTTTCGTGGTCATTCATGATTTACAAAATCACGAAATGTGGACGAGGCTTTATGCATTGCGAGTCGCAGAAACTATTGCTTGGTAAATTGTTATTGTTGAGGAATCTATTTTCTTTATGTAAATACATTTTATTGTAATTAGAGATAAATGATCTGTGCCACTATTAACTATTGTATGCTTCCTTACGCAAGCCTGCTCAAATTGACATGAAAAATTGGATGGAGCAACATTATCCACCCTCACAAAGATGTCAGATGTATTTTTATTGTCAAACTTAAATGAGATGTGCTTTTTATTCCGTTAATGTTCCTAAAGTGTGATAACCATCGCAGCTAGAGATTAAATCGATAAATGCAACAGACGCACGCGAGTTGCTGCTGTGACGTCAATTCAAATCAAGACTTGGTTTAAGGGGAAATGTAAATAAAAAACATTTTGATGGCAAAAAAAAGTAAATAACTACAATTAAGAGAAAGTATTTTTATTTATTTAAATAAGTTCACTTCCAGGTGAGAGTTTTTTCACATTAGAACTACACACATGCATTGTTTTCTGCTGATTTTGAGACATATTTGCCACTATATTCAACGGGAGAGAGCCAGTTACCTCAACACTTATACATAAAAATAACATTTATACATCGTTCAGATACAGATCCCCAGCTGGGTGACAGAACGCACACATTTGACCGTTATATTCCAGACGTCTTCAATCGACCTTTATGAATAGACAAAATGTGACGAATGGTGGTTTAAAAATTGTACTTTGCTGTATCAAAAACATAAAAACACCCCCTTTTTACAAGATGAGGAAAGTTTCATTGTGTATGTCCATTCATTTAAATGGTGCTTTCCCGTCTTGTTGATTCATTTGTTGGTGGGTGTGAGGCTAAGGCCATCACACACACATGCACGCGCACACACACACACACACACACACACACACACACAGCTGAAAGTTATATAATTTCAAGACTCCAAATACATGTTGATGTAGTCCTGCTTAACTCCCATTATTAATACTTTCTTCCTTTCCCGGGTGTTTCACAAATCTTCAAAAAGGGAAACAATTCATGTCATGACACAAACACTGAAAAAAAAGGCCAAATTCATAACAAAGCCTACAGATCTATTTTTATACCAAATTGATCATGTGTATACATCACTGACGGTACAAAACAAAACACAGGGCGTGGAATTGTAGTCAGAAAGAGGAAAAAGTCCAAACGTCAGAGTACCCCGTCACTTTGGGGCAGATCTGCAAGATGGATACAATAATGAAATAATGACGACGGCCGTACACGCAAAAGGAAGGGATGGATAAGGAAGGAATTTATTAAGACGAGAACCTTAGGGATATGTAATATACACCAATGAGCCACAACATTAAAACCACTGACAGGTGAAGTGAATAACATTGATCATCTCATTGGAATGGCACCTGTCAAGGGGTGGGATATATTAAGCAGCAAGTAAACAGTCGGTTCTTGAAGTTGATGTGTTGGAAGCAGGAAAGATCGGCAAGCGTAAGGATCTGACTTTGAAAGGGGCCAAATTGTGATGGCTGGACGACTGGGTAAGAGCATCTCAAAAACGGCAGGTATTGTGGGGTGTTCCCAGTATGCAGTGGTTAGTACTTACCGAAAGTGGTCCAAGGAAGGACCGTCGAAATGGGCGACAGGATCATGGCCGCCCAAGGCTCATTGATGCATATCGAGATCAAAGTCCAGCCCGTCTGATTCAAACCCACTGAAGAGCCTATGTCGCAAAAATTGCTGAAAAAGTTCATGCTGACTGTGATAGAAAGGTGTCAGAACACAGTGCATCACAGCTTGCAGACCGGTCAGAGTGCCCATGCTGACCCCTGTCCACCTCCGAAAGTGCCTACAATGGGCACGAGTGTCAGAACTGGACGGTGGAGCAATGGAAGGTGACCTGGTCTGCTGAATCACATTTTCTTTTACATCATGTGGATGGCCGGGTGCTTGTGCGTCGTTTACCTGGGGAATGGATGGAACCAGGATGGACTATGGGAAGAAGGCAAGCCGGTGGAGTCAGTGTGATGCTCTGGGCAATGTTCTGCTGGGAAACCTTGGGTCCTGGCATTCATGCAGATGTTACTTTGATATGTTCCACCTACCTAAACATTGTTGCAGACCAAGTACACCCCTTCCTGGCAATGGGTTTTCCTTGATGGCAGTGGTCTCTTTCTGCAAGATAAGGCACCCTGCCACACTGCAAAAGTTCTTCAGGAATGGTTTGAGGAACATGACAAAGAGTTCAAGGTGTGGACTTGGCCTTAAAATTCCCAAGATCTCAATCCGATCGGGCTCTGGGATGTGCTGGAACAACAAGCCCGATCCATGGGGTCCCACCTCGCAATTTACAGGACTTAAAGGATCTGCTGCTAAGGGTGGTGCCAGATACCACAGGACACCTTCAGCGGTCTTGAGTCCATGCCTCTATCCTTCAGAGATGTTTTTGCGGAATAAGGGGGACAATATTGGGCAGGTGGTTTGAGAGTTGTGGCTGATGGGTGTCAAAATTCCAGGTACAAAAAAATATCAGTGATCAGGTTCGTTTCTTCATCTATACGGTACCATATTTGTGGCAGCATATACTACAGGAAACTTAGTATGCCGGAATGAATGGAGTCTTCGAATAAAAGTCCCTCGAATATTAGTCCTCATGACATGCAGCATTTTAGGTCAAATCTTCCTAATCATTGATTTTTAACAAAAGAATGATTCACCATATAAGGATGTCTAGAAGAATTACATCACAATGTTCACCCAGCACCTACAGTAACTCCAAAATAGAACATAAATGTATTGCCCCACAGACCCTCAAGTCCCCCCAAGCATACCGTTGTGTAGTTGTTTAAATGTATATAAGAAGAATGACACTGATTAGCTTACTGGTTTTCACTATAGCAGCACCTTCAATATGTATTCAAGGCAGAATCTCATCCAGTGATTAAATACAATGATGAGTTAAAAAAACCCGACCATAAATATAATACAGGGCGCACAAAAGCATATGCAGGTGATGATTGGAGGGATGGGTGAGGTGGATTTTGGGAGTTTTCCAGATTAAAAATGTCACAGATTGTGTCCAGACTTAATCCAAAGGGGAAATTTGTTTCATATAACACTAGAATAAAACCAGGTATAAAAATATATTCATTTGTTTTAAATGAGAATATCACAGAATATGTACATGAGGGTTATTCATAGGCATGTCTCAAAGGAGCTTTGCATAATACAGTCAAAGTGTAAAATAGACTAAATCACCATTTTACGATAACTTTTTTTAAGTACTCAAATCGTGCGCTTTTTCCAAGAAGATGGCAGTTTTCACAGGACATTTGTATGAGGACATATATATATATATATATATATATATATATATATATATATATATATATATATATATATATATATATATATATATATATATATTTTTTTTTTTTTTTAAAGACATAACTCTTGTTCCAAAATGTGCAGGAGATCGCCAACACGAGGAAAATATAACAACCACAGTTGTAACCCGACGTTATAGAACAAAAAGGCTGTGGAGTGGGTTATCTTGACCGATTGTTTATTTCCCTTCATTCAAAAGAGAATTCATCGAGTGCCGTGTTGAGTGTTTCAGCACACGCACACGGTGGCCTTGCCGTGCTGCTGAAGCAACAAGGGCACATTGGATGACTCCTGGCCTTTCTCCGCACCGCGTCCGACCACCGCCGCTTCTGCTTTCTTGTGCCGGGCCTTCTTGGCCAAGTGGGCTACCGGAAGGGAGGGGGAGGATGATGATGATGATGATGGTGGTGGTGGTGATGATTGCAACGGTGGTGAAGAATCAACGGTCCTTTTGCTGCTCATTGCCCTGGTGACACCCTTGCTCTGTCCAACCCTTGTAGTGGAGGCGTTGGCCGAGGGTGAGCAGGACCCGGACGTGGGCGGCTCCCCCACCATGTCGGTGAAGGCGAAGGAATCGAGCGGCGAGACGTCGCACAGGCGGCTGCCTCCTGCGAGGCTGTACCTCCGTTCCAGGGTGGGCACAAGCTCGCACACGTCGGAGGGCAGCTCCACCTCTGGCACCTTCTGTCAGGGGGGAGAGAAGTGACGGGAAGCTTAAAAAGAAGGTGGCATATTTCAAAAGATGTAAGAACCACCAGAGAACATATCCCAGAACACCATTGTCAGAATCCTCAATAAAAACTCAGTTTACTTCTTTATATGCAATTCTATGCCACTAGGGGGTGCAGAGTATTTCCGTGGCACCTTTTTCCAAAGCGAATTGCCAGAAACAATCATGGCGGCAGTGAAAGAAGCATGAATGCGACAGCGAGAGGAGTCGGAGGTGGCTTTGGTGTATTTAAAGATGAACAAAAGAAAAAAAACTAAAGGAGGTTGAAGTCTGTCCCCTGCCATGATGTGAGGGCATTTGGACGGATCGCCAACAAGGCCGAGCTCAGAGTGAGAAAAAGACAAGTCCACCTCGGGGGCTCGCACTGAAAGAACCAAAATAACAGCCTAATTTTGTTCTTCTCTTGTTGTGAACACATTTTTGGTCAAAAAAAGTTCTACTTCTTTTTATGTATGCTTCCACCGTCAGAGTTGTGAACTAGGCACCGTCCGGTACAAGTACTCGTTTCTTGGGTACTTGCCTATAACGAGAACTGTCATGAATTTTCGATATCTGATGTTGAATTCCAATTTATTCACAGCTTTGTTTCAGCAGAATGGGATATTATATGGAACTGTCATTCAGAAATTCAAACAGGAACACAATACTAAACAGGATTTAGGTATAATTTACCTAAATGTTAAGTCTTATTTCCATTATTCAATGTTTCTTTTCTACTCTCTCCCTTATCTGTGTGCGCTCACCTTGAGGATTAGGGTGTCGGAGCGTGAGATGGAAGTCGGGGGAGACTGGGACGCCCTCGCCAGGTCAAGCAGAACCTCTTCATGGTGCAGCGTATCCTGTGGGGAACCTGGCTCCTGCAGAGCGATGACGATGGCACTGGTGTTGTCTGCACGAAGCATGCGCTGGCGCCACCTAAGCAGGGCGTGGCTGACCAGCTGCCGGGCGCTCGACACTCCGCACGGCGCCTGCCGGGGATGGATTTGTGCGGTTAGAACTATCAGTCGGCGAATCATTTTGATGCCGTGTAAATGTAAATCGCAACATTGAGAAATATGTTACTATTGTTAAATAGCAAATTCAATGTATAAAAAAACGTTATTCACACTGAATCCGAAAAGTCAGATACCCCCTCGTGGCCACAGGATGACCTGTGCCAGGTTTCACATCAAGCTGGCTTTCCTGCCGGAACCACCACAGCACTAGATCAGCTTTTGTATTTCCTTTGCCATTTACATTGAGTGATGGGCCCTAAAACACATAATTTTCTAAGAGTGTTTTAAATATTGTTCAATGGCTGAAAAAGGTTTGAGAAATCTGAATGCATCCCGGAGCCTCGATCAGATACGGAAATCTCACACCGCAGCACATAGCTTTTTCGAGTGCAGAATCCGACTCCCTGTAGAAATTAACAGATTTCTGCTTTATTTTTGGCGTTTGTCGGATTGTGTAAATCAAGCTTTAGATGAGTCATCGGCAGAAAACCAAACACAGCGCAGGCATGGGTCTCTACCATAGATTCATCGTTGTCCTGGCACATTGAGATGGCGTCCTGGGGCGGCACCATGTTCCACAGGCCGTCGCTACCCAGGATGATATAGCGGTGCTTTTTAGGGTCCAGGGTCACCACGCAAGTGTCTGGCTCTGGGGACACCACAAACTCCCCGCTGTAGAAGTCGTAGCTCCACAGGTCACCTGTTGAGTAAGCAGAACCCAAAGTAAAATAGGCTGACTTGTGGCTGACTGCCGTCTCTCAATAAATGTGCTCATCCCCCCCCCCCAAATTCCATTTTACATCCGCTGTCAGCATGCTGGGCATACAACACAGAATATTTGTATACCATTGCATCCAGGACAGAGTTATAATGCAAGTGGAGTTCAACTTCTCAACATGCAATGCAACTCTTTATTCACTGTTTAATCATCAAGAATTGCTGCAATAACTCTGTCCTGAAGATGACCTGTCAGATGAAAAGAGCAGTTTTTTTGTTACACAGAACGACCACCACGACCTCTTTGGAGAACTATTTTACCATGTTTTTGTCTATAAACAACTAATCACCACTCCAAGATGGGGAGAGTCCCCACCGGTGAAACAAATAAACATAGAACCAAACAACATGTACAGGGAAAAACAAACAAACATCAGACAAGAACAGATGGAAAAAAAAAAAAGTTAAGTCCAGGAAAATAGGAACAGCAATTGGGCACATGGCTTCTTCCTGTCATAGTTATGACAGTAAATGAGGGAGAAAAGGAGAAGGATGAAACCAGGAGGGGGTGGGGGTTGGGGGTGTGTTTGTGTGTGTGTGTGCATCCACCGGTGAGTGTACGGGACTTGTCCCAATGGTTCTGGTGTATAAGGTCAGTATTATATCATAGCGCCTCCAAGCAGCGGCAAAAGGCCCCGAAGCCAGCCCTGAGGCTCGCAGCCGTACAGACACCCCACGGCCGCAGGAAAGCCCAAAGCACCCTGCCCTGCAGCCACAGAAGACACCCTAGCCCCAAGAGAAGCCGGAACCCCCCAGAGCAACACCCACGCCAGACCCTGAGGGGCATAATCCAGTCCCGGAGTGTGTGAGGAGACCCTGCACTCCTGAGGCACACACATTCAACCCATCCCCATGTGCAGGCAGAAGACGCAGCTGCAGGCGCAGAACCCAGGACACAGACGCCAGGCACGGTCTGCAGGCCCGGAGCCAGGTCCTGCACCGACAGACCGACACCCTGCCCAGACAGCTTGCCCTGCCCCCACGCCCCGCCCCACCGCACCAGACGCCCTTTCCAGCCACAAGCCCCAAGCACCCATCCACATAGCCGAGTGTGCTCAGCATAGGACACCTGGATGTGCCCCAACACGCCCACCCTCCGTACCCGCAGGCACCCAACCCACAGCGACCAGCCACGGGCGCAGTGCGGCCCGCCATGCCAGACAGCTCTGCGCCCCCTTCAGGCCCATGACCAGCCTCGGGAACAGAGGGCCCCCCCCCACACACAGCCTGGCCCCCCAGTGATGAGTGCCCCGCACAAAAAGCACCAGAGAACAGGTACCCAGGCAGCCCGGTGCGACGACAGGAATCTGGCCAGGCTCAGGTCCCCGCCTGGATCACAGGACCAGACGGAACGTCTAACCGGCCCCGGCACGACGCGCCTGCCCCACCGGGAGCAGAAGGACACGCAAACCCCGCCCACGGGGCGGCTGACGACATCGGTGCACCAACCACGGGGCCAAGACCCAACCCGCAACCGGCACCACCATTTTCTATGACAATTTTTAAGGTGATCACAATGTGTTGGCAGTGTTTGAGTGGTGGGTCAACTGAGGAGAGGTCACCGAGGAGACATACAGATGGGGAGACTGGAATGCTGTGACCCAGAAGGGTTTATGGCTTCTTGATGATGTTGGTCCAGAATGTTTGGATAGGTGGCAGATCAGAGCCAGATGGCATGAAAGTAGTCATCTCTGGTATTAAGGGAACAGTGAGAACAAACGCCTTTTCCACAAAACCCATTTTGAACATTTTGTGTTCTGTGATTTGAGATCTGTGCAAAATCGGATCAAAACATTTGGATAAGTTGCATTTTGGAATTGTCATAGAAAAGGTGTAATATCAACCTCAACCTATCAAGCAAATAAGCTTCCCCAGGTTGATATCGGTGGAAACAGCAATGTCTCTTTCCCATTCCATGGTAGGTAAAGATAAAAAGTGTCATCTGTTTTTAATAAAAGTTTGTATATTCTGGAAAAGGGAAAAAAAAAATTAAATTACCTATACGAGTAAGATGTTCAATCATCGGAGGTGGTTGTAGGATGTTGTTCACTAATTTGATTTTAACTTTTAAAGACTGCTGTAGTTGAAGGAATTGCAGGAAATTGTGACCACCAATATACCTTTGGGTTAAGGTTGGGAAGGATATAAGCAAATTGTTTTAAAAAGTGTTCCAGATGAGAAATTCCTTGTCTTTTCCAGGACCCGAAGATTAGATTCAAGATATTTATTTGTCACATACATATACTGTATGTAGTGAAATGACATCTCTCAGAGATTATTGGTCTGTTTTTAACCAGAAAATCCAGGTTGTGCCAGATTGGAGTGAATTTGTTTGGAGATAGTGTGACCACTGAGTTTGTTGACAGAGTTGTTGCGATTAATGGGTTTTTAAAGCAATTATGTTTCTTTATTGATTCAATAAGTAATGGAAGATCAGATATTGATAAATCCTGACATTCTGTTTGATCAATATCTCGCCATCCACGGCCCAATTGTTGCTCTGGTTGTAACTATTTAATTATAAATTGAAGATGGTTTGCTAAATAGCAATAACAGTATCTTAATGTGAAGTTTGAGGCTGCTAGGCCTCCAGTCTTTTCTGTAGTGTTGCTACCTAAATTCTTGGTTTCTTGTATTTCCAATAGAATTTATTGATTATTGCGTCAATAGTATTAAACCAATTTACTGTTGGTTGGACTGGGGTCATTGGAAATATATAGTTTATTTTTGGTAGTATATTAATTTTCATTGCTGCTATCTTACCAATTAGTGAGATGGGTAGGTTGTTCCGTCGAGTGAGGTCTTCTTAAATGGATTTGAGCAATGGAATAGAATTAAGGGTAAACAAAACTGACAGATTGGTGGAGATATCAATACCAAGGTATCTAATGTTGCCCATTGTGATGGTTAAGAAAGTTTCTGGGTTGCAGCATTCCAGTCTTCCCCACTGAGTAGTAAGACCATGGTAAAGTTTATTGAATAGTCTGAGATGGCTGAAAATTTAGATATAAGATTGAAAACCTCTGGTAGGGATGATATTGGGTTCCGTAATTATAACAAAATATCATCTGCATATAAACTGATTTTGTGAAAAGTTTCCTGTTTGTATGCCAATGATATTACTGTTTTGACGGATGGCTGTCGCGAGGGGTTCATAAAGATGGCGAATAGTAAAGGAGAGAGCAGACATCCTTGTCTTGTGCCACATTGTAGAGTGAAACGCTGTAAAATGTAACCATTGGTGACGACAGAAGCAGATTGTGAATTGTACAGAATTCTGATCCATTGATTGAGTGACTCTCCAAAGCCAAATTTGTTGAGGGTGGAAAATAGAGTCCCGTTAACTCTGTCAAATGCTTTTTCAGCATCTAAAGAAGCAATAACAGTATTTAAGTTGTTCCTTTGAAATATGCTGATAAGACTGAATAAAGGGCAGATATTCCTGGATGAGTGTCTGCCTTTGACAAAGTTTCTTTGGTCTGGGTGAATTATAAATTCACTTACTTAACTTACTTAAATTACTTTTTCAATTCTGTTGGTTACTGTTTTACTAATCTTTAAATCGCAATTAACTAGGCTTATGGGTCTATAACTGGAGGTGAGTGTTAGGTCCTTATTGGGCTTGAGCAAAGCCGAAATGGGAGCAGTATTCTTGTGCGAGTCATGGTGGAGGTTGACTAAATCTCTGTTAACATTCTGATGATAAATGGGCCAGAAGTGTTTATAGAATTCCACTGGTTAGCCATCTGATTCAGGCTATTTGTTGTTGGGCATAGAGACGAGAGCTTTCCTGAGTTTTTCCCAAGTTGTTAATCTAATGTGGTAGCCATTCTGTGGATAGCTTAGGGAGGTTGATCTCAATGAGGAATGAGGTAATGTTTGATATCTTTGCTTCATTATATGAGTGATATAGCTTATCATAAAAGGCTCTGAATATTTTATTGATTTCTTGCGGAGTGTCTGTTATCCTACCCTGTGGATCTTTTATGACTGTAATAAGTGTTTTCTCTATCATGTTTCAATCAATTGGCAAGAAATGTACCTTATTTGTCCTTTAATTCAAAATAATTCCCTCTTATTCATTGCATGAGGAATGTGTCTTTTGATGGATGATAATACGAAGTTGAGACGTAATTGTCCAGATCTCATTTCGGATTTTCTCAGTGGGTGAGTGGGCTTGTTCAGAGTGCAAGTCTTTCAATCGTTGTTCTAGTTTATTTTGGCATTCTTGTCCTTTCTTTTTCTTGTGAATGGAGAATGAAGAATACTACCTCTCAGAACTGCCTTTGACGTTTTCCACAGTAAGGATGGTGATATTTCTGGAGAGTCATTCAGTTCAATGAAGGAAGTCCATTCTCTGGAAAAGAAATGGTTAAATTTTTTATCTGTCAGAAGTGAGGTGTTAAACCGCCACCTGCCAGGAGGGTTTGGGTTGGTTTAATTAAAAAAGTTTAAACTAATTGGCCCGTGACCGAAGATTACAATAGGGTGGATTGTAGGATTAGTTATTTTGGACATTAGAGTTAATTGTCAAAAAAAAGTCAATTCTAGAGAAGCTTTTGTGGGGTGGTGAATCATGTGCATTCTCGATTATTTGATCGCCAGGAGCAAGATCACTCATATATTGTTTTATAGTGCCAGATGAACGTTGCCAAGAGCAAGATCACTCATAAATTGTTTTATAGTGCCAGATGAAGGCCAGGGTTTGTGATTATCTCTGGTTTGTGAACGGTCTAAACTTGGATCAAGTACTGTGTTGAACTGCCCTCCCAGTATAATAATTGGGTCAGAGAATTCCAAGAGTTTTGTATTATTTTATTATATTGTGAAAGAAATTTGGTTCATCCTCATTGGGACCATAAATATTAGCTATGGTTAATTTGATGTTTCCTAAAATTCTGTGTCTGATATTTTGGTTTTATTCTGATATGAGATACTTTTATTGATCAATAGATAAACACCCCTTTTTGAGTTGTATGTTGCAGTAAACATCTGATTAACCCATTTAGCATTGAGTTTGAGTTGCCTGGATGCAGTGAGGTGAGTTTCTTGCAGGAGAGAAGCTGTGGTTCATCCGGGTGAGGTGACTTAGGATTGTGCTACGTTTAGCTGGTGTGCCCAAACCTCTCACATTCCAGATTTGTAGTTTTCTCATGTAGCAGCACAGCACATCCAAGGCAATAGCTATACTACCATGCCCATGTTTTCCCATAGATAAGTCAATCGTTTTTCCTTTACATTCCTTTTTACTGTCTTAGTATTGCAGGAAGTTTGTAGGGATACATATCTACACAAACAAATGACAAATAGACAAAAATAAACATAGAACATTGCAGAGTTAGACATACAAAAAGTGAGAGAGTGCATAGAGAGTGAGAGTGATGAGAGAAGTAGGGCAGTAGGGATTAGGAAGGTGAGATGATTTAAGTGAGCAATATTTACAATCTTGACATACATAGTGTGAATTTCTGCATCTCGCATATCAGAATTATTAGAATAACCAGGCCGTCGATAAATAGTTTATCAACAACCAACGATACCCGTTTACCCTTCTGACGGTTCTCCTTCAGTATGGGGTACAGCACCTTCCATCGTTCGTTGATCTCCCGAGAGAATTAATATCGTTGAATCGTTGATACCCAGCGTGGTTCCTTTCAGCTCCCGTCCTTAATTTTTAAGCAGCTCCTTGTCCTTGAAGTGTTCAAACTTAGCAATGATGGAGCGGGGACGCTTCCCCACGCTGCATCCCAGTTGGTGAACCTGGTGGAAGGTGATCTGCTTCACAATGTCCGTGGAAAGTTTCAGGGTGGTGTGGAAGAAAGTCTTTTACCATGTTTTCTGGGGTCTCAGAAAATATGAGGTTGTCCTGCATACTTCTTGATTGGATATCCAGAATAGTCTCTTCAGGATAGTCTATTTTCTTTCTTTACAACCTCCATCTCCGTTGTGAGACGCTTCAGAGGTTTTTAGATTCGCATTACCCTTTTGCGGTGCCGAAAATCAAGGCTTGCTTTAATCTCGGAAATGTCTCGGAGGAGCGGACCAAGCATGTCCAGCTTCTTGTTAATATCATCCAAGACACTAACCTCTACAGCACTGGGATTTAGATCAATTAGATCATCTGTATCCGTAGTGGAGTCTGCCTTCTTCCTTTTCGCCGGATTGTTATGGTCCTGGTCCTCTTCCATCACGTACTCGTTATAATAATCGATATTATCCTTGAGGTCCTCAACTTTAGATTTGCGTAGTGTGGTTTTTTAAAATATGTTTTTGCAATTTGCTTTGGTATTTGTCTGAGTTGGAGCAGATTGTCGGTGTTTAAGTTTGTGCAGCCGGGCACCGCCATGTTGGATCTGTACTCACTTCCGTCTTCTCGCAAAATCACAGCATGCTCCGCGTCTCTTTTTTATAATTTAACCAACATGTTTTTTTTCTAGCACTGGATAACTTTCATTGTCAAAACATTCTTTGGAATGAACAACACCACCGAAATGATCTGTTAAACAATACGACCTGGTCTTGATTATGAAGGACTACTTGTAAACAACTATAGTGTGGCGTATAATTAAAAAAAAAATTAAAAGAATTTTAAACTGCAGTTTTGGGAGATGGGTAGGATTTATTGTTTGTGATTATTGTGATATTGTTTGTTGTAAGGTTTTCAAAACATCATTATCCATTCTAGAATAGACCTAGTGCAAATTACAGCCTGGACACTTGGGACACCTCTGAATTGATAACATAAATACATACTGTAGCTTTGCATGGTGTGGATGTTCATCAATCACCAATTCTTACTTCCCGTGAAACTGCAAACATGATTCTAAGCAAATATTTGTATGGTGTGATTACAGGAAAGGTTCACTGCCCCTCAAGTGTTTTCTTAACAGGGCGGTCACTGTGTGAACCTCATTCTTATAGACTATAACTAATTCTGAACCATTAATTGATTTTCTCAGTTATATATTTTTCAGAATGCAGTGCGTGTAGTCCGTGTGTATCAGATTTTCGTACTTATTTTTCTAAACAGAAAACTTATTTGACTTCTTCCAGTTTTGAGACCATACTGACAGAATTGAGAGCACTCCACAGCATCTTATTTTGCATGAAAACATTATGTAATAAAAAATAAAGAGAATACAGGACATATTTTCTGGAAATCAGGGACTTATTATTTTGCCCCATTGTTTGTCATGAGGATTGAGAGCACACTTGCGCTTTGGGATTGGTTAAGGTTTTGCAAAGCCAAAGGAACGCAGCTAAAAGAAGTACGGTCACAGATATTGCACAAGTGCTTCATTTGTAAATCAGGAGGTTCCGGGGGAAGAAAAAAGTCACGGAACACATGAAAGGGGGCGGGTGGCTTTAGCTGCCGCACAGATGGCATGAGGTGTTTTGTTTCATTCAATTAGGAAACGTAAATAAAAAATAATAGGGCTGCCCCCTGAAAGTCGACGAGTCGAATCATCAGTCGGAAACCAGTCAGTCCACTGAGATTCTTAAAAAAAGATCATTTTTGGGGGTTTTTGTCAGTCAGTGTGCATATCATAACAGGATGAAACAGATAGAAGCATACAAAATGCACAGGGAAAACATTTCAATGGGGAATTATAAATGAGGGGAATCACAAATATATTTTTATGACTGAATCGAACACGGCTCTCGGTGCGCCCCGATCGCCGTGCCCCGTTTCTGTGGGGACGGTGCATGGAGGAACGAGGCACCATTCGTAGACTCGTTAAGATTATTTTTTGCACATAACGCATTGAGAGGGGGCGATAGGGGACAAAGTCGGGTAGAAAGTGTCCCCATTACGCATGGTTTCGTTCCATATCCACATATTTCGTTCCGTAAGGAGACATAAAATAAAAACACTGTTTTGAAGCGCCATCACTGGCACGCACATTGTCTGTACCGTCGGAGAGGGAAAGCGGTGCAAATCCGATTCCACTGACAAAATTCAGACTCGGGCACAGCCGTTAATAAGAACAATCTAAAAACATAATATTTCTATTTGTTTTGTTTCGAGAAATGGGAAACACCGAGCTCATAGCTCCGCAGCTTGTGTGGAGGTGCCGGATCCAATCAAATAGGTGCCCGTCCCAATCTGGGAGGTCCTGGAACATGTTCTGGCAGAAATTAAGCCCTGCATTGCACCAATAAAATATTGAACAATCATAGTGTTGATCAGATGGGTCCCGAATTAGATATTTTCCTCAAATCAATCAAGTTATTCATTTTCTTACCAAGAGCCCTCGCCACTGCCAAGAATGGAATCTGGTCAATGATCGTACTTCTGCGGACTGGGCCGTTGTGGCTCAGCCTGGGTCTCTTCCACACCACCCGATTCACCCCGGACTTCTTGATCACACTGGGAAGAGAACGGAAGATAGAGATTAAACACTGCAAATGGGGGGGCCCCCGCAATGTGCTTTTCATTAAATCATACACGGTAAAAAGGCAAAAACACAAAGTAACAGTGAATGACGTAGAAACAACAATTCACAAAGAAGTCTATTTAAATGAATGGAAGTGCAGATTAGACAGATTGGACAGATAAACTCCGTAGTAAGGATGTTAACAATTAATCGCCTATTGATTAATTGCTAATAAGAATTTAATCGATTTAGCATTTGTCTTATCGATAAGACCTGAACAATCTGCGGTCTTGTTGTAATTGTATCAACGTGAGTCTTTGCGGTGCAGGGTTTTTCGAGAAAATAAAAAACCCAACCAGGAAGTAGTAATACTCACTGGAACGAAAGGGGGCAGTGGAGAAAATAATGCCCAGTGGAGTTGGAAGTTCAAATTCAAGAGATTATTTAAGTAGTAGAAGTAGACGGATGCTTCTGGAAGAATGACGAACAATGAACATGGCTACGCATAGAAACTGGGAGAAACACGCCTCGCACCATGTCACATTTTATCAATCAATTTTATCAATGAATTGACGATTGTTTGTTGTTGTTGTTTGTTAAGATAAACGACTATCGATTAAAGAAATTCCTTTAAATTTGCATACCTACTCTGTAGCCTTATGGAAGGGCTGGACTCAACAAGCAAGAACAAAAGATGTTATAACCACCAGAGAACTTGTCCCAGAACACCGTCAGCAAAATACTCAAGAACTCTGCAGTGAAAGAAACACAAACTCAACAGCAAGATGAGGTGGGAGCGGCCTTGCTTTACAAGTTTAAAAAGGAAAAAGAAAAAAAGAGTGAAGGCAAACTCAATGTCATTATTGACAGAACCCATATTTCCTCAAATGGTGACCGGGACTTTTATTTACTTCAACTCCCATCTGGGTGCTGTGCTCCTCAAAATAAATACATATAAAATAAACTTGCATTTTTTTTTTGTTCAGAGACACAGGAACAGCAGGGATGCACAGTGGACTAGAGATCACTCTCTCTCCATTAAGCAATCGACTGTCTGTATCCAAGGCAAAATGTCCCTTGGTTTAAAATGTTCGTATCATACAAGTATGTGCTGACAAACAATGGATCTAAAATAAAGACACAATAAATCCAGTACAGGGGAGCGTGGCGCAGCGCTGGAGGAGAAAAACACACACACACTGACTCAGATTCAGCCTTGTTTACCGGTTTGTATTTGAGGAGATACGTAATATATAAAACATGCCTTGAATGTTGTGGCCCTGAAAAAACCCCAACAAAAAAAACACTTGTTGACCAAGGAAAAGGAGGAGGTTGAATGACCCGGAAAGGGAGGTTGAAGTCCATCTCCTGCCATGACGCAACGCCATTTGGACCAATCGCAAAAATGGGAGCTCTCAGAACGAGAGAAAGACGAAAGACAAAGTTCACCTCTGGCTTTGCCAGAGAACACAGCAAGAACCCAGAACACTGCGTAAATTTGTTCTTATCTTGTTCTAAAGATGTCTTTTTGGCCAAAAACTTCTACTACTTTTTAAGTGTACCTCCACCTTTAAATAGGAGGTGAGTCGCTATGCTGATCTCTTCCACGCCCCTCCATGCCTGGAAGCTAGCCCGGTCGAGTGCAGACCATAAGATGAAGCTAGCCAAATGAGCCTGTCTGTACAACAACATGACTTCATTGATTATTGGCTCAAAAAATAAGGGAGATATGGCTTGTAAAACCACTGGTTCAATGGTTAAGCTTGTTAAGAACAAACAAGGCTTTTATAATTTTTCTGTGTGAGTCGATATTCCGAATTAGCCATCCTTTCTTTGCACAAAAGTCAGCGATAACTTACAGTGGGGCAAAAAAGTATTTAGTCAGCCACCAATTGTGCAAGTTCTCCCACTTAAAAAGATGAGAGAGGCCTGTTATTTTCATCATAGGTATACTTTACAACTATGAGAGACAAAATGAGAAAAAAAAAATCCAGAAAAATCACATTGTCTTACTTTGTTATATACCCTTTGTTTGCAATGACAGAGGTCAAACGTTTTCTGTAAGTCTTCACAAGGTTTTCACACACTGTTGCTGGTATTTTGGCCCATTCCTCCATGCAGATCTCCTCTAGAGTGGTGCTGTTTTGGGGCTGTCGCTGGGCAACACGGACTTTCAACTCCCTCCAAAGATTTTCTATGGGGTTGAGATCTGGAGACTGGCTAGGCCACTCCAGGACTTTGAAATGCTTCTTACGAAGCCACTCCTTCGTTGCCCGGGCGGTGTGTTTGGGATCATGGTCATGCTGAAAGACCCAGCCACGTTTCATCTTCAATGCCCTTGCTGATGGAAGGAGGTTTTCACTCAAAATCTCACGATACATGGCCCCATTCATTCTTTCCTTTACACGGATCAGTCGTCCTGGTCCCTTTGCAGAAAAACAGCCCCAAAGCATGATGTTTCCACCCCCATGCTTCACAGTAGGTATGGTGTTCTTTGGATGCAACTCAGCTTTCTTTCTCCTCCAAACACGACAAGTTGAGTTTTTACCAAAAAGTTCTATTTTGGTTTCATCTGACCATATGACATTCTCCCAATCCTCTTCTGGATCATCCAAATGCTCTCTAGCAAACTTCATACGGGCCTGGACATGTCTGGCACTGCAGGATTTGAGTCCCTCGTGGCGTAGTGTGTTACTGATGGTAGCCTTTGTTACTTTGGTCCCAGCTCTCTGCAGGCCATTCACTAGGCCCCCCCGTGTGGTTCTGGGATGTTTGCTCACCGTTCTTGTGATCATTTTGACCCCATGGGGTGAGATCTTGTGTGGAGCCCCAGATCGAGGGAGATTATCAGTGGTCTTGTATGTCTTCCATTTTCTAATAATTGCTCCCACAGTTGATTTCTTCACAACAAGCTGCTTACCTATTGCAGATTCAGTCTTCCCAGCCTGGTGCAGGTCTACAATTTAGTTTCTGGTGTCCTTTGACAGCTCTTTGGTCTTGGCCATAGTGGAGTTTGGAGTGTGACTGTTTGAGGTTGTGGACAGGTGTCTTTTATACTGATAACGAGTTCAAACAGGTGCCATTAATACAGGTAACGAGTGGAGGACAGAGGGGCCTCTTAAAGAAAAAGTTACAGGTCTGTGAAATCTTGCTTGTTTGTCGGTGACCAAATACTTATTCTACTGAGGAATTTACCAATTAATTAATTAAAAATCCTACAATGTGATTTCCTGGATTTCTTTCCTGGATTCATTCTGTCTCTCATAGTCGAAGTGTACCTATGATGAAGATTACAGGCCTCTCTCATCTTTTTAAGTGGGAGAACTTGCACAATTGGTGGCTGACTAAATACTTTTTTTCCCCACTGTACATCAGCAAACGTTATCATGAAGTAAGTGCAGGTAGCAACATTTAGGCTTACACACAGCAGGGCCACGCAGCTCACTTTCAGCTTCACCACTTCACAAAATAATTATGAGGTTCTTAGATTGGTGAGAGGATTCTCAGAGCTATTGGCAATATTTAGCAATCCTTGAAAACACAGAGTCTTCCAATTCAGTTCTATTAGCAGAAATGTTTCTTCATTCAGCTTTCAGCAACATAATATTATGATAATCAAAATGCCATGTGATATCTACTCTCAAACAATAATATCTAGGTAACACCAAGCACCTACACCGCTCATCTTATTCCCTTGTATGCAGGCTGGCTAGGAAGGGTTATAGAGATCATGCACCAATGTCAGACCTTTGTGATGTTATTACAAGGTACAATGCCATCTTAGCAGACACGCAGTAGACAATGGATGCTATCTCTCAAACAAGATAGCAGTTTGAGCTTCTGTTATCCAAAGCATGCTTCCTGAGTGAACGACTCCTTTTTATTGTAGCCGTTGATGAAGCAAGTTTTTTTGCAATATCCTTACCCCGTTCGCAATAGTTCATTTCATTTGGCATGTTAGTATAGTAATACTACTATATATACTATAATACTACTATATAAGTTAGTGAATTTTCTGACTGAGAGAGGTTGTGATTGAAGTAATTCATGGTATACCGATGTGATAGTGCCGTAATGCCAAGATTTGAACTTCTTTCGTTAAAATTCCTTACTCCTGAAATCACACCAAAACAGTTCTATGCTTAAAGCTCCAACTTGTAGATCAAGGTGCTAATTAAGGTGTTAAAACAAAAAGCATTATGGGATTGGTACGACAAAGTCAACAATGTGCAGGCTTTTTCGTTCATAGAAACGTTTTGGCTGGCTACCAAAGCAGAAAATGGCTATAAAAAATGTACATGGTTAACAAAACGACAGTCTAGTCAGCTGCATTTAACATTGTGGTATGTGTCTATCAATCTAGCGACTGAGTTGAAGGTAGAGATCCAATTATGGTTCAGCATCATTTTCAGGGTTTTTCCAATCAAGTCACAATCAACATCGCAATGCAAAATACTGTCGGCATATTTTCCAACTACGAAGTAAGTAAATTCTTTCCACAATAGTCAGGTGCAAGTTTGTGTACCCTTTGTTTACTTGTGCATCAGCACAAGCCAATTGAAACATTTTTCATGAGGACTTTCTGGAAAAAAATAAAAATATTACCACCACCACTAACATCATAATATTACAGCAAGTAATATTTTCAATTCATACAATACACAGGACCTGATGTTAAATCCCTTATGCTGATAACTAGGAAGCTCCATGCAGAAGGCCAACAACTACAGGGATCCAGCACGAGTATTTCAGTGAGGTTATTGAAGTGGCCACTGTTTATACCTGATGTTTCTTTGAATTCAGTCCATAACACCTCCAGAAGGCTCAACAGTGGCTTTTGGCATTCCATTACCACCTCCATCCAGACTAGGAGGGCACAATATTGGGGAAAAAATTAAAAAAATCTGTGTATATTTTGCGATATGAAAAATTACAGGAATTTTCACCAGATGACTTGAATAGCTCTATTTGGAAAGAATTACTCATTCAATAATGATTGGGGTGATTGTGTAGGGGAATGAACCTGCATAGAAAATAAAAATAATATCTTTATTCTTGGCCCATTTAGGCTATAATCAGTAAACTGTCGACTGTGACAGTAAGGTTTATTTTTCCTTTAGTTTACAAAAACAAACATTACTCTTTCTTATAAGGAATGATCAACAAAAAACATTCCAAACCAAAACTATTTAAATAAATAATTGAAAAATTGGTAAATCATATATATTAAAATCTTGTGAATTCAAGTCAAACATTTTAGCATTTGCTGCGGTCAGCCATGGTATCGGATGTAAACAGAAGTGTGCGCGCACCCCGAAACCATTTCTATCGCTATGTCGCAAATCAGCCGCAGAAGCTTTACAGCAATATTTTACGGCACGGTGCTTTAAGTTACTGGCACGTGGGAGCGATGTAAACAACTTGAACAAACATCGGGGAACGTGGTGCTTCGGGACATGACTCATCAGATGGATTATTACAACATTTGTCCGTCTGATACCGCGCCACGACAATATAAGGTGAGCGAGTCGGGAGGACAACTGAAACATGCAAAAAGTTAGGAACCGATAAGCAGAATCCAAATGCATGTGTCTTATCCAATCCAGGGTTCTTGGAAATTTGGAAAAGAACCCTCCAAATCAGAGTAAATAATGTTATATCAGCAAAAAAGTTGTAGCATGACGTTTTTGAGTTAATTTTCCTTACTTTCTTCGCACATCCTACGATGTGACTATTGTGCATGCGCACATTGCGATGACGATGCTCAAACAATATATCGTGCAGCCCTAATCCATACCCATGCCCAGCACAGTCCGCCTAACTACCACCACTAGCACTGCACAGACTTGCCCAGTGGCTACCCCAAGTCCCTGATTACCACCTCAATACTGTACGGGCCTGTCCAGTAACTTCACACCACTCTCAACAGTAATGCATACTCAGTGGCACCATTTCTATATAGGCCTCCTCTGTGGCTACAATCCATTTCAACCTACCACCACCATATGGGTCAGCACAGTGAAACTGGTTCCATGATGGTGGCTACCATCCTCAGCTACTGCCCCTGGCACCACATGTGCCTTCCCAGGGACTGATCCTACTGGCACCGCTAATGCATGCTCAGTACAACTAGTTTGCTATGGGCCTCTTCTGTGGCTATGTTCATCCCAAACTACCACCCTCGGCCCCTGTTCATTCTATAAAAACTTTTATCCAGCCTATATTGGGAAATGTATTATTTAAATATTTCAAAGTTCAAAGTGTTTTATTTGTCATGTGTACAGTACAACACAAGAGCCGTTTCTCAATACCAATTACGCAAAGTCCGGACTTGCCGACTTGGTAGTTCAGACTTGAAGTTCGACTCAGGAGTACAGACTGCCGGGGACCATTACCATTACCACCGCTTGGTGCGAAATGCATTCTGGGATACTTGGCTATCCCAAGTCCACACCGATGCATCCTCGATAAAATGGGTGAAGCAAGTCCACGTCCGGGCATTTGGGCTAGACTTGGCTTGATGCGTACTTTGAATTGGAACAGTACTTGGGCTGCAACTGATGACGTTTCACAAGGCCAAAAGAACACAAGTACAGACAAGAACGCAGATTGAGAAAGGGCCAAGGTCATTCGGTACAATGAAATTCTTGGGGCATGACAGGCAACAACTGCGTAGTGGGCATAAAAAGATAAAATAACAAGGCAACTATAAGGAGGAAATCGATACATATTTTTAATAAAATAATAGTCAAATATTAAAAAATAAAAATTTTAAAAAGTAAGAGTCGATGTTACAAATACGGGCAAGAGGTCACAGTGTATGTACATAAAATGAAAATAATAAAAAATAATCCTCAGTCAGTCTATTGCACAAGATATGGATATACATATAAAGTGAAGGAGTGCCGCTGGATATGTACATGTAGTTGTGATGATGTACATTTAATTGACATAGGTGACTACAGATGTTGCAGGTTGAGAAGCCTGATGGCCTGAGGGTAAATGACTGTTTGTGAGTCTGGTAGTCCATGCCCGGATGCTCCGGTAACGTTTGCCAGACGGCAGCAGCGTGAACAGTCTGTAGCCTGGGTGGCTGTAGTCCTTTATGATTTTCCGTGCTTTCCTAAGGCATCGTGTGCGATAGAGGCCTATCACGGAGGGGAGGTGGCAACCAGTGATGCGCTCCGCTGTCTTCCTGTAGTCCACGATCATCTCTTTAGTCTTGCAGACGTTGAGAGAGAGGTTGTTATCCTGGCACCATTTTGCCAAGACACTGACCTCCTCTCTGTAGGAGGACTCATCGTTGTTGGAGATGAGACCTAGGATGGTGGTGTCGTCTGCAAACTTCAGGACAGTGTTGGTGCTGCGCGTGGCCACACAGTCATGTGTGAACAGGGCTTACAGGAGGGATGAGTACGTAGCCCTGCGGGGCTCCGGTGTTCATGGTCAGTGCAGAGGAGGAGAGATTTCCCATTCTCACCACATGGGGTCTGCCCGTCAGGATGTCCAGATCCAGTTACAGAGGGAAGTGTTAAGACCCAGGATCCTGAGCTTGGGAACAATCTTAGCGGGCACAATTGTGTTATATGCTGAGCTGTAATCTACAAACAGCATCCTCACGTATGTGTTGCTCTTGTCCAATTGGGAGAGGGTGGTGTGCACTGCCAGGGCGATGGCGTTGTCCGTAGATCTTTTCGGCCGATATGCAAATTGAAGGGGGTCCAGGGTGTCAGGAAGGGAGGAGCAGAAATGGGTTCTGACTAGCCTCTCGAAACACTTCATGATGGTAGAGGTCAGTGCTACGGGGCGATAGTCATTCAGGCAGGTGATGGGCTGTCTATTTTCCTCAATTGTTGTGAAGTCTGTTTCCTTCAACACTCACATAAAAAGCCCTTACGATCCAGGAACGACAGCACCAAGCCAAGTCAAGACGAGTTTATTTATATAGCCCTTAATCACAGTACGGTCTCAAAGGGCTTCACAGACCCACATTTCACAGAGAAACCAACGGCCAAGTCAAGATCATTATTATTATAGGTTTATTCTATGTATAAAAATATTATCTGCTGCTTCGTAAAATTACCAAAAATGTAATACTCAACTGATCAACTGACGTTGATCGATACAGATTGATCGATATTATCGACCTGTTTTTGACTTTTTTTTTTTTAAGTAGGCCCTCAATTGAATGTTATATTAGCCTAGAGATCAAGATTGTACTGGACTAGCCCGATGGGATGTTTGTGGTCCACCAACAAAGCCCTGCCCTGAGCCGGGAATGATACTGAATGAAGTTACGCAAAATGTATTGCCAAGGTGTAGACTTGGGTTAAGACTCACCTCCCACCAAGGCCTTCGATGCGCTCTCTCTCCCGCGGCAGCTCGGGCTTGTGATCTTGCGTGACTTCCACGGCTTTGATGAACTGATCAGTGGGGTCATCCTGGACCCCCAAGACCACAGCCGAATCGCCTACATGAGCCACATACATGCGGTTGCCCCGGATTACAACAACACTGGCTGTGGTGCCCGATGTACTGGGTAGCCCCGTGAGTGTTTTTGGCCATTCCGCTAGAAAGGAGAGAGAGAGGTCAATCAGGGAAATGTGTGAGCTTCCCCTTCTCTTATATTCAAATATACTGAATATTGAAGTTTTGAACTATAAACGTTCAAGCCACAGGGCTATAATAATAATAATAATAACAATAATACATTTTATTTGTGCTTTTCAGGGTACTCAAAGACACTTTATATGAAAAAACCCCCAAAATAAATTACATAGTAAAATACAACAATGCATAAAAACAAGATTACGGGACAAAGTGGCGGAAGAAAAACAAATATGAGTCAAAGGGAAAGACGGACAATTATCAATGTATGATACTTTAAGTGTTACTATATTTAGACCCATCCGGTATTATCAGTGCCAACACTATAGTATACATATTATCCTTCACGCACAGTAATATCCCGACCATTCTTATACAGAGTTAATAACAGCATCCTTACTGACACTTGTCAACGTCCTGTTTGTAATTGATCTGTATCTGATGCAAAAATCACATTTTGGTTATTCGGTATACATAGTATTTGTGTTGTTGCCATTGTGTCCGCACTACAATGCACCAACTATGACCTAACTATTACCTTGTAGATGTTGTATATGTAAATAGATTGATTCTTTCGTCACTACTGCTACGAGATACAATACTATACTATACTACACTACAATACTAACAGAATACTAAACTATACTCTTTAGAATATATGTGTAAACTGTGAAATATACTATATTCGGTTTAAGTTACTTAGTGTGAATCTGAGAAGCACTTCATTTGGATAAGGGTTTATGTATGTCTCTAGGTTTGTTTTGCCGTCAGCTGGTGTTTTTAACTCACGCAGCTTTTTCCACATCGCACGATGACAGGCGACGAATCCTTTCCGTATAGCCGAGCACACCTCCTCCTCGCACGTTGACCAGAACCCCCGCTGTTTCTTGATGAATTCCCACAAATAGTCCCGAGCGAACTGCGCCGCTTCTCGGCCGCCGTGGCCGTCGAAAACGGCGAAAAAAGCGACGGAGCGACGGGGTCGGCTTTCGGTCTCGGCGGGAAGCCGTGCCGGCGACTTGCCGCGGTCGGCCGGCTGGTCGCTTTCCACGACGAGTGTGGACGTGGCTTCGAGCAGCGGGTGTTGGTCCGTGTCCGGAGTCCGATCAGAACGTGCCCCGAGAGCAACAGAGCAGCCCGCTAAGCGGTCGTCTCGGTCGTCAGTTATCCCGATCTCGTCGTGTTCACCCGTCCGCGACGCATCCTCTCCCGCGGGCTCCACGACGACCTCGGTGACATCCTCCATGTATTTTCTGCCTCCTTGGTCGGTAAACACGCTGACTCGCATCAATAACGCCGTTTCCATGGTTAGAATTGTAGCCCGCGCTTCGTTTTTGGGGGCTTCCAAAAGCATGTATTGTCTTAAAACAAGCGCCTGATCTGAGTTTGCTGCAGCGCAACGTCTAGCCTTTGTTTATGTTCAAGCCACTAGGCATGCCCGAGTGCGGTGACGTCACGGGCGTTGTTTCTTCCTCGACGTAAGGAAAAATAACAAAAGAAGGACAGGGGTCGTGTTGCTGCCCCCCAATGGTGTTTGACTTCAATAAGTAAGAAAATATAGGGCTGGTAAAGATCACATTGCAACATAAAGTGTTAAAATTACATAAAATAAAAATGCAGGTGTCACCGCAGCAAAAGACAGTGCAAATTAAAAAAGGGACAAGATGATAAAAAATATATATATTTGTGAAATCAAATGTATAATGCCTGTTTATATGGTACTATAGTGTCCATGTACATAAGTCCAAATCAACAATCCAATGTGGTATTCTAAATTTCTGTGTGCAATGTATAATCCAGGTTTATCATCCAAAGTTTTGGTGCAATAGTCCAGATATTCTTGCACATAAATGAAGTGAAGATAGGAGTTCGACCAGTCCGTGCGGCATCAAGTTCAAGAGATTATTTGTCACATACATACGGTCATACATATCACTGACTAGTATAACATCTGCAGCAGCCTTTTGCACCTGTTGAAGGATGTTGAAGAACAGCCTGCTCACAGTGCATTGCACCCCTGCCTCACAGCAAGAAGGTCCTGGGTTCTATTCCCGCTTGGGGATGTGCTGGCACTGCGCTCCGATGGGTTATCTCCCAATAAGGGGCCTTTCTGTGTGGAGTTTGCATGTTCTCCCCCATCAAAAACATGTACACATCAGTAGCCACACCAGGTCCCTGGGTGCGTCGTCGAATGCTGCCCACTGCTCCTGGCTGCCTCCCCGGAGGAAGGACAAGCCAGGATGGGACAAATGCAGAGGCCACATTTCACTGGCCACCACCCAAAGCGTGTGTGTATGTGTTCAGTTCAGTAAAGATTCTTCTTCTGTCCTTTCCTATAGAGGGCCTCAGTAGTGGTTGTAGGTCCAGTTTATTGTTTATCTGTAGCCCCAGGAACATAAAGTAGTCCACCAAGTCCACAACCAGCTCGTTGAGCTGCAGGTGGTTACTGTCATACCATTTGACAAGACTCTCTACCAGACTTCTGTACTCCTCCTCGTTGTCCTTTGTGATGTGGTTGATGGTAGCGGAGTCTTTAGAGAACTTGGTGGCACATCCTGAAGTTGAAGCAGAAGTCAGAGACACAGACTGACTGGGGAAGACAAACTAAATACACTGGGGTAATGACAAGATGAGACACAGCTGAGGTGAAAAGACTAGGATGCGTGAGGGGAACACACTGAGGACATCTGCTGGACAAACAAGTGAACACGGGACCTGGAGGGAAACAGAGAAAAAGAGAGCGAGAGAGAACACAGGGGGAGAAGGATAACAAGGAACAGGCCGGGGAAACATAAAGAGGGTCAAACCGAGCAGGGGGGAGAAGGGGGTCTGGTGGAGGGCTTCAGGGAGCAAAACAAAAACGCCTCAGCCGGACGAAGCTGGAAACCCATACCAGCAAACAAACAGGGCAGGTAGGTGGAGTCGTTCCAGAGGGTGACTAGGGGGCGACCAGGAGGCAGGGCAAGTGAGTGGAACCACTCGGGAGGTCGACCCAACCTCGGGACAGAAGAGCAGGACTGCTCTGGAGGTCGGTTGGTAGACAAGATCACGTCAAAGGGCAGCCAAGAGGCTGGGGATCGGAGGAGAAGGCCGACTGGCGGAGGTCTGGTGAAAGGCGGAGAAAGCCAATTAGGCGACAGTCCAGGAAAGCGGTGTAGCCAGGGAAACTGGTGGTAGCTGCAGTTGAGGGGCTGGAGACATCTACAGATCAGGGACTAGAGACAGACATGCTGTAGGAATAGCGGACAAATAGGGAACAGTGGACCCACATGCTGTAGTGACAGCGGGCAACCATGCTGTTGTGACAGTGGACAAACATGCTGTTGGGACAAGGATAAACAAACAGGCACAGGCTTGACGTCGGCACAGGCAACCAACGGCTCAGGATCAGGATGTGCAAGTGAGGGGCAAGCAGACCAGGGTGCCATAAGGAAATGTTCAGGTCGGGAAATCTGCTGGCGGTTAGCAGGCCTAAAGCTAGCAGACTAGTGGCCAGCAGGCCCAAAGCTAGCGGACTGGTGGCTAGCAGGTCGGTGGCTAGCAGGCTAGTAGCTACATAGCAGGCCTAAAGCTAGTGGGTTGGCTGCTAGCAGGCTCCACGCTAGTGGATGAATGTCCTGGCTTCTCCTGATCAAGAACCGCCTGGACATAAACAGCAGGCTGAGCAGGTTGTTACGTTTTATAACCAAAATAGTGCACTTTAATAACTAAATAGTAACTTAATAACTAAGAGATGGTTCCACTCTGTCCCACTGGGAGCAGTCCTGCTGAGCGCTCTCTCTCTCGCAGTTTCTCATTGCTTTTTATTTTAGATGTAGATAAATTTCAGTCAGTTTCCGGCTTGTATGGGAAAAAAAACTTAAACTTAATAACATCATTATTTTGAAATACCTGACTTATCTACTTAGTTTTCAGCCCTGTTCCAATAGAGTGCTGAAGGAATGAGTCTTAAAACCGGGAAATTAGTTAGCATTTCTACACTTTGGATTCCCTTGTCTCAAAGTCAATGTTTTTTTTTTTTAACAGGTTTTGGTTATATACCTGAAATAAGGTTTTTGGTTAACACAAGCCTCAGAGATTTTCACGTTTTGTTGTACGACATAAAATACGTCAGTGAATGAAGTTTGAAGCTTTTACGTGTCTTTTAAAAGCCAGTTGCAAGCAAGTGGCTAAATGAGACGACAGGTTGTCTGGGACATGGACATTCTGAACTGGAATCTGTACATTTATTGTAAATACACTTTGTAGTCTTCAGACTTTACCAAACTGTCGAATTATGAATTTTTATAGCTTCTGACCTGGTAGATGTCAGTAGATCTGTAAGATTGATATTTTAAATCCATGGTCCACATTACTTTGCCGGATTAATGAAAAAAAAATGTTAGAAATTTGTGAGCGTGTCCCTCAAACACTGTTAGAATGTAAAGAGCGAGGCTCCTCAGCCACACTTTAATGAAGGACACTTCAAGGACTTGGAAAATAACTTTACAGTTGATATTTTAATAGCCAGGACTTCTACTCTGTGAGGTAAGTGCTGGAGGTAAGTTAAGGTAAGTTTCATTTAGGAGGATTTAAATGTATATTTAATACAACACAGACAATTAATTCTATTATATAGACCCCAGAATAGTGATGGTGGCACGGTGGCGCAGTTCATTGCACTGCTGCCTCACAGCAATAGGGTCCTGGGTTCGATTCCCGCCTGGGGCGCTGTTGGCACCGTGCTCCGGCGGGTTATCTCCCAAATAGGAGCCTTTCTGTGTGGAGTTTGCATGTTCTCCCCGTGCTCACATGGTGTTTCCTCCACCTCACGTCAGTAAGGACCCCCACCAAAAACATGCACCCATCATCGTCTGACCAGCGATGGACATTTATCACCTGGTCCCCGGGCGCGTCCACGTATGCGGCCCACTGCTCCTGGCTGTGCCCCCGGAGGAAGGACAAGCCAGGATGGGTCAAAAGCAGAGGAGCCATTTCACCAGCCACCATCAAAGCATGTGTGTGTGCAAGCATGTGTTGTGTGGTGTGTTGCGTGACGAATAAAGACTGTTTCTTCTTCTTCTTCTTCTACCCTTTGCGGGCGCCTGCGTGAGCGCCTTGTGTCGATTACGCACATTTTAGTATTTTTAGAGCTTTTAGAGCTTGTTGTGCGTAATCACCGGGTGTCATGACATTTCACTGCATACATGTATGATCGTATGTGTATGTATGTGACAAATAATCTCTTGAACTCGAAACTTAAACGTCACCACGCCAAACCCGGAAAATCATCTACTCACTCCCGTCTTTACAGCCTCTAGTTGTGTTCATGCTCACTCTTGCAAACTATTCTAACTCAAACTTTCCAACGTGTGTGTGTATATCAACAAAAAAATAACTAAATAATTAAAGAAAATTAGTGGAAGGTGACCAAACCCCTAAACCGGGAGCCTGAAGTGTACTGCACGTTCATGCACCTCCATGTGTATGCGCTTATGCACTCAGAATTATTATTAATTGTAGGGACTGGGGACACAGCTGGAAACCTGGACGTCTGGTCACCTCATATAAGTGGTGGTGACGTTGAGGTCATGCGACCGTGCTGTAGTAAATTTATAGCTTAACATTAGCTTTTTCATTCTGGCGATTGCATTTACGCTTCAAATCTCATAAAAGTGGTGTTCATGTATGACGATTATCTTGCTGAACAAAACATTTAAGTATCATAAACTTTTGTTTGCCACAGAGCTCATTTTCTGCAATAATCCAAAATCCAATAGGAAAACCTCATCTGCTTTTGTCGCGGGAACCAGGGCGACGTCAACTTCCGGGTTGGCCTACGACAATCCGTCATCCCTTGGCTCCATAGAAAACTCGACTGACGTCACTTCCGGTACGAGAGTTTTCCGCAGAATTGAAAAATTCTAATTTTCGTGCGGAATTCGACTCCGTAGGAATGAATGGACTTCCGGTTTGTTCTGGTCGTTTGTCTTTTCAGGTGTGATGTAGGTTTTACAACATATTAATAACTAGTTTACCAAAATACTTTAAATTGGTACATTAAGTAAATATGGAGCACCAAAGATTACATTTCAAGTATTTTAACGAAATGTACAAATGGGTAGAAACATAAAAAATGTATCCTCTAAAAATTGTCTTAAAGGATAGGTTTGGTGGTGTGTAGCGAATCTGGCTTAAATTGCTGTACCTCTTTAACTTGTTTAAATGCAGTTTTGGATGGAGGATGACAGACATTATTTACGTTTATTACATACGTAGGTATATATATTTTTTTCCAATAAATGCAATTATTATTTGTATTTTCTTATTTTCTTTATACTTCTTGTTTTTCTATATTCATGTGTGGTAGTGCGTATGATGATATGGGCAGTGTCTCCATTCGTCATCTGTTGAGGTCATATGATGATTCTTTCTGTTTGCCATGTACTATGTTTATCTATTAATAATGTTAATAAATCAAAATAAATAAACACATAAATATATATATAAATAAACAAATGAGGGGAAAAAACGGGAGGGAAGCAGGGAAGGAACTGGCAGCTAGGACGAGTGATGAAGGTTTCGCCTCTTTTTCCGATGCGGTTCTTACGATCACTCATAAAGGAGTCGTTCGATCTTCCGACACTCATCATTCAGGGCCGGGCGAATGAGGGAGTCTCAGGTGTCGGTCGGCTCTGATCTGTGATTGGAATTCTCAAAATAATCATTTAATTCATCATTACTTAAAAATGTATTCACGCGAGAGAAAGACATTTATTTTGGTAGAGAAAGCGAAGTGTGAATCACAAAGTAAATTCTTCCGCCAGTTATTAATTTTGGTGGAATGCGAAAGTGAAAGATCGGCACATTTTATATGAATTATGTCAAATGCTTGGCCCTTTTTGCGTTGGACTAGATTCTGGCCTCCGTGATTATTTTTAGTTTGTGATTCGAATATTGCTCGCTATCTAAATTACTAATTTATGAGTCATTTATCGTTCGCCGCGAACGAATCTTTCGCGTGACTCGTATCACTAACGGCGAAGACGAAGGATCGGGGGATAAAGGAGAATATGTCAAATTGACAGCGCTCATAACGCCAAGGGTTTTTTTTTTTTTTTCAATCGAAGTGCAATTACCCGCAGTCTGAACTCGAACGAAGACGGTTATATGAGGAGTCTCGGAGCGGTTGAGAGGTAGCGAATGCAGTGAGAGCCGCAGAGGGCCGTCGCTGCTGGCTGGCTTTGCTTTTTGGGAGACGGGAAAAACAACATGGCCGCGGTGGAGCTCGAATGGATCCCGGAGACGCTGTACAATACAGCTATCTCGGCGGTGGTGGATAACTACAGTCGGTCGAGGCGAGACATACGCTCACTTCCAGAAAATATACAGTTCGATGTCTATTATAAGGTGAGAGTCAAGGGGGGCTGTCTGTAAACCTGCGAGTTCGACTTGGCAAAACATCGTTTCTGTCAACGCTAGCCCGAACTTGCCGCTAGCCGCTAACCCAGCTCCAAAAGAAACATGGATATTCATGTTTTTTCCTCAATTCTCAGTTGATGGGTTTTTTCTTTTTGGCTGGCGTCTTTTGTCAGTTGGATGGTGGCTTGAACCTCAAGTGACGGAATGCGGTCACATCTGACCCGGCGCGTATGACTGGAAGTGTATGAAAAGTGTTATTTCTGTGTAACCCTTCCCAAAATTAAGGATTCGGTCATCTAAATTGTCGTTTAATGGATCTTGTGCTACCACTTCTGTTATTTGTTTTCATTCCAACTTAAATCAGTGAGATATATTTTGGGGTTAAAGTGGAGATCCATCAGATTGTCTGTGTTGGATGGATTAAGCCTGCTTTATAGAGCTCAACAGCGAGTTATCTGGAAGTGAAAATGCCATCCATATACTGAATCGAGGTTT
Source organism: Zeus faber (assembly GCF_960531495.2). Lineage (NCBI taxonomy): Eukaryota > Metazoa > Chordata > Actinopteri > Zeiformes > Zeidae > Zeus > Zeus faber. The sequence goes on along the minus strand of NC_137197.1, from coordinate 32,098,626 downwards.
TGCTTTCTAGTCATAATGTAACCATCCAAGGTACACTTACCACCAGCTGACTTTGTAAAACGATGGTATATGCGCCTGAAGAAGCCAGAAGTATGATATGAACCTTTAAAAACATTTTTTTTTTTAAGAAACACATGTTTTATTCACGATGTCATGGATAAGCACTACACTACCCACAATCCTAAAACGTAACAGCTGGCTGTTACCATGGAAATGTTCACTGCGTGCACACATGTCACTGTCGGCGAGTGAGTTACTGCTGCCACTGCACTGAAACACTATATACACACAAAACACAAACTACAATATCTCACAACAACACTATGATAATGACAGGTTCAATTCAAGAAAAAGGGTGCTTGATAGGGGTGTCACAATTCTCCAAATCCATAATTGAATTTGACTTTCGATTTTAAGCTTACGATTTAAGCTAGGGATGTTAACAATTTTATAGACAATTCATATGAATTTAATAGATTACGATTTTTCTTATCGATAAGAACGGAACACTCTGCGTTCTTTGAACTTGTGTCAACGGGTGACTGTGTGGTGCAGGGCGTTTTGAGAGGAAACTAATATCCAGCCAGGAAGTAGTAGTACTCACTGGAACGATGGGGCAGTGGAGAAAAAAATCTTAGTGGAGCAGGAAGTAGTAGTAGAAGAAGACAGAGGCTTCCCGAACAACAACAAACTTGGCTGCGCGTTCAAAACTGGAGTTTGTTGATGCCGATAAGGAAAATATATTTTTATAGTTGCTCAACAACTATGCTGCAAACAGATGGAACACAGTTGAACGGGATAACAGCACTTTGTGAACGGGGGGGGGGGGTGTATGGGGGGTACGAGTCGGCAAAACAAGTCCCCTGCCTTCCCTTTCTCCCCGCACTGTCACTATCAAATAAAGCATGAAAATTGCCAAAAAAATATACAGGTACTCCTCACTTAACGACCGAGTTCCGTTCGTAGGACCAGGTCGATTAGCGAATTGGTCTATAAGCGAGGACCTGTGTTATTTCATGGTAAGAGGGTGTGGCCATTGCAAACGCTAGTGTAGTAAATACTGACAGACCGCGACTGACAGGAACGAGACTGAGAATGGTGATGTGTGAGGAGATGCTTTATGCTGCGCACACGCCGCGGTATTTTACGCAGTGCGCTATACAGACTGGTCAGAGAGCTGATCGTAAGTTTGAACCGTCGTTAAACAGGTAGGTAATTAAATGAGGAGTACCTGTATCTCTAAAGACAGGTTGTAAATATTCCTATACTGTATGCGCGGACCAGCTCAGCGAGTCTTGCCTCACACCCGTTTTGCTAATTTTGAAATTAAATTAGGAGAAACGCTCCTCACGCCCTTCACGCGCCGTTTCGCCACCCCCTGGTGACGTCATTAGCCTTTATGTTTTAATTAATGAACGATTGTTAAGGTTAATGACTATCGATTGAGGAAATTCCTTTTAAATTTGAATCCCTAATTTAAACATATGTATTTTTTTCCCAGCACTGATGGCTATCTTCTTCTTTCGTATATCATCAGATGGCCAACTCAGTGTCATATAGCCACGCCCTCGTCTCCAGTCCTAGGTCAAAAAGGCCAGCTTCTGAGGGTGGGCTGTATAGGGGGCAGCTGGTGATTATGTGCTCGGCAGTCTGTTCAGGTTCGCCACACTCGCATGACGCACTGTCGGATAGGCCCCACTTCTTTAGAGAGGACTTGAAGCGCCCGACGCCAGTACGCAGGCGGTTCAGCGAGGTCCATAGGTGGCGTGGCATGTCTTCTCCTTTTACACCTCCTCCTGGGTCCCGGATGTATCGTTGGATGCGGGAGGGCGCAGCTGACTCCCACGATTGTCTCCAGGATGCTGCCAGCCAGGCGTCCTTGGACAAGTCGTCAGGGATCGACTGTAGCATCTCTTGTGCTGCCTTGTTGTAGGGATGGCGAGACTTGAGCCTGCATGGTGGTGCCGGTGTTGTTGTGGCTTTGTGTAGGATGTGCCAGTCGTTCTTCTGGGCTTTCCTTGCCAGGGCGAGGGTAGCTGCTTCCCGTCGGAGACTGGGTGGGGCGATACCAGCTAGGACTGGCAGGTAGGACACAGGGGTGGGTTTCAGACAACCAGTTACTATCCGGAGGGCGCTGTTGATGACAGTATCCACCTTGTTCGCATGTGGACTTCTGCTCCAGGCAGGGGCACAGTATTCCGCTACGGGTAGGACCAGGGCTTGCGTGGATATGCGTAGGGTCTGGGGGGAAGCTCCCCAAGTCGAGCCTGCAAGGCGGCGGATGAGCGAGACCCTTGCGGTTGTCTTGGCCTTCACTTCATCCAGGTGCTGCTTGTAGGACAGCGTCCGGTCCAAGCATACGCCGAGGTACTTGGGGGCTTGCTGGAACTCCAGGCGGATGTTGCCAACATGCACGTCCAGTTCCCTTCTTGCCTCCCGGTTGTAGAGGTGGTAAGCTGCAGACACTGTTTTGCCCATGCTGAGCTGAAGGTGCCACTTCTGGAGGTAGTCTGCCAGGATGCCCATGTCTCGGTTGAGGCCTTCTTCCATAGTGTTCCATGTTGGGCATCGAAGCATGATGGCCAGGTCGTCCGCATAGCCGTACTTCTTGGATGTTGTGTCTGGCAGGTCGTGAATATAGATGTTAAATAACATTGGTGAGAGGACAGAGCCTTGCGGG